>NC_140271.1:23216682-23254182 GCF_964030765.1 Micromesistius poutassou
TGGATGGGAGACCGCCTGGGAATACCAGGTGCTGTAATCTATTTTCATTTGGGGTAAAAAAAATGATCCTTTCTCCTGTTTAAAGTCCTGTCTGGTGCCAGGAGCAATTGCTTACGGCCACACCACCGTGAACACGCACGATCTCGTCTGATCTCGGAAGCTAAGCACGGTCGAGCCTGGTTAGTACTTGGATGGGAGACCGCCTGGGAATACCAGGTGCTGTAATCTATTTTCATTTGGGGTAAAAAAAATGATCCTTTCTCCTGTTTAAAGTCCTGTCTGGTGCTAGGAGCAATTGCTTACGGCCACACCACTGCGAACACGCCCGATCTCGTCTGATCTCGGAAGCTAAGCACAGTCGGGCCTGGTTAGTACCTGGATGGGAGACCGCCTGGGAATACCAGGTGCTGTAAGCAATTTTCATTTGGGGTAAAAAAAATCATCCTTTCTCCTGTTTAAAGTCCTGTCTGGTGCCCGGAGGAATTGCTTACGGCCACACCACCGTGAACACGCCCGATTTTGTCTGATCTCGGTAGCTAAGCACGGTCGGGCCTGGTTAGTACTTGGATGGGAGACCGCCTGGGAATACCAGGTGCTGTAATCTATTTTCATTTGGGGTAAAAAAAATCATCCTTTCTCCTGTTTAAAGTCCTGTCTGGTGCCAGGAGCAATTGCTTACGGCCACACCACCGTGAACACGCCCGATCTCGTCTGATCTCGGAAGCTAAGCACGGTCGGGCCTGGTTAGTACTTGGATGGGAGACCGCCTGGGAATACCAGGTGCTGTAATCTATTTTCATTTGGGGTAAAAAAAATGATCCTTTCTCCTGTTTAAAGTCCTGTCTAGTGCCAGGAGCAATTGCTTACGGCCACACCACTGCGAACACGCCCGATCTCGGAAGCTAATCATGGTCGGGCCTGGTTAGTACCTGGATGGGAGACAGCCTGGGAATACAAGGTGCTGTAAGCTATTTTCATTTGGGGTAAAAAAAATCATCCTTTCTCCTGTTTAAAGTCCTGTCTGGTGCCAGGAGCAATTGCTTTCGGCCACACCACCGTGAACACGCCCGATCTTGTCTGATCTCGGAAGCTAAGCACGGTCGGGCCTGGTTAGTACTTGGATGGGAGACCGCCTGGGAATACCAGGTGCTGTAATCTATTTTCATTTGGGGTAAAAAAAATGATCCTTTCTCCTGTTTAAAGTCCTGTCTGGTGCCAGGAGCAATTGCTTACGGCCACACCACCGTGAACACGCCCGATCTCGTCTGATCTCGGAAGCTAAGCACGGTCGGGCCTGGTTAGTACTTGGATGGGAGACCGCCTGGGAATACCAGGTGCTGTAATCTATTTTCATTTGGGGTAAAAAAAATGATCCTTTCTCCTGTTTAAAGTCCTGTCTGGTGCCAGGAGCAATTGCTTACGGCCACACCACCGTGAACACGCCCGATCTCGTCTGATCTCGGTAGCTAAGCACGGTCGGGCCTGGTTAGTACTTGGATGGGAGACCGCCTGGGAATACCAGGTGCTGTAATCTAGCTTCATTTGGGGTAAAAAAAAATGATCCTTTCTCCTGTTTAAAGTCCTGTCTGGTGCCAGTAGGAATTGCTTACGGCAACACCACTGAGAACACGCCCGATCTCGTCTGATCTCGGAAGCTAAGCACGGTCGGGCCTGGTTAGTACCTGGATGGGAGACCGCCTGGGAATACCAGGTGCTGTAAGCTATTTTCATTTGGGGTAAAAAAAATGATCCTTTCTCCTGTTTAAAGTCCTGTCTGGTGCCAGGAGCAATTGCTTACGGCCACACCACCGTGAACACGCCCGATCTCGTCTGATCTCGGTAGCTAAGCACGGTCGGGCCTGGTTAGTACTTGGATGGGAGACCGCCTGGGAATACCAGGTGCTGTAATCTAGCTTCATTTGGGGTAAAAAAAATGATCCTTTCTCCTGTTTAAAGTCCTGTCTGGTGCCAGTAGGAATTGCTTACGGCAACACCACTGAGAACACTCCCGATCTCGTCTGATCTCGGAAGCTAAGCACGGTCGGGCCTGGTTAGTACCTGGATGGGAGACCGCCTGGGAATACCAGGTGCTGTAAGCTATTTTCATTTGGGGTAAAAAAAATGATCCTTTCTCCTGTTTAAAGTCCTGTCTGGTGCCAGGAGCAATTGCTTACGGCCACACCACCGTTAACACGCCCGATCTTGTCTGATCACCGAAGCTAAGCACGGTCGGGCCTGGTTAGTACTTGGATGGGAGACCGCCTGGGAATACCAGGTGCTGTAATCTATTTTCATTTGGGGTAAAAAAAATGATCCTTTCTCCTGTTTAAAGTCCTGTCTGGTGCCAGGAGCAATTGCTTACGACCACACCACTGCGAACACGCCCGATCTCGTCTGATCTCGCAAGCTAAGCACGGTCGGGCCTGGTTAGTACCTGGATGGGAGACCGGCTGGGAATACCAGGTGCAGTAAGCTATTTTCATTTGGGGTAAAAAAAATCATCCTTTCTCCTGTTTAAAGTCCTGTCTGGTGCCAGGAGCAATTGCTTACGGCCACACCACCGTGAACACGCCCGATATCGTCTGATCTCGGAAGCTAAGCACGGTCGGGCCTAGTTAGTACTTGGATGGGAGACCGCCTGGGAATACAAGGTGCTGTAATCTATTTCCATTTGGGGTAAAAAAAATGATCCTTTCTCCTGTTTAAAGTCCTGTCTGGTGCCAGGAGCAATTGCTTACGGCCACACCACTGCGAACACGCCCGATCTCGGAAGCTAATCACGGTCGGGCCTGGTTAGTACCTGGATGGGAGACAGCCTGGGAATACAAGGTGCTGTAAGCTATTTTCATTTGGGGTAAAAAAAATCATCCTTTCTCCTGTTTAAAGTCCTGTCTGGTGCCAGGAGCAATTGCTTTCGGCCACACCACCGTGAACACGCCCGATCTTGTCTGATCTCGGAAGCTAAGCACGGTCGGGCCTGGTTAGTACTTGGATGGGAGACCGCCTGGGAATACCAGGTGCTGTAATCTATTTTCATTTGGGGTAAAAAAAATGATCCTTTCTCCTGTTTAAAGTCCTGTCTGGTGCCAGGAGCAATTGCTTACGGCCACACCACCGTGAACACGCACGATCTCGTCTGATCTCGGAAGCTAAGCACGGTCGAGCCTGGTTAGTACTTGGATGGGAGACCGCCTGGGAATACCAGGTGCTGTAATCTATTTTCATTTGGGGTAAAAAAAATGATCCTTTCTCCTGTTTAAAGTCCTGTCTTGTGCTAGGAGCAATTGCTTACGTCCACACCACTGCGAACACGCCCGATCTCGTCTGATCTCGGAAGCTAAGCACAGTCGGGCCTGGTTAGTACCTGGATGGGAGACCGCCTGGGAATACCAGGTGCTGTAAGCAATTTTCATTTGGGGTAAAAAAAATCATCCTTTCTCCTGTTTAAAGTCCTGTCTGGTGCCCGGAGGAATTGCTTACGGCCACACCACCGTGAACACGCCCGATTTTGTCTGATCTCGGTAGCTAAGCACGGTCGGGCCTGGTTAGTACTTGGATGGGAGACCGCCTGGGAATACCAGGTGCTGTAATCTATTTTCATTTGGGGTAAAAAAAATGATCCTTTCTCCTGTTTAAAGTCCTGTCTGGTGCCAGCAGTAATTGCTTACGGCCACACCACCGTGAACACGCCCGATCTCGTCTGATCTCGGAAGCTAAGCACGGTCGGGCCTGGTTAGTACTTGGATGGGAGACCGCCTGGGAATACCAGGTGCTGTAATCTATTTTCATTTGGGGTAAAAAAAATGATCCTTTCTCCTGTTTAAAGTCCTGTCTGGTGCCAGGAGCAATTGCTTACGGCCACACCACTGCGAACACGCCCGATCTCGGAAGCTAATCACGGTCGGGCCTGGTTAGTACCTTGATGGGAGACAGCCTGGGAATACAAGGTGCTGTAAGCTATTTTCATTTGGGGTAAAAAAAATCATCCTTTCTCATGTTTAAAGTCCTGTCTGGTGCCAGGAGCAATTGCTTACGGCCACACCACTGCGAACACGCCCGATCTCGTCTGATCTCGCAAGCTAAGCACAGTCGGGCCTGGTTAGTACCTGGATGGGAGACCGGCTGGGAATACCAGGTGCTGTAAGCTATTTTCATTTGGGGTAAAAAAAAATCATCCTTTCTCCTGTTTAAAGTCCTGTCTGGTGCCAGGAGCAATTGCTTACGGCCACACCACCGTGAACACGCCCGATCTCGTCTGATCTCGGAAGCTAAGCACGGTCGGGCCTGGTTAGTACTTGGATGGGAGACCGCCTGGGAATACCAGGTGCTGTAATCTATTTTCATTTGGGGTAAAAAAAATGATCCTTTCTCCTGTTTAAAGTCCTGTCTAGTGCTAGGAGCAATTGCTTACGGTAACACCACTGCGAACACGCCCGATCTCGTCTGATCTCGGAAGCTAAGCACGGTCGGGCCTGGTTAGTACCTGGATGGGAGACCGCCTGGGAATACCAGGTGCTCTAAGCTATTTTCATTTGGGGTAAAAAAAATCATCCTTTCTCCTGTTTAAAGTCCTGTCTGGTGCCAGGAGCAATTGCTTACGGCCACACCACCGTGAACACGCCCGATCTTGTCTGATCTCGGAAGCTAAGCACGGTCGGGCCAGGTTAGTACTTGGATGGGAGACCGCCTGGGAATACCAGGTGCTGTAATCTATTTTCATTTGGGGTAAAAAAATGATCCTTTCTCCTGTTTAAAGTCCTGTCTGGTGCCAGGAGCAATTGCTTACGGCCACACCACCGTGAACACGCCCGATCTCGTCTGATCTCGGAAGCTAAGCACGGTCGGGCCTTGTTAGTACTTGGATGGGAGACCGCCTGGGAATACCAGTTGCTGTAATCTATTTTCATTTGGGGTAAAAAAAATGATCCTTTCTCCTGTTTAAAGTCCTGTCTGGTGCCAGGAGCAATTGCTTACGGCCAAACCACTGCGAACACGCCCGATCTCGTCTGATCTCGGAAGCTAAGCATGGTCGGGACTGGTTAGTACTTGGATGGGAGACCGCCTGGGAATACCAGGTGCTGTAATCTATTTTCATTTGGGGTAAAAAAAATGATCCTTTCTCCTGTTTAAAGTCCTGTCTGGTGCCAGGAGCAATTGCTTACGGCCACACCACTGCGAACACGCCCGATCTCGTCTGATCTCGGAAGCTAATCACGGTCGGGCCTGGTTAGTACCTGGATGGGAGACAGCCTGGGAATACAAGGTGCTGTAAGCTATTTTCATTTGGGGTAAAAAAAATGATCCTTTCTCCTGTTTAAAGTCCTGTCTGGTGCCAGGAGCAATTGCTTACGGCCACACCACCCTGACGCCCCCTACAGTGTCGGAGCTAGTTGGTTTCAGGTGCGCAAGCAGGAAGCAGGAAGCAGGAAGAGAGCAGAGAGCAGTTGAGTTTTTGTGCTACCTCTAAGCGTGCTTAAGTGCCTTTTTTTTTTTTTTTTTTTGATTTTCTTCGATACACCTCCCCCAAACAGTGAGGCACTGTTTGGGGGAAGATAATCCTCCCATTTGTTTGGGGAAGGAACATAACGCGGACGGACATAATGGAAACGGAAAATGGAAACGGAAAAGGCTTGGAAGGAGTAGATGGCGGAAAGAAAGACCAGAGGGGAGAAGAGGCGGGAGATAACAAGTATGAGAAGGAACTGACCGTGAGTGTGGAACTGATCGGTGAGGATACAATAACGGTGATGGAGCTGTTAAAAGCGACGAGGGAGGTGTGTGGTGAGTTGATGGCGTGCCGTAAAACCGGAATGAGGAAGTATGAACTGACAATGGGATATCTCAGCGGGAAAAATAAACTCATGGATGGCTTCAAAATAAAAGGGGTCAGGATAGTCGCTAAAGAGCTCACCAGTGACGAAACGGTGGTGTCATTCTTGGAGCTTCCGGCGTACACCACGGACAATGACGTTCTGCTGAAGCTACAGGGGTGGGGGGTCTCAGCTGCCTCACCGATCAAAAGGAGAATGTGGCCGGGCACTAACATTGCAGACGGGACCAGGTTTTTAAAAGTGAAGTTCAATGACTTGGTCAGGTCGTTGCCGTACTCAACAAAGTTCAGTACAGCTACGGGTCCCCAGTACTTTCGGGTGATTCATGACAGACAGGAGAGGGTATGCAGGATGTGTATCCAACCGGGGCACATCCTGAGGGACTGCCCGGAGTTTAGATGCCACAGGTGCCATGGACAGGGGCACTACGCAAGAGAATGTGGCACAGACGGAGAACAGAGGCGACAAGGAGGAGAAGGCGGGGGCCGGGAGACGGACGTCGACGAGGAGGAGGAGCTACCGAGAGGAGAGGGCGGAGAAGGCGGCAGCGGAGCGGAGGCGACTGATTCGGAAGGAAGTGGCGTGGGAGTCGGCGGGGAAGGAGAGGAGATGGACGAGGACGAGGAGCAGGATGGAGAGGCAGAGGACGAGACGGCAGCGGAAGAGACAACGGAGACAGGAGGAGAGAAGGAAAGGGAGGAGAACGGCTACAGCGTGGACAGTGCGGTGAGAGGGACGGACGAACGAGAGGAGCGGAGAAGCGCGGGTGAGGGAGCGAAAGGAGGGGAGAAGAACGGGGAAAAGAGTGGAATGACTGTGGTGGGACAGGGAGAGGGAAGGTCGGAGGCAAGGGGGAATAAGTGGGGGTGGAGGGCTTCGGATATGACAGAAAGCAGGAGGTGGGTGGGTTCGGATATATCAGACAGAGGGGAGGAAAACATGGAGGTGGTGGGTGGAAATAGGAAAAGACCATCGGGGAGGAAGGAGAGAGAAGATAAGGGGAAAAAAAGTGCAAATTAATAACACAACGTGTGGAATCTCTTCTCATTTATACTTTTAATGATCAGGATATCTTCTTTTAACGCTAATGGGCTAAGGGACAGGAACAGGAGGCAGCAAACCTTGATGGTGTGTGAGGCAGAAATAATATGTTTACAAGAGACACATTGGGATGAGGAGGTTATGAGAGTGGTTGAGAGAGAATGGATGGGGGACATGTATGTGAATAATGGTGGTGTTAAATCAAGAGGGGTAGCAATTTTAGTGAAAAGGGGAGTGGTTGAGAATGTGACGAAGTGTGTGGATGATGGTGATGGGAGGGTGATAGGAATTACCTTTGAGTACTTGGGTAAAATATGTCGATTGTTGAATGTGTATGCGCCGAATGAGGAGAAGGAGAGGAGGGTTTTTTTTGAGGGATTGGGGGGAATGTGTGTGGAAAACTGTTTGGTGGTGGGTGATTTTAACGTGTGGTGTGGGAGGTTGGATGTTTCTGCGAGTGTGTGTTTCAGGAATGACTCGTCAAGAGGTGTGTTGAAAGAGGTGATGAGAGTGAATGGTTTAATGGATGTGTGGAGAGAAAGGAATCCTGAGGGGAGGGTTTTTTAAAGGAGGCAAGTGGTGAGAGGAGTGTTAAAGCAGAGTAGGTTAGATTTAGTCTTGAGTACAAATGGCATTGCAGGTAGGATAGGGAGAATTGAGTATAAGGTTACTGCGCTTAGTGATCACATGGTGTTAGGGTTTAACTTAGGTCAGGGGTTTGAGAGGAGAGGGGGAGGCGTGTGGTGTATGAATGGTGAGCTGCTGAGAGAAGAAAAGTACAAAAGGAAAGTGAGAGAATGTATATTGAGGAGGAAGAATGAGAGAATGTATGAGGAGGACATTGGGAGGTGGTGGGAGAGTTTGAAAGGTGAGATAAAATAATTGAGTATGGGTTATAGTAGAGGCAGGAATATGATACAGAGAGAGAGAGAGAGGAGGTTAAAGGGAGATTTAGCTAGAGAGGCAAAGAGAGCGGATGAGGAGGCAGGCTATGATTTGGGGAAGTATATCAGAATGAAGGATGAACTGAAGGAGATAAAACTGAGGAGGTGTATGGGTGCAATAGTCAGAAGTAGGGCTAGATATGTGATTGAGGGCGAAAAATGTACAGGATTCTTTTTAGGATTAGAAAAGACGAAGCAGAAGAAGAATTATATAGAAAAGGTGGAAGGAAAGGAAGGGGAGATGATTATTGATTTTGTAGGGATAGTTGAAAGAGTAGAAGATTTTTATAGGGATTTATTTAGGAAAGAAGAAGTGGATGAGGAGAGTATGATGCAGGTGTTGGATAGTGTGAAAGCTAGGGTGAGCGATGATGATAGGGAGATGTGTGAGACAGGAATAGGGACGGGTGAAATAAATGAAGCGATAGGAGGGTTAGGGAGAAATAAGAGTCCAGGGATAGATGGGTTAATTGGTGAATTTTATGTTGAGTTTAGGGAGGAATTAGTGCCAGTGCTAGAGAGGTTATTTAGATGGATAGAGGAGAAGGGCGAGATGCCGCTGAGCATGTCGACAGGTTTAGTAACGATGATACACAAGAAAGGGAGCAGGGTTAAGCTACAGAATTATAGGCCACTTAGTATGCTGAATGGTGATTATAAAGTTTTAGCAAGGGTGTTAGCCAACAGGATCAAACAGGTAATAGGGAAGGTGGTGGGAAGCACACAGGCATATAGTATACCAGGTAGGGACATAGCGGACACAATAAATAGTATCAGGGACACAATTGAATTTATGAAGAGAGACAAAGGGGGGATAGTTGTTAGTTTAGATTTGAACAAAGCATTTGATAGGGTGGATCATGATTATTTATATAGAGTGTTAGGTAAATTTGGTTTTGGGCACAGGTTGGTAGGTTGGATAAAGAGAATGTACGACAGGGCGGTGAGTTGTGTTAAAATCAATGGGATAGTCACGGACGCATTTAGGCTGGAAAGGTCGGTTAGGCAAGGCTGTCCGCTGTCGGCCCTGCTGTACTCCTTGTCGGCAGAGCCGCTAGCGGCACTACTTAAGAAAAATGATAGGATCAGGGGTATAGAGTTGCCAGAGGGGCGGGTTAGTTTATTATTTCAGTATGCGGATGACACGACAGTTACAGTAAGGGACAGGGAAAGTGTGTTTGAGGTTTTAGGTAGTGTAGAGTTATATGGCAGGGCATCAGGGGCAAAAATAAACATAGAAAAGTCAGAAATCATGTATGTAGGTGTGGAGAGAGCAGGTAGGAGGGAGATAGGATTGAAAGAGAAAAAGGATTATTTTAGGGTGTTAGGTGTGAACTTAGGGATAGAGGATAAAGAAGGGAGAGATATGCAGTTTGAAGGGATAATGAATGGGATTAGGAAGACGTTAGGGTTTTGGAAACTTAGAGGGTTGAAGCTGAAGGTGAAGGTAACAGTTGTGAATGCGCTGGTAATGAGCAAGCTTGTGTATGCAATGAATGTTTTGGATGTGCCTGATAGAGTTTTGAAGGAGGTGGAGAGAATGGTGAATGAGTTTGTGTGGGGTGGGAAGGGAGTTAGGATAGCTAGGGAGGTGATGGAAAATGAGTATGAGGATGGTGGGTTAAAATTGATTAATTTAGATAGGAAAAAGAAAGCACTCAGGGTGAAAATGGTGGTGAGATATTTAAAGGACAAGAGGGATCATATATGGAAGGTGTTTTTTAGGGAAGCAATTAACAAGTGTGGTGGGTGTGGAGAGAGTGGAGTGTATATGGAACTAAAGAAAGGTATGTTGGTTGGAGTGTCTGAGTTTTATAAGGAGGTGTTGGGAGCGTGGGGAGAGTTTGTGAAATGTGTGAAGTATGAGTGTAAGGATGTTAAGCAGGTATGGGAGCAACCAGTGTTTTTAAATCCAAAAATCACATTTGAAGGTAACACAATTTATAACAGGGTGATTTGGAGAGCAGGGGTTAGGAAGGTGAAGGATTTAGTTTATGAGTATGTACCTGGATTCATGAGGGCACAGGTAATGGTCGATGAGGTGAGGGAAAGAGGGGATGAAATATGGCTGGGTACGGCACAGGGAGTGTTGGAAAGGATCAAGGAGGGTATGCCGAGAGAATGGGTTGGGATGATTGAGAGAGAGGCTGTGATGAATGGAGAAGGAGAGATAGAAATGTATGTGGGGGAAGGAGAAAGGAGGGTGAGTCTGAAGAGTGTGAAAACGAGATTAATATATAGATGTTTAAGAGGGGAAGAAGTGAGGAGACCGGCTGCAGAGAAAGTATGGGTTAGAGTGATGATTGATATGGATGTAGGGGGAATATGGAGGAATTTAAGAGTGAAATGGAACTGTATTGAATGTGAAAATTTTGATTTCCTTTTACGGCACAATAGGGTGTTTAACAATTTAATAATCAGCAGGTTTGATGTGAATGTGAGGAAGGAATGTGATGTGTGCGGAGTGGGGGTGGAAACGTGTATGCATGAGTTTGTTGAATGTTGTGAGTTGGAGGGATACTTTGTGAAAATTAAAGGATTAATAAACAGATGTTGGGGTGGAGGGTTTGTGGGGAGAAAGGAATGGAGAGAGTTGTGGCTGTTTGGGGTGACAAGTAAGGTGGAAGGTTGTAATGTTAATCTGCTAAACTATGTTTTAAGCCACGCAAGGTTTGCTGTCAAGCTCAGGAGGAATTTGGCCCATTATGAGAAGAAGAGAGTTGAGGTATGGAGTGTTTTTAAAAGTATAATGAGAAGAGATGTGAATATGGTTTATAGTTATATTGGGGAAGAGGAGTTCCGTGGAGGGTTTGTGGAGGGGAGCACTTTTGTTGTGCTCAGAGACGATGGGGAAGTGGAGTTGAATTTCGGATGAATCGAAGGGGGCGCCCACGGGCTGGTGATGCGGCAAAGTGGTCAGCAGGGTGACTGATTATTATTTTTTGTTTTGTCAATTAGTGTTTTAAGTCCACGACTTTTTCTTGATTTTGTTGAGAGGCCAGTGTATTGAAAGTTGTTACAAAAGCATCCCGGCTAACCCAGTATTGTTTGTAGTTATTTTGGTTTGAAATGGATCTGAAGTATCTTGCTTGTTTTATTTGTGCTATTTATGTACGATGGTGAATGTATATATTTTGTGCGAATAAAAAAAAAAAAAAAAAAAAAAAAAACACGCCCGATCTCGTCTGATCTCGGTAGCTAAGCACGGTCGGGCCTGGTTAGTACTTGGATGGGAGACCGCCTGGGAATACCAGGTGCTGTAATCTATCTTCATTTGGGGTAAAAAAAATGATCCTTTCTCCTGTTTAAAGTCCTGTCTGGTGCCAGTAGCAATTGCTTACGGCAACACCACTGCGAACACGCCCGATCTCGTCTGATCTCGGAAGCTAAGCACGGTCGGGCCTGGTTAGTACTTGGATGGGAGACCGCCTGGGAATACCAGGTGCTGTAATCTATTTTCATTTGGGGTAAAAAAAATCATCCTTTCTCCTGTTTAAAGTCCTGTCTGGTGCCAGGAGCAATTGCTTACGACCACACCACTGCGAACACGCCCGATCTCGTCTGATCTCGCAAGCTAAGCACGGTCGGGCCTGGTTAGTACCTGGATGGGAGACCGGCTGGGAATACCAGGTGCAGTAAGCTATTTTCATTTGGGGTAAAAAAAATCATCCTTTCTCCTGTTTAAAGTCCTGTCTGGTGCCAGGAGCAATTGCTTACGGCCACACCACCGTGAACACGCCCGATCTCGTCTGATCTCGGAAGCTAAGCACAGTCGGGCCTGGTTAGTACCTGGATGGGAGACCGCCTGTGAATACCAGGTGCTGTAAGCTATTTTCATTTGGGGTAAAAAAAATCATCCTTTCTCCTGTTTAAAGTCCTGTCTGGTGCCCGGAGGAATTGCTTACGGCCACACCACCGTGAACACGCCCGATCTTGTCTGATCTCGGAAGCTAAGCACGTTCAGGCCTGGTTAGTACTTGGATGGGAGACCGCCTGGGAATACCAGGTGCTGTAATCTATTTTCATTTGGGGTAAAAAAAATGATCCTTTCTCCTGTTTAAAGTCCTGTCTGGTGCCAGGAGCAATTGCTTACGGCCACACCACTGCGAACACGCCCGATCTCGGAAGCTAATCACGGTCGGGCCTGGTTAGTACCTGGATGGGAGACAGCCTGGGAATACAAGGTGCTGTAAGCTATTTTCATTTGGGGTAAAAAAAATCATCCTTTCTCCTGTTTAAAGACCTGTCTGGTGCCAGGAGCAATTGCTTACGGCCACACCACTGCGAACACGCCCGATCTCGTCTGATCTCGGTAGCTAAGCACGGTCGGGCCTGGTTAGTACTTGGATGGGAGACCGCTTGGGAATACCAGGTGCTGTAATCTATTTTCATTTGGGGTAAAAAAAATGATCCTTTCTCCTGTTTAAAGTCCTGTCTGGTGCCAGGAGCAATTGCTTACGGCCACACCACCGTGAACGCGCCCGATCTCGTCTGATCTCGGAAGCTAAGCACGGTCGGGCCTGGTTAGTACTTGGATGGGAGACCGCCTGGGAATACCAGGTGCTGTAATCTATTTTCATTTGGGGTAAAAAAAATGATCCCTTCTCCTGTTTAAAGTCCTGTCTGGTGCCAGGAGCAATTGCTTACGGCCACACCACTGCGAACACGCCCGATCTCGTCTGATCCTGGAAGCTAAGCACAATCGGGCCTGGTTAGTACCTGGATGGGAGACCGCCTGGGAATACCAGGTCCTGTAAGCTATTTTCATTTGGGGTAAAAAAAATCATCCTTTCTCCTGTTTAAAGTCCTGTCTGGTGCCAGGAGTAAATCCTTACGGCCACACCACCGTGAACAAGCCCAATCTCGTCTGATCTTGGAAGCTAAGCACGGTCGGGCATGGTTAGTACTTGGATGGGAGACCGCCTGGGAATACCAGGTGCTGTAAACTATTTTCATTTGGGGTAAAAAAAATGATCCTTTCTCCTGTTTAAAGTCCTGTCTGGTGCCACGAGGAATTGCTTACGGCCACACCAATGCGAACACGCCCGATCTCGTCTGATCTCGGAAGCTAAGCACGGTCGGGCCTGTTTAGTACTTGGATGGGAGACCGCCTGGGAATACCAGGTGCTGTTATCTATTTTCATTTGGGGTAAAAAAAATGATCCTTTCTCCTGTTTAAAGTCCTGTCTGGTGCCAGGAGCAATTGCTTACGGCCACACCACTGCGAACACGCCCGATCTCGTCTGATCTCGGAAGCTAAGCCAGTCGGGCCTGGTTAGTACCTGGATGGGAGACCGCCTGGGAATACCAGGTGCTGTAAGCTATTTTCATTTGGGGTAAAAAAAATCATCCTTTCTCCTGTTTAAAGTCCTGTCTGGTGCCAGGAGCAATTGCTTATGGCCACACCACCGTGAACACGCCCGATCTCGTCTGATCTCGGAAGCTAAGCACGGTCAGGTCTGGTTAGTACTTGGATGGGAGACCGCCTGGGAATACCAGGTGCTGTAATCTATTTTCATTTGGGGTAAAAAAAATCATCCTTTCTCCTGTTTAAAGTCCTGTCTGGTGCCAGGAGCAATTGCTTATGGCCACACCACCGCGAACACGCCCGATCTCGTCTGATCTCGGAAGCTAAGCACAATCGGGCCTGGTTAGTACTTGGATGGGAGACCGCCTGGGAATACCAGGTGCTGTAATCTATTTTCATTTGGGGTAAAAAAAATCATCCTTTCTCCTGTTTAAAGTCCTGTCTGGTGCCAGGAGCAATTGCTTATGGCCACACCACCGCGAACACGCCCGATCTCGTCTGATCTCGGAAGCTAAGCACAATCGGGCCTGGTTAGTACTTGGATGGGAGACCGCCTGGGAATACCAGGTGCTGTAATCTATTTTCATTTGGGGTAAAAAAAATGATCCTTTCTCCTGTTTAAAGTCCTGTCTGGTGCCAGGAGCAATTGCTTACGGCCACACTACCGTGAACACGCCCGATCTCGTCTGATCTCGGAAGCTAAGCACGGTCGGGCCTGGTTAGTACTTGGATGGGAGACCGCCTGGGAATACCAGGTGCTGTAATCTATTTTCATTTGGGGTAAAAAAAATTATCCTTTCTCCTGTTTAAAGTCCTGTCTGGTGCCAGGAGCAATTGCTCACGGCCACACCACTGCGAACACGCCCGATCTCGTCTGATCTCGGAAGCTAAGCACGGTCGGGCCTGGTTAATACCTGGATGGGAGACCACCTGGGAATACCAGGTGCTGTAACCTATTTATATTTGGGGTAAAAAAAATCATCCTTTCTGCTGTTTAAAGTCCTGTCTGGTGCCAGGAGCAATTGCTTACGGCCACACCACTGCGAACACGCCCGATCTCGTCTGATCTCGGAAGCTAATCACGGTCGGGCCTGGTTAGTACCTGGATGGGAGACAGCCTGGGAATACAAGGTGCTGTAAGCTATTTTCATTTGGGGTAAAAAAAATGATCCTTTCTCCTGTTTAAAGTCCTGTCTGGTGCCAGGAGCAATTGCTTACGGCCACACCACCGTGAACACGCCCGATCTCGTCTGATCTCGGTAGCTAAGCACGGTCGGGCCTGGTTAGTACTTGGATGGGAGACCGCCTGGGAATACCAGGTGCTGTAATCTATTTTAATTTGGGGTAAAAAAAATGATCCTTTCTCCTGTTTAAAGTCCTGTCTGGTGCCAGGAGCAATTGTTTACGACCACACCACTGCGAACACGCCCGATCTCGTCTGATCTCGCAAGCTAAGCACGGTCGGGCCTGGTTAGTACCTGGATGGGAGACCGCCTGGGAATACCAGGTGCAGTAAGCTATTTTCATTTGGGGTAAAAAAAATCATCCTTTCTCCTGTTTAAAGTCCTCTCTGGTGCCAGGAGCAATTGCTTACGGCCACACCACCGTGAACCCGCCCGATCTCGTCTGATCTCGGAAGCTAAGCACGGTCGGGCCTAGTTAGTACTTGGATGGGAGACCGCCTGGGAATACCAGGTGCTGTAATCTATTTCCATTTGGGGTAAAAAAAATGATCCTTTCTCCTGTTTAAAGTCCTGTCTGGTGGCAGGAGCAATTGCTTACGGCCACACCACTGCGAACACGCCCGATCTCGGAAGCTAATCACGGTCGGGCCTGGTTAGTACCTGGATGGGAGACAGCCTGGGAATACAAGGTGCTGTAAGCTATTTTCATTTGGGGTAAAAAAAATCATCCTTTCTCCTGTTTAAAGTCCTGTCTGGTGCCAGGAGCAATTGCTTACGGCCACACCACCGTGAACACGCCCGATCTTGTCTGATCTCGGAAGCTAAGCACGGTCGGGCCTGGTTAGTACTTGGATGGGAGACCGCCTGGGAATACCAGGTGCTGTAATCTATTTTCATTTGGGGTAAAAAATATGATCCTTTCTCCTGTTTAAAGTCCTGTCTGGTGCCAGGAGCAATTGCTTACGGCCACACCACTGCGAACACGCCCGATCTCGTCTGATCTCGCAAGCTAAGCACGGTCGGGCCTGGTTAGTACCTGGATGGGAGACCGGCTGGGAATACCAGGTGCTGTAAGCTATTTTCATTTGGGGTAAAAAAATCATCCTTTCTCCTGTTTAAAGTCCTGTCTGGTGCCAGGAGCAATTGCTTACGGCCACACCACCGTGAACACGCCCGATCTCGTCTGATCTCGGAAGCTAAGCACGGTTTGGCCTGGTTAGTACTTGGATGGGAGACCGCCTGGGAATACCAGGTGCTGTAATCTATTTTCATTTGGGGTAAAAAAAATGATCCTTTCTCCTGTTTAAAGTCCTGTCTGGTGCCAGGAGCAATTGCTTACGGCCACACTACTGCGAACACGCCCGATCTCGTCTGATCTCGGAAGCTAAGCACAGTCGGGCCTGGTTAGTACCTGGATGGGAGACCGCCTGGGAATACCAGGTGCTGTAAGCTATTTTCATTTGGGGTAAAAAAAATCATCCTTTCTCCTGTTTAAAGTCCTGTCTGGTGCCCGGAGGAATTGCTTACGGCCACACCACCGTGAACACGCCCGATCTTGTCTGATCTCGGAAGCTAAGCACGTTCAGGCCTGGTTAGTACTTGGATGGGAGACCGCCTGGGAATACCAGGTGCTGTAATCTATTTTCATTTGGGGTAAAAAAAATGATCCTTTCTCCTGTTTAAAGTCCTGTCTGGTGCCAGGAGCAATTGCTTACGGCCACACCACTGCGAACACGCCCGATCTCGGAAGCTAATCACGGTCGGGCCTGGTTAGTACCTGGATGGGAGACAGCCTGGGAATACAAGGTGCTGTAAGCTATTTTCATTTGGGGTAAAAAAAATGATCCTTTCTCCTGTTTAAAGTCCTGTCTGGTGCCAGGAGCAATTGCTTACGGCCACACCACCGTGAACACGCCCGATCTTGTCTGATCTCGGAAGCTAAGCACGGTCGGGCCTGGTTAGTACCTGGATGGGAGACCGCCTGGGAATACCAGGTGCTGTAATCTATTTTCATTTGGGGTAAAAAAAAAGATCTTTTCTCCTGTTTAAAGTCCTGTCTGGTGCCAGGAGCAATTGCTTACGGCCACACCACCGTGAACACGCCCGATCTCGTCTGATCTCGGAAGCTAAGCACGGTCGGGCCTGGTTAGTACTTGGATGGGAGACCGCCTGGGAATACCAGGTGCCGTAATCTATTTTCATTTGGTGTAAAAAAAAACATCCTTTCTCATGTTTAAAGTCCTGCCTGGTGCCAGGAGCAATTGCTTACGGCCACACCACCGTGAACACACCCGATCTCGGAAGCTAAGCACGGTCGGGCCTGGTTAGTACTTGGATGGCATACCGTCTGGGAATACCAGGTGCTGTAATCTTTTTTCATTTGGGGTAAAAAAAATCATCCTTTCTCATGTTTAAAGTCCTGTCTGGTGCCAGGAGCAATTGCTTACGGCCACACCACCGTGAACACACCCGATCTCGTCTGATCTCGGAAGCTAAGCACGGTCGGGCCTGGTTAGTACTTGGATGGCATACCGTCTGGGAATACCAGGTGCTGTAATCTTTTTTCATTTGGGGTAAAAAAAATGATCCTTTCTCCTGTTTAAAGTCCTGTCTGGTGCCAGCAGCAACTGCTTACGGCCACACCACTGCGAACACGCCCGATCTCGGAAGCTAATCACGGTCGGGCCTGGTTAGTACCTGGATGGGAGACAGCCTGGGAATACAAGGTGCTGTAAGCTATTTTCATTTGGGGTAAAAAAAATCATCCTTTCTCCTGTTTAAAGTCCTGTCTGGTGCCAGGAGCAATTGCTTACGGCCACACCACTGCGAACACGCCCGATCTCGTCTGATCTCGGTAGCTAAGCACGGTCGGGCCTGGTTAGTACTTGGATGGGAGACCGCTTGGGAATACCAGGTGCTGTAATCTATTTTCATTTGGGGTAAAAAAAATGATCCTTTCTCCTGTTTAAAGTCCTGTCTGGTGCCAGGAGCAATTGCTTACGGCCACACCACTGCGAACACGCCCCATCTCGTCTGATCTCGGAAGCTAAGCACGATCGGGCCTGGTTAGTACCTGGATGGGAGACCGCCTGGGAATACCAGGTGCTGTAAGCTATTTTCATTTGGGGTAAAAAAAATCATCCTTTCTCCTGTTTAAAGTCCTGTCTGGTGCCCGGAGCAATTGCTTACGGCCACACCACCGTGAACCCGCCCGATCTCGTCTGATCTCGGAAGCTAAGCACGGTCAGGCCTGGTTAGTACTTGGATGGGATACCGCCTGGGAATACCAGGTGCTGTAATCTATTTTCATTTGGGGTAAAAAAATTGATCCTTTCTCCTGTTTAAAGTCCTGTCTGGTGCCCGGAGGAATTGCTTACGGCCACACCACTGCGAATACGCCCGATCTCGTCTGATCTCGGAAGCTACGCACGGTCGGGCCTGGTTGGTACCTGGATGCGAGACCGCCTGGGAATACCAGGTGCTGTAAGCTATTTTCATTTGGGGTAAAAAAAATCATCCTTTCTCCTGTTTAAAGTCCTGTCTGGTGCCAGGAGCAATTGCTTACGGCCACACCACCGTGAACGCGCCCGATCTCGTCTGATCTCGGAAGCTAAGCACGGTCGGGCCTGGTTAGTACTTGGATGGGAGACCGCCTGGGAATACCAGGTGCTGTAATCTATTTTCATTTGGGGTAAAAAAAATGATCCCTTCTCCTGTTTAAAGTCCTGTCTGGTGCCAGGAGCAATTGCTTACGGCCACACCACTGCGAACACGCCCGATCTCGTCTGATCCTGGAAGCTAAGCACAATCGGGCCTGGTTAGTACCTGGATGGGAGACCGCCTGGGAATACCAGGTGCTGTAAGCTATTTTCATTTGGGGTAAAAAAAATCATCCTTTCTCCTGTTTAAAGTCCTGTCTGGTGCCAGGAGTAAATCCTTACGGCCACACCACCGTGAACAAGCCCAATCTCGTCTGATCTTGGAAGCTAAGCACGGTCGGGCATGGTTAGTACTTGGATGGGAGACCGCCTGGGAATACCAGGTGCTGTAAACTATTTTCATTTGGGGTAAAAAAAATGATCCTTTCTCCTGTTTAAAGTCCTGTCTGGTGCCACGAGGAATTGCTTACGGCCACACCAATGCGAACACGCCCGATCTCGTCTGATCTCGGAAGCTAAGCATGGTCGGGCCTGTTTAGTACTTGGATGGGAGACCGCCTGGGAATACCAGGTGCTGTTATCTATTTTCATTTGGGGTAAAAAAAATGATCCTTTCTCCTGTTTAAAGTCCTGTCTGGTGCCAGGAGCAATTGCTTACGGCCACACCACTGCGAACACGCCCGATCTCGTCTGATCTCGGAAGCTAAGCCAGTCGGGCCTGGTTAGTACCTGGATGGGAGACCGCCTGGGAATACCAGGTGCTGTAAGCTATTTTCATTTGGGGTAAAAAAAATCATCCTTTCTCCTGTTTAAAGTCCTGTCTGGTGCCAGGAGCAATTGCTTATGGCCACACCACCGTGAACACGCCCGATCTCGTCTGATCTCGGAAGCTAAGCACGGTCAGGTCTGGTTAGTACTTGGATGGGAGACCGCCTGGGAATACCAGGTGCTGTAATCTATTTCCATTTGGGGTAAAAAAAATCATCCTTTCTCCTGTTTAAAGTCCTGTCTGGTGGCAGGAGCAATTGCTTACGGCCACACCACTGCGAACACGCCCGATCTCGGAAGCTAATCACGGTCGGGCCTGGTTAGTATCTGGATGGGAGACAGCCTGGGAATACAAGGTGCTGTAAGCTATTTTCATTTGGGGTAAAAAAAATCATCCTTTCTCCTGTTTAAAGTCCTGTCTGGTGCCAGGAGCAATTGCTTACGGCCACACCACCGTGAACACGCCCGATCTTGTCTGATCTCGGAAGCTAAGCACGGTCGGGCCTGGTTAGTACTTGGATGGGAGACCGCCTGGGAATACCAGGTGCTGTAATCTATTTTCATTTGGGGTAAAAAATATGATCCTTTCTCCTGTTTAAAGTCCTGTCTGGTGCCAGGAGCAATTGCTTACGGCCACACCACTGCGAACACGCCCGATCTCGTCTGATCTCGCAAGCTAAGCACGGTCGGGCCTGGTTAGTACCTGGATGGGAGACCGGCTGGGAATACCAGGTGCTGTAATCTATTTTCATTTGGGGTAAAAAAAATGATCCTTTCTCCTGTTTAAAGTCCTGTCTGGTGCCAGGAGCAATTGTTTACGACCACACCACTGCGAACACGCCCGATCTCGTCTGATCTCGCAAGCTAAGCACGGTCGGGCCTGGTTAGTACCTGGATGGGAGACCGCCTGGGAATACCAGGTGCAGTAAGCTATTTTCATTTGGGGTAAAAAAAATCATCCTTTCTCCTGTTTAAAGTCCTCTCTGGTGCCAGGAGCAATTGCTTACGGCCACACCACCGTGAACCCGCCCGATCTCGTCTGATCTCGGAAGCTAAGCACGGTCGGGCCTAGTTAGTACTTGGATGGGAGACCGCCTGGGAATACCAGGTGCTGTAATCTATTTCCATTTGGGGTAAAAAAAATGATCCTTTCTCCTGTTTAAAGTCCTGTCTGGTGGCAGGAGCAATTGCTTACGGCCACACCACTGCGAACACGCCCGATCTCGGAAGCTAATCACGGTCGGGCCTGTTAGTACCTGGATGGGAGACAGCCTGGGAATACAAGGTGCTGTAAGCTATTTTCATTTGGGGTAAAAAAAATCATCCTTTCTCCTGTTTAAAGTCCTGTCTGGTGCCAGGAGCAATTGCTTACGGCCACACCACCGTGAACACGCCCGATCTTGTCTGATCTCGGAAGCTAAGCACGGACGGGCCTGGTTAGTACTTGGATGGGAGACCGCCTGGGAATACCAGGTGCTGTAATCTATTTTCATTTGGGGTAAAAAATATGATCCTTTCTCCTGTTTAAAGTCCTGTCTGGTGCCAGGAGCAATTGCTTACGGCCACACCACTGCGAACACGCCCGATCTCGTCTGATCTCGCAAGCTAAGCACGGTCGGGCCTGGTTAGTACCTGGATGGGAGACCGGCTGGGAATACCAGGTGCTGTAAGCTATTTTCATTTGGGGTAAAAAAATCATCCTTTCTCCTGTTTAAAGTCCTGTCTGGTGCCAGGAGCAATTGCTTACGGCCACACCACCGTGAACACGCCTGATCTCGGAAGCTAAGCACGGTCGGGCCTGGTTATTTCTTGGATGGGAGACCGCCTGGGAATACCAGGTGCTGTAATCTATTTTCATTTGGGGTAAAAAAAATGATCCTTTCTCCTGTTTAAAGTCCTGTCTGGTGCCAGGAGCAATTGCTTACGGCCACACTACTGCGAACACGCCCGATCTCGTCTGATCTCGGAAGCTAAGCACAGTCGGGCCTGGTTAGTACCTGGATGGGAGACCGCCTGGGAATACCAGGTGCTGTAAGCTATTTTCATTTGGGGTAAAAAAAATCATCCTTTCTCCTGTTTAAAGTCCTGTCTGGTGCCCGGAGGAATTGCTTACGGCCACACCACCGTGAACACGCCCGATCTTGTCTGATCTCGGAAGCTAAGCACGTTCAGGCCTGGTTAGTACTTGGATGGGAGACCGCCTGGGAATACCAGGTGCTGTAATCTATTTTCATTTGGGGTAAAAAAAATTATCCTTTCTCCTGTTTAAAGTCCTGTCTGGTGCCAGGAGCAATTGCTTACGGCCACACCACTGCGAACACGCCCGATCTCGGAAGCTAATCACGGTCGGGCCTGGTTAGTACCTGGATGGGAGACAGCCTGGGAATACAAGGTGCTGTAAGCTATTTTCATTTGGGGTAAAAAAAATGATCCTTTCTCCTGTTTAAAGTCCTTTCTGGTGCCAGGAGCAATTGCTTACGGCCACACCACCGTGAACACGCCCGATCTTGTCTGATCTCGGAAGCTAAGCACGGTCGGTCCTGGTTAGTACCTGGATGGGAGACCGCCTGGGAATACCAGGTGCTGTAATCTATTTTCATTTGGGGTAAAAAAAAAGATCTTTTCTCCTGTTTAAAGTCCTGTCTGGTGCCAGGAGCAATTGCTTACGGCCACACCACCGTGAACACGCCCGATCTCGTCTGATCTCGGAAGCTAAGCACGGTCGGGCCTGGTTAGTACTTGGATGGGAGACCGCCTGGGAATACCAGGTGCCGTAATCTATTTTCATTTGGTGTAAAAAAAAACATCCTTTCTCATGTTTAAAGTCCTGTCTGGTGCCAGGAGCAATTGCTTACGGCCACACCACCGTGAACACACCCGATCTCGGAAGCTAAGCACGGTCGGGCCTGGTTAGTACTTGGATGGCATACCGTCTGGGAATACCAGGTGCTGTAATCTTTTTTCATTTGGGGTAAAAAAAATCATCCTTTCTCATGTTTAAAGTCCTGTCTGGTGCCAGGAGCAATTGCTTACGGCCACACCACCGTGAACACACCCGATCTCGTCTGATCTCGGAAGCTAAGCACGGTCGGGCCTGGTTAGTACTTGGATGGCATACCGTCTGGGAATACCAGGTGCTGTAATCTTTTTTCATTTGGGGTAAAAAAAATGATCCTTTCTCCTGTTTAAAGTCCTGTCTGGTGCCAGCAGCAACTGCTTACGGCCACACCACTGCGAACACGCCCGATCTCGTCTGATCTCGGAAGCTAAGCACGGACCGGCCTGGTTAGTACCTGGATGGGATACCGCCTAGGAATACCAGGTGCTGTAAGCTATTTTCATTTGTGGTAAAAAAAATCATCCTTTCTCCTGTTTAAAGTCCTGTCTGGTGCCAGGAGCAATTGCTTACGGCCACACCACCGTGAACACGCCCGATCTCGTCTGATCTCGGAAGCTAAGTACGGTCGGGCCTGGTTAGTACTTGGATGGGAGACCGCCTGGGAATACCAGGTGCTGTAATCTATTTTCATTTGGGGTAAAAAAAAATGATCCTTTCTCCTGTTTAAAGTCCTGTCTGGTGCCAGGAGCAATTGCTTACGGCCACACCACTGCGAACACGCCCGATCTTGTCTGATCTCGGAAGCTAAGCACGGTCGGGCCTGGTTAGTACCTGGATGGGAGACCGCCTGGGAATACCAGGTGCTGTAAGCTATTTTCATTCGGGGTAAAAAAATCATCCTTTCTCCTGTTTAAAGTCCTGTCTGGTGCCAGGAGGAATTGCTTACGGCCACACCACCGTGAACACGCCCGATCTCGTCTGATCTCGGAAGCTAAGCATGGTCGGGCCTGGTTAGTACTTGGATGGGAGACCGCCTGGGAATACCAGGTGCTGTAATCTATTTTCATTTGGGGTAAAAAAATTGATCCTTTCTCCTGTTTAAAGTCCTGTCTGGTGCCCGGAGGAATTGCTTACGGCCACACCACTGCGAATACGCCCGATCTCGTCTGATCTCGGAAGCTACGCACGGTCGGGCCTGGTTGGTACCTGGATGCGAGACCGCCTGGGAATACCAGGTGCTGTAAGCTATTTTCATTTGGGGTAAAAAAAATGATCCTTTCTCCTGTTTAAAGTCCTGTCTGGTGCCAGGAGCAATTGCTTACGGCCACACCACTGCGAACACGCCCGATCTCGTCTGATCCTGGAAGCTAAGCACAATCGGGCCTGGTTAGTACCTGGATGGGAGACCGCCTGGGAATACCAGGTGCTGTAAGCTATTTTCATTTGGGGTAAAAAAAATCATCCTTTCTCCTGTTTAAAGTCCTGTCTGGTGCCAGGAGTAAATCCTTACGGCCACACCACCGTGAACAAGCCCAATCTCGTCTGATCTTGGAAGCTAAGCACGGTCGGGCATGGTTAGTACTTGGATGGGAGACCGCCTGGGAATACCTGGTGCTGTAAACTATTTTCATTTGGGGTAAAAAAAATGATCCTTTCTCCTGTTTAAAGTCCTGTCTGGTGCCACGAGGAATTGCTTACGGCCACACCAATGCGATCACGCCCGATCTCGTCTGATCTCGGAAGCTAAGCACGGTCGGGCCTGTTTAGTACTTGGATGGGAGACCGCCTGGGAATACCAGGTGCTGTTATCTATTTTCATTTGGGGTAAAAAAAATGATCCTTTCTCCTGTTTAAAGTCCTGTCTGGTGCCAGGAGCAATTGCTTACGGCCACACCACTGCGAACACGCCCGATCTCGTCTGATCTCGGAAGCTAAGCCAGTCGGGCCTGGTTAGTACCTGGATGGGAGACCGCCTGGGAATACCAGGTGCTGTAAGCTATTTTCATTTGGGGTAAAAAAAATCATCCTTTCTCCTGTTTAAAGTCCTGTCTGGTGCCAGGAGCAATTGCTTATGGCCACACTACTGCGAACACGCCCGATCTCGTCTGATCTCGGAAGCTAAGCACAGTCGGGCCTGGTTAGTACCTGGATGGGAGACCGCCTGGGAATACCAGGTACTGTAAGCTATTTTCATTTGGGGTAAAAAAAATCATCCTTTCTCCTGTTTAAAGTCCTGTCTGGTGCCCGGAGGAATTGCTTACGGCCACACCACCGTGAACACGCCCGATCTTGTCTGATCTCGGAAGCTAAGCACGTTCAGGCCTGGTTAGTACTTGGATGGGAGACCGCCTGGGAATACCAGGTGCTGTAATCTATTTTCATTTGGGGTAAAAAAAATGATCCTTTCTCCTGTTTAAAGTCCTGTCTGGTGCCAGGAGCAATTGCTTACGGCCACACCACTGCGAACACGCCCGATCTCGGAAGCTAATCACGGTCGGGCCTGGTTAGTACCTGGATGGGAGACAGCCTGGGAATACAAGGTGCTGTAAGCTATTTTCATTTGGGGTAAAAAAAATGATCCTTTCTCCTGTTTAAAGTCCTGTCTGGTGCCAGGAGCAATTGCTTACGGCCACACCACCGTGAACACGCCCGATCTTGTCTGATCTCGGAAGCTAAGCACGTTCAGGCCTGGTTAGTACTTGGATGGGAGACCGCCTGGGAATACCAGGTGCTGTAATCTATTTTCATTTGGGGTAAAAAAAATGATCCTTTCTCCTGTTTAAAGTCCTGTCTGGTGCCAGGAGCAATTGCTTACGGCCACACCACTGCGAACACGCCCGATCTCGGAAGCTAATCACGGTCGGGCCTGGTTAGTACCTGGATGGGAGACAGCCTGGGAATACAAGGTGCTGTAAGCTATTTTCATTTGGGGTAAAAAAAAAGATCTTTTCTCCTGTTTAAAGTCCTGTCTGGTGCCAGGAGCAATTGCTTACGGCCACACCACCGTGAACACGCCCGATCTCGTCTGATCTCGGAAGCTAAGCACGGTCGGGCCTGGTTAGTACTTGGATGGGAGACCGCCTGGGAATACCAGGTGCCGTAATCTATTTTCATTTGGTGTAAAAAAAAACATCCTTTCTCATGTTTAAAGTCCTGTCTGGTGCCAGGAGCAATTGCTTACGGCCACACCACCGTGAACACACCCGATCTCGGAAGCTAAGCACGGTCGGGCCTGGTTAGTACTTGGATGGCATACCGTCTGGGAATACCAGGTGCTGTAATCTTTTTTCATTTGGGGTAAAAAAAATCATCCTTTCTCATGTTTAAAGTCCTGTCTGGTGCCAGGAGCAATTGCTTACGGCCACACCACCGTGAACACACCCGATCTCGTCTGATCTCGGAAGCTAAGCACGGTCGGGCCTGGTTAGTACTTGGATGGCATACCATCTGGGAATACCAGGTGCTGTAATCTTTTTTCATTTGGGGTAAAAAAAATTATCCTTTCTCCTGTTTAAAGTCCTGTCTGGTGCCAGCAGCAACTGCTTACGGCCACACCACTGCGAACACGCCCGATCTCGTCTGATCTCGGAAGCTAAGCACGGACCGGCCTGGTTAGTACCTGGATGGGATACCGCCTAGGAATACCAGGTGCTGTAAGCTATTTTCATTTGTGGTAAAAAAAATCATCCTTTCTCCTGTTTAAAGTCCTGTCTGGTGCCAGGAGCAATTGCTTACGGCCACACCACCGTGAACACGCCCGATCTCGTCTGATCTCGGAAGCTAAGTACGGTCGGGCCTGGTTAGTACTTGGATGGGAGACCGCCTGGGAATACCAGGTGCTGTAATCTATTTTCATTTGGGGTAAAAAAAAATGATCCTTTCTCCTGTTTAAAGTCCTGTCTGGTGCCAGGAGCAATTGCTTACGGCCACACCACTGCGAACACGCCCGATCTTGTCTGATCTCGGAAGCTAAGCACGGTCGGGCCTGGTTAGTACCTGGATGGGAGACCGCCTGGGAATACCAGGTGCTGTAAGCTATTTTCATTCGGGGTAAAAAAATCATCCTTTCTCCTGTTTAAAGTCCTGTCTGGTGCCAGGAGGAATTGCTTACGGCCACACCACCGTGAACACGCCCGATCTCGTCTGATCTCGGAAGCTAAGCATGGTCGGGCCTGGTTAGTACTTGGATGGGAGACCGCCTGGGAATACCAGGTGCTGTAATCTATTTTCATTTGGGGTAAAAAAATTGATCCTTTCTCCTGTTTAAAGTCCTGTCTGGTGCCCGGAGGAATTGCTTACGGCCACACCACTGCGAATACGCCCGATCTCGTCTGATCTGGGAAGCTACGCACGGTCGGGCCTGGTTGGTACCTGGATGCGAGACCGCCTGGGAATACCAGGTGCTGTAAGCTATTTTCATTTGGGGTAAAAAAAATCATCCTTTCTCCTGTTTAAAGTCCTGTCTGGTGCCAGGAGCAATTGCTTACGGCCACACCACCGTGAACGCGCCCGATCTCGTCTGATCTCGGAAGCTAAGCACGGTCGGGCCTGGTTAGTACTTGGATGGGAGACCGCCTGGGAATACCAGGTGCTGTAATCTATTTTCATTTGGGGTAAAAAAAATGATCCCTTCTCCTGTTTAAAGTCCTGTCTGGTGCCAGGAGCAATTGCTTACGGCCACACCACTGCGAACACGCCCGATCTCGTCTGATCCTGGAAGCTAAGCACAATCGGGCCTGGTTAGTACCTGGATGGGAGACCGCCTGGGAATACCAGGTGCTGTAAGCTATTTTCATTCGGGGTAAAAAAATCATCCTTTCTCCTGTTTAAAGTCCTGTCTGGTGCCAGGAGGAATTGCTTACGGCCACACCACCGTGAACACGCCCGATCTCGTCTGATCTCGGAAGCTAAGCATGGTCGGGCCTGGTTAGTACTTGGATGGGAGACCGCCTGGGAATACCAGGTGCTGTAATCTATTTTCATTTGGGGTAAAAAAAATGATCATTTCTCCTGTTTAAAGTCCTGTCTGGTGCCAGTAGCAACTGCTTACGGCCACACCACTGCGAACACGCCCGATCTCGTCTGATCTCGGAAGCTAAGCACGGACGGGCCTGGTTAGTACCTGGATGGGAGACCGCCTAGGAATACCAGGTGCTGTAAGCTATTTTCATTTGTGGTAAAAAAAATCATCCTTTCCCCTGTTTAAAGTCCTGTCTGGTGCCAGGAGCAATTACTTACGGCCACACCACCGTGAACACGCCCGATCTCGTCTGATCTCGGAAGCTAAGCACGGTCGGGCCTGGTTAGTACTTGGATGGGAGACCGCCTGGGAATACCAGGTGCTGTAATCGATTTTCATTTGGGGTAAAAAAAATGATCCTTTCTCCTGTTTAAAGTCCTGTCTGGTGCCAGGAGCAATTGCTTACGGCCACACCACTGCGAACACGCCCGATCTTGTCTGATCTCGGAAGCTAAGTACGGTCGGGCCTGGGTAGTACCTGGATGGGAGACCGCCTGGGAATGCCAGGTGCTGTAAGCTATTTTCATTTGGGGTAAAAAAAATCATCCTTTCTCCTGTTTAAAGTCCTGTCTGGTGCCAGGAGCAATTGCTTACGGCCACACCACCGCGAACACGCCCGATCTCGTCTGATCTCGGAAGCTAAGCACGGTCGGGCCTGTTTAGTACCTGGATGGGAGACTGCCTGGGAATACCAGGTGCTGTAAGCTATTTTCATTTGGGGTAAAAAAAATCATCCTTTCTCCTGTTTAAAGTCCTGTCTGGTGCCAGGAGCAATTGCTTACGGCCACACCACCGTGAACACGCCCGATCTCGTCTGATCTCGGAAGTTAAGCACAGTCGGGCCTGGTTAGAACTTGGATGGGAGACCGCCTGGGAATACCAGGTGCTGTAATCTACTTTCATTTGGGGTAAAAAAAATGATCCTTTCTCCTGTTTAAAGTCCTGTCTGGTGCCAGGAGCAATTGCTTACGGCCACACCACTGCGAACACGCCCGACCTCGTCTGATCTCGGAAGCTAAGCACGGTCGGGCCTGGTTAGTACGTGGATGGGAGACCGCCTGGGAATACCAGGTGCTGTAAGCTATTTTCATTTGGGGTAAAAAAAATCATCCTTTCTCCTGTTTAAATTCCTGTCTGGTGCCAGGAGCAATTGCTTACGGCCACACCACCGTGAACACGCCCGATCTCGTCTGATCTCGGAAGCTAAACACGGTCGGGCCTGGTTAGTACTTGGATGGGAGACCGCCTGGGAATACCAGGTGCTGTAATCGATTTTCATTTGGGGTAAAAAAAATTATCCTTTCTCCTGTTTAAAGTCCTGTCTGGTGTCATGAGCAATTGCTTACGGCCACACCACTGCGAACACGTCTGATCTCGGAAGCTAAGCATGGTCGGGCCTGGTTAGTACCTGGATGGGAGACCGCCTGGGAATACCCAGTGCTGTAAGCTATTTTCATTGGGGGTAAAAAAAATGATCCTTTCTCCTGTTTAAAGTCCTGTCTGGTGCCAGGAGCAATTGCTTACGGCCACACCACTGCGAACACGCCCGATCTCGTCTGATCTCGGAAGCTAAGCACGGTCGGGCCTGGGAATACCAGGTGCTGTAAGCTATTTTCATTTGGGGTAAAAAAAATCATCCTTTCTCCTGTTTAAAGTCATGTCTGGTGCCAGGAGCAATTGCTTACGTCCACACCACCGTGAACAAGCCCGATCTCGTCTGATCTCGGATGCTAAGCACGGTCGGGCCTGGTTAGTACTTGGATGGGAGACCGCCTGGGAATACCAGGTGCTGTAATCTATTTTCATTTGGGGTAAAAAAAAATCATCCTTTGTCCTGTTTAAAGTCCTGTCTGGTGCCAGGAGCAATTGCTTACGGCCACACTACTGCGAACACGCCCGATCTCGTCTGATCTAGGAAGCTAAGCACGGTCGGGCCTGGTTAGTACCTGGATGGGAGACCCCCTGGGAATACCAGGTGCTGTAATCTATTTTCATTTGGGGTAAAAAAAATCATCCTTTCTCCTGTTTAAAGTCCTGTCTGGTGCCAGGAGCAATTGCTTACGGCCACACCACCGTGAACACGCCTGATCTCGTCTGATCTCGGAAGCTAAGCACGGTCAGGCCTGGTTAGTACTTGGATGGGTGACCGCCTGGGAATACCAGGTGCTGTAATCTATTTTCATTTGGGGTAAAAAAAATGATCCTTTCTCCTGTTTAAAGTCCTGTCTGGTGCCAGGAGCAATTGCTTACGGCCACACCACTGCGAACACGCCCGATCTCGTCTGATCTCGGAAGCTAAGCACGGTCGGGCCTGGTTAGTACCTGGATGGGAGACCGCCTGGGAATACCAGGTGCTGTAAGCTATTTTCATTTGGGGTAAAAAAAATGATCCTTTCTCCTGTTTAAAGTCCTGTCTGGTGCCAGGAGCAATTGCTTACGGCCACACCACTGCGAACACGCCCGATCTCGTCTGATCTCGTCTGATCTCGGAAGCTAAGCACGGTCGGGCCTGGTTAGTACTTGGATGGGAGACCGCCTGGGAATACCAGGTGCTGAAATCTATTTTCATTTGGGGTAAAAAAAATGATCCTTTCTCCTGTTTAAAGTCCTGTCTGGTGCCAGGAGCAATTCCTTACGGCCACACCACTGCGAACACGCCCGATCTCGTCTGATCTCGGAAGCTAAGCACGGACGGGCCTGGTTAGTACCTGGATGGGAGACCGCCTAGGAATACCAGGTGCTGTAAGATATTTTCATTTGTGGTAAAAAAAATCATCCTTTCCCCTGTTTAAAGTCCTGTCTGGTGCCAGGAGCAATTGCTTACGGCCACACCACCGTGAACACGCCCGATTTCGTCTGATCTCGGAAGCTAAGCACGGTCGGGCCTGGTTAGTACTTGGATGGGAGACCGCCTGGGAATACCAGGTGCTGTAATCTATTTTCATTTGGGGTAAAAAAAATGACCCTTTCTCCTGTTTAAAGTCCTGTCTGGTGCCAGGAGCAATTGCTTACGGCCACACCACCGTGAACACGCCCGATCTCGTCTGATCTCGGAAGTTAAGCACGGTCGGGCCTGGTTAGTACTTGGATGGGAGACCGCCTGGGAATACCAGGTGCTGTAATCTATTTTCATTTGGGGTAAAAAAAATGATCCTTTCTCCTGTTTAAAGTCCTGTCTGGTGCCAGGAGCAATTGCTTACGGCCACACCACTGCGAACACGCCCGACCTCGTCTGATCTCGGAAGCTAAGCACGGTCGGGCCTGGTTAGTACGTGGATGGGAGACCGCCTGGGAATACCAGGTGCTGTAAGCTATTTTCATTTGGGGTAAAAAAAATCATCCTTTCTCCTGTTTAAATTCCTGTCTGGTGCCAGGAGCAATTGCTTACGGCCACACCACCGTGAACACGCCCGATCTCGTCTGATCTCGGAAGCTAAGCACGGTCGGGCCTGGTTAGTACTTGGATGGGAGACCGCCTGGGAATACCAGGTGCTGTAATCGATTTTCATTTGGGGTAAAAAAAATGATCCTTTCTCCTGTTTAAAGTCCTGTCTGGTGCCAGGAGCAATTGCTTACGGCCACACCACTGCGAACACGTCTGATCTCGGAAGCTAAGCATGGTCGGGCCTGGTTAGTACCTGGATGGGAGACCGCCTGGGAATACCCAGTGCTGTAAGCTATTTTCATTGGGGGTAAAAAAAATGATCCTTTCTCCTGTTTAAAGTCCTGTCTGGTGCCAGGAGCAATTGCTTACGGCCACACCACTGCGAACACGCCCGATCTCGTCTGATCTCGGAAGGTAAGCACGGTCGGGCCTGGGAATACCAGGTGCTGTAAGCTATTTTCATTTGGGGTAAAAAAAATCATCCTTTCTCCTGTTTAAAGTCCTGTCTGGTGCCAGGAGCAATTGCTTACGGCCACACCACTGCGAACACGCCCGATCTTGTCTGATCTCGGAAGCTAAGTACGGTCGGGCCTGGGTAGTACCTGGATGGGAGACCGCCTGGGAATACCAGGTGCTGTAATCTATTTTCATTTGGGGTAAAAAAAAATCATCCTTTGTCCTGTTTAAAGTCCTGTCTGGTGCCAGGAGCAATTGCTTACGGCCACACTAATGCGAACACGCCCGATCTCGTCTGATCTAGGAAGCTATGCACGGTCGGGCCTGGTTAATACCTGGATGGGAGACCGCCTGGGAATACCAGGTGCTGTAATATATTTTCATTTGGGGTAAAAAAAATCATCCTTTCTCCTGTTTAAAGTCCTGTCTGGTGCCAGGAGCAATTGCTTACGGCCACACCACCGTGAACACGCCTGATCTCGTCTGATCTCGGAAGCTAAGCACGGTCGGGCCTGGTTAGTACTTGGATGGGTGACCGCCTGGGAATACCAGGTGCTGTAATCTATTTTCATTTGGGGTAAAAAAAATCATCCTTTCTCCTGTTTAAAGTCCTGTCTGGTGCCAGGAGCAATTGCTTACGGCCACACCACTGCGAACACGTCTGATCTCGGAAGCTAAGCACGTTCGGGCCTGGTTAGTACCTAGATGGGAGACCGCCTGGGAATACCAGGTGCTGTAAGCTATTTTCATTTGGGGTAAAAAAAATCATCCTTTCTCCTGTTTGAAGTCCTGTCTGGTGCCAGGAGCAATTGCTTACGGCCACACCACCGTGAACACGACCGATCTTGTCTGATCTCGGAAGCTAAGCACGGTCGGGCCTGGTTAGTACACCACCGTGAACACGCCCGATCTCGTCTGATCTCGGAAGCTAAGCACGGTCGGGCCTGGTTAGTACTTGGATGGGAGACCGCCTGGGAATACCAGGTGCTGTAATCTATTTTTATTTGGGGTAAAAAAAATCATCCTTTCTCCTGTTTAAAGTCCTGTCTGGTGCCAGGAGCAATTGCTTACGGCCACACCACTGCGAACACGCCCGATCTCGTCTGATCTCGGAAGCTAAGCACGGTCGGGCCTGGTTAGTACCTGGATGGGAGACCGCCTGGGAATACCAGGTGCTGTAAGCTATTTTCATTTGGGGTAAAAAAAATCATCCTTTCTCCTGTTTAAAGTCCTGTCTGGTGCCAGGAGCAATTGCTTACGGCCACACCACTGCGAACACACCCGATCTCGTCTGATCTCGTCTGATCTCGGAAGCTAAGCACGGTCGGGCCTGGTTAGTACTTGGATGGGAGACCGCCTGGGAATACCAGGTGCTGAAATCTATTTTCATTTGGGGTAAAAAAAATGATCCTTTCTCCTGTTTAAAGTCCTGTCTGGTGCCAGGAGCAATTCCTTACGGCCACACCACTGCGAACACGCCCGATCTCGTCTGATCCCGGAAGCTAAGCACGGTCGGGCCTGGTTAGTACCTGGATGGGAGACCGCCTGGGAATACCAGGTGCTGTAATCTATTTTCATTTGGGGTAAAAAAAATGATCCTTTCTCCTGTTTGAAGTCCTGTCTGGTGCCAGGAGCAATTGCTTACGGCCACACCACTGCGAACACGTCTGATCTCGGAAGCTAAGCACGTTCGGGCCTGGTTAGTACCTAGATGGGAGACCGCCTGGGAATACCAGGTGCTGTAAGCTATTTTCATTTGGGGTAAAACAAATCATCCTTTCTCCTGTTTGAAGTCCTGTCTGGTGCCAGGAGCAATTGCTTACGGCCACACCACCGTGAACACGACCGATCTTGTCTGATCTCGGAAGCTAAGCACGGTCGGGCCTGGTTAGTACACCACCGTGAACACGCCCGATCTCGTCTGATCTCGGAAGCTAAGCACGGTCGGGCCTGGTTAGTACTTGGATGGGAGACCGCCTGGGAATACCAGGTGCTGTAATCTATTTTTATTTGGGGTAAAAAAAATCATCCTTTCTCCTGTTTAAAGTCCTGTCTGGTGCCAGGAGCAATTGCTTACGGCCACACCACTGCGAACACGCCCGATCTCGTCTGATCTCGGAAGCTAAGCACGGTCGGGCCTGGTTAGTACCTGGATGGGAGACCGCCTGGGAATACCAGGTGCTGTAAGCTATTTTCATTTGGGGTAAAAAAAATCATCCTTTCTCCTGTTTAAAGTCCTGTCTGGTGCCAGGAGCAATTGCTTACGGCCACACCACTGCGAACACGCCCGATCTCGTCTGATCTCGTCTGATCTCGGAAGCTAAGCACGGTCGGGCCTGGTTAGTACTTGGATGGGAGACCGCCTGGGAATACCAGGTGCTGAAATCTATTTTCATTTGGGGTAAAAAAAATGATCCTTTCTCCTGTTTAAAGTCCTGTCTGGTGCCAGGAGCAATTCCTTACGGCCACACCACTGCGAACACGCCCGATCTCGTCTGATCTCGGAAGCTAAGCACGGTCGGGCCTGGTTAGTACCTGGATGGGAGACCGCCTGGGAATACCAGGTGTTGTAAGCTATTTTCATTTGTGGTAAAAAAAATCATCCTTTCCCCTGTTTAAAGTCCTGTCTGGTGCCAGGAGCAATTACTTACGGCCACACCACCGTGAACACGCCCGATCTCGTCTGATCTCGGAAGCTAAGCACGGTCGGGCCTGGTTAGTACTTGGATGGGAGACCGCCTGGGAATACCAGGTGCTGTAATCGATTTTCATTTGGGGTAAAAAAAATGATCCTTTCTCCTGTTTAAAGTCCTGTCTGGTGCCAGGAGCAATTGCTTACGGCCACACCACTGCGAACACGCCCGATCTTGTCTGATCTCGGAAGCTAAGTACGGTCGGGCCTGGGTAGTACCTGGATGGGAGACCGCCTGGGAATGCCAGGTGCTGTAAGCTATTTTCATTTGGGGTAAAAAAAATCATCCTTTCTCCTGTTTAAAGTCCTGTCTGGTGCCAGGAGCAATTGCTTACGGCCACACCACCGCGAACACGCCCGATCTCGTCTGATCTCGGAAGCTAAGCACGGTCGGGCCTGTTTAGTACCTGGATGGGAGACTGCCTGGGAATACCAGGTGCTGTAAGCTATTTTCATTTGGGGTAAAAAAAATCATCCTTTCTCCTGTTTAAAGTCCTGTCTGGTGCCAGGAGCAATTGCTTACGGCCACACCACCGTGAACACGCCCGATCTCGTCTGATCTCGGAAGTTAAGCACGGTCGGGCCTGGTTAGTACTTGGATGGGAGACCGCCTGGGAATACCAGGTGCTGTAATCTACTTTCATTTGGGGTAAAAAAAATGATCCTTTCTCCTGTTTAAAGTCCTGTCTGGTGCCAGGAGCAATTGCTTACGGCCACACCACTGCGAACACGCCCGACCTCGTCTGATCTCGGAAGCTAAGCACGGTCGGGCCTGGTTAGTACGTGGATGGGAGACCGCCTGGGAATACCAGGTGCTGTAAGCTATTTTCATTTGGGGTAAAAAAAATCATCCTTTCTCCTGTTTAAATTCCTGTCTGGTGCCAGGAGCAATTGCTTACGGCCACACCACCGTGAACACGCCCGATCTCGTCTGATCTCGGAAGCTAAGCACGGTCGGGCCTGGTTAGTACTTGGATGGGAGACCGCCTGGGAATACCAGGTGCTGTAATCGATTTTCATTTGGGGTAAAAAAAATTATCCTTTCTCCTGTTTAAAGTCCTGTCTGGTGTCATGAGCAATTGCTTACGGCCACACCACTGCGAACACGTCTGATCTCGGAAGCTAAGCATGGTCGGGCCTGGTTAGTACCTGGATGGGAGACCGCCTGGGAATACCCAGTGCTGTAAGCTATTTTCATTGGGGGTAAAAAAAATGATCCTTTCTCCTGTTTAAAGTCCTGTCTGGTGCCAGGAGCAATTGCTTACGGCCACACCACTGCGAACACGCCCGATCTCGTCTGATCTCGGAAGCTAAGCACGGTCGGGCCTGGGAATACCAGGTGCTGTAAGCTATTTTCATTTGGGGTAAAAAAAATCATCCTTTCTCCTGTTTAAAGTCATGTCTGGTGCCAGGAGCAATTGCTTACGTCCACACCACCGTGAACAAGCCCGATCTCGTCTGATCTCGGATGCTAAGCACGGTCGGGCCTGGTTAGTACTTGGATGGGAGACCGCCTGGGAATACCAGGTGCTGTAATCTATTTTCATTTGGGGTAAAAAAAAATCATCCTTTGTCCTGTTTAAAGTCCTGTCTGGTGCCAGGAGCAATTGCTTACGGCCACACTACTGCGAACACGCCCGATCTCGTCTGATCTAGGAAGCTAAGCACGGTCGGGCCTGGTTAGTACCTGGATGGGAGACCCCCTGGGAATACCAGGTGCTGTAATCTATTTTCATTTGGGGTAAAAAAAATCATCCTTTCTCCTGTTTAAAGTCCTGTCTGGTGCCAGGAGCAATTGCTTACGGCCACACCACCGTGAACACGCCTGATCTCGTCTGATCTCGGAAGCTAAGCACGGTCAGGCCTGGTTAGTACTTGGATGGGTGACCGCCTGGGAATACCAGGTGCTGTAATCTATTTTCATTTGGGGTAAAAAAAATGATCCTTTCTCCTGTTTAAAGTCCTGTCTGGTGCCAGGAGCAATTGCTTACGGCCACACCACTGCGAACACGCCCGATCTCGTCTGATCTCGGAAGCTAAGCACGGTCGGGCCTGGTTAGTACCTGGATGGGAGACCGCCTGGGAATACCAGGTGCTGTAAGCTATTTTCATTTGGGGTAAAAAAAATGATCCTTTCTCCTGTTTAAAGTCCTGTCTGGTGCCAGGAGCAATTGCTTACGGCCACACCACTGCGAACACGCCCGATCTCGTCTGATCTCGTCTGATCTCGGAAGCTAAGCACGGTCGGGCCTGGTTAGTACTTGGATGGGAGACCGCCTGGGAATACCAGGTGCTGAAATCTATTTTCATTTGGGGTAAAAAAAATGATCCTTTCTCCTGTTTAAAGTCCTGTCTGGTGCCAGGAGCAATTCCTTACGGCCACACCACTGCGAACACGCCCGATCTCGTCTGATCTCGGAAGCTAAGCACGGACGGGCCTGGTTAGTACCTGGATGGGAGACCGCCTAGGAATACCAGGTGCTGTAAGATATTTTCATTTGTGGTAAAAAAAATCATCCTTTCCCCTGTTTAAAGTCCTGTCTGGTGCCAGGAGCAATTGCTTACGGCCACACCACCGTGAACACGCCCGATTTCGTCTGATCTCGGAAGCTAAGCATGGTCGGGCCTGGTTAGTACTTGGTTGGGAGACCGCCTGGGAATACCAGGTGCTGTAATCTATTTTCATTTGGGGTAAAAAAAATGACCCTTTCTCCTGTTTAAAGTCCTGTCTGGTGCCAGGAGCAATTGCTTACGGCCACACCACCGTGAACACGCCCGATCTCGTCTGATCTCGGAAGTTAAGCACGGTCGGGCCTGGTTAGTACTTGGATGGGAGACCGCCTGGGAATACCAGGTGCTGTAATCTATTTTCATTTGGGGTAAAAAAAATGATCCTTTCTCCTGTTTAAAGTCCTGTCTGGTGCCAGGAGCAATTGCTTACGGCCACACCACTGCGAACACGCCCGACCTCGTCTGATCTCGGAAGCTAAGCACGGTCGGGCCTGGTTAGTACTTGGATGGGAGACCGCCTGGGAATACCAGGTGCTGTAATCGATTTTCATTTGGGGTAAAAAAAATGATCCTTTCTCCTGTTTAAAGTCCTGTCTGGTGCCAGGAGCAATTGCTTACGGCCACACCACTGCGAACACGTCTGATCTCGGAAGCTAAGCATGGTCGGGCCTGGTTAGTACCTGGATGGGAGACCGCCTGGGAATACCCAGTGCTGTAAGCTATTTTCATTGGGGGTAAAAAAAATGATCCTTTCTCCTGTTTAAAGTCCTGTCTGGTGCCAGGAGCAATTGCTTACGGCCACACCACTGCGAACACGCCCGATCTCGTCTGATCTCGGAAGGTAAGCACGGTCGGGCCTGGGAATACCAGGTGCTGTAAGCTATTTTCATTTGGGGTAAAAAAAATCATCCTTTCTCCTGTTTAAAGTCCTGTCTGGTGCCAGGAGCAATTGCTTACGGCCACACCACTGCGAACACGCCCGATCTTGTCTGATCTCGGAAGCTAAGTACGGTCGGGCCTGGGTAGTACCTGGATGGGAGACCGCCTGGGAATACCAGGTGCTGTAATCTATTTTCATTTGGGGTAAAAAAAAATCATCCTTTGTCCTGTTTAAAGTCCTGTCTGGTGCCAGGAGCAATTGCTTACGGCCACACTAATGCGAACACGCCCGATCTCGTCTGATCTAGGAAGCTATGCACGGTCGGGCCTGGTTAGTACCTGGATGGGAGACCGCCTGGGAATACCAGGTGCTGTAAAATATTTTCATTTGGGGTAAAAAAAATCATCCTTTCTCCTGTTTAAAGTCCTGTCTGGTGCCAGGAGCAATTGCTTACGGCCACACCACCGTGAACACGCCTGATCTCGTCTGATCTCGGAAGCTAAGCACGGTCGGGCCTGGTTAGTACTTGGATGGGTGACCGCCTGGGAATACCAGGTGCTGTAATCTATTTTCATTTGGGGTAAAAAAAATCATCCTTTCTCCTGTTTAAAGTCCTGTCTGGTGCCAGGAGCAATTGCTTACGGCCACACCACTGCGAACACGTCTGATCTCGGAAGCTAAGCACGTTCGGGCCTGGTTAGTACCTAGATGGGAGACCGCCTGGGAATACCAGGTGCTGTAAGCTATTTTCATTTGGGGTAAAAAAAATCATCCTTTCTCCTGTTTGAAGTCCTGTCTGGTGCCAGGAGCAATTGCTTACGGCCACACCACCGTGAACACGACCGATCTTGTCTGATCTCGGAAGCTAAGCACGGTCGGGCCTGGTTAGTACACCACCGTGAACACGCCCGATCTCGTCTGATCTCGGAAGCTAAGCACGGTCGGGCCTGGTTAGTACTTGGATGGGAGACCGCCTGGGAAT
>NC_140271.1:23256682-23259182 GCF_964030765.1 Micromesistius poutassou
ACCAGGTGCAGTAAGCTATTTTCATTTGGGGTAAAAAAAATCATCCTTTCTCCTGTTTGAAGTCCTGTCTGGTGCCAGGAGCAATTGCTTACGGCCACACCACCGTGAACACGCCCGATCTCGTCTGATCTCGGAAGCTAAGCACGGTCGGGCCTGGTTAGTACTTGGACGGGAGACCGCCTGGGAATACCAGGTGCTGTAATCTATTTTCATTTGGGGTAAAAAAAATGAACCTTTCTCCTGTTTAAAGTCCTGTCTGGTGCCAGAAGTAATTGCTTACGGCCACACCACTGCGAACACGCCCGATCTGGTGTGATCTCGGAAGCTAAGCACGGTCGGGCCTGGTTAGTACCTGGATGGGAGACCGCCTGGGAATACCAGGTGCTGTAATCTATTTTCATTTGGGGTAAAAAAAAAGATCTTTTCTCCTGTTTAAAGTCCTGTCTGTTGCCAGTAGCAATTGCTTACGGCCACACCACCGTGAACACGCCCGATCTCGTCTGATCTCGGAAGCTAAGCACGGTCGGGCCTGGTTAGTACTTGGATGGGAGACCGCCTGGGAATACCAGGTGCCGTAATCTATTTTCATTTGGGGTAAAAAAAATCATCCTTTCTCATGTTTAAAGTCCTGTCTGGTGCCAGGAGCAATTGCTTACGGCCACACCACCGTGAACACACCCGATCTCGTCTGATCTCGGAAGCTAAGCACGGTCGGGCCTGGTTAGTACTTGGATGGCATACCGTCTGGGAATACCAGGTGCTGTAATCTTTTTTCATTTGGGGTAAAAAAAATCATCCTTTCTCATGTTTAAAGTCCTGTCTGGTGCCAGGAGCAATTGCTTACGGCCACACCACCGTGAACACACCCGATCTCGTCTGATCTCGGAAGCTAAGCACGGTCGGGCCTGGTTAGTACTTGGATGGCATACCGTCTGGGAATACCAGGTGCTGTAATCTTTTTTCATTTGGGGTAAAAAAAATGATCCTTTCTCCTGTTTAAAGTCCTGTCTGGTGCTAGCAGCAACTGCTTACGGCCACACCACTGCGAACACGCCCGATCTCGTCTGATCTCGGAAGCTAAGCACGGACCGGCCTGGTTAGTACCTGGATGGGATACCGCCTAGGAATACCAGGTGCTGTAAGCTATTTTCATTTGTGGTAAAAAAAATCATCCTTTCTCCTGTTTAAAGTCCTGTCTGGTGCCAGGAGTAATTGCTTACGGCCACACCACCGTGAACATGCCCGATCTCGTCTGATCTCGGAAGCTAAGTATGGTCGGGCCTGGTTAGTACTTGGATGGGAGACCGCCTGGGAATACCAGGTGCTGTAATCTATTTTCATTTGGGGTAAAAAAAAATGATCCTTTCTCCTGTTTAAAGTCCTGTCTGGTGCCAGGAGCAATTGCTTACGGCCACACCACTGCGAACACGCCCGATCTTGTCTGATCTCGGAAGCTAAGCACGGTCGGGCCTGGTTAGTACCTGGATGGGAGACCGCCTGGGAATACCAGGTGCTGTAAGCTATTTTCATTTGGGGTAAAAAAATCATCCTTTCTCCTGTTTAAAGTCCTGTCTGGTGCCAGGAGCAATTACTTACGGCCACACCACCGTGAACACGCCCGATCTCGTCTGATCTCGGAAGCTAAGCACGGTCGGGCCTGGTTAGTACTTGGATGGGAGACCGCCTGGGAATACCAGGTGCTGTAATCGATTTTCATTTGGGGTAAAAAAAATGATCCTTTCTCCTGTTTAAAGTCCTGTCTGGTGCCAGGAGCAATTGCTTACGGCCACACCACTGCGAACACGCCCGATCTTGTCTGATCTCGGAAGCTAAGTACGGTCGGGCCTGGGTAGTACCTGGATGGGAGACCGCCTGGGAATACCAGGTGCTGTAAGCTATTTTCATTTGGGGTAAAAAAAATCATCCTTTCTCCTGTTTAAAGTCCTGTCTGGTGCCAGGAGTAATTGCTTACGGCCACACCACCGCGAACAAGCCCGATCTCGTCTGATCTCGGAAGCTAAGCACGGTCGGGCCTGTTTAGTACCTGGATGGGAGACTGCCTGGGAATACCAGGTGCTGTAAGCTATTTTCATTTGGGGTAAAAAAAATCATCCTTTCTCCTGTTTAAAGTCCTGTCTGGTGCCAGGAGCAATTGCTTACGGCCACACTAATGCGAACACGCCCGATCTCGTCTGATCTAGGAAGCTATGCACGGTCGGGCCTGGTTAGTACCTGGATGGGAGACCGCCTGGGAATACCAGGTGCTGTAATCTATTTTCATTTGGGGTAAAAAAAAATCATCCTTTGTCCTGTTTAAAGTCCTGTCTGGTGCCAGGAGCAATTGCTTACGGCCACACCACTGCGAACACGCCCGATCTCGTCTGATCTCGTCTGATCTCGGAAGCTAAGCACGGTCAGGCCTGGTTAGTACCTGGATGGGAGACCGCCTGGGAATACCAGGTGTTGTAAGCTATTTTCATTTGGGGAAAAAAAAATCATC
>NC_140271.1:23264182-23274182 GCF_964030765.1 Micromesistius poutassou
AGTACTTGGATGGCATACCGTCTGGGAATACCAGGTGCTGTAATCTTTTTTCATTTGGGGTAAAAAAAATGATCCTTTCTCCTGTTTAAAGTCCTGTCTGGTGCTAGCAGCAACTGCTTACGGCCACACCACTGCGAACACGCCCGAACTCGTCTGATCTCGGAAGCTAAGCACGGACCGGCCTGGTTAGTACCTGGATGGGATACCGCCTAGGAATACCAGGTGCTGTAAGCTACTTTCATTTGTGGTAAAAAAAATCATCCTTTCTCCTGTTTAAAGTCCTGTCTGGTGCCAGGAGCAATTGCTTACGGCCACACCACCGTGAACACGCCCGATCTCATCTGATCTCGGAAGCTAAGTACGGTCGGGCCTGGTTAGTACTTGGATGGGAGACCGCCTGGGAATACCAGGTGCTGTAATCTATTTTCATTTGGGGTAAAAAAAAATGATCCTTTCTCCTGTTTAAAGTCCTGTCTGGTGCCAGGAGCAATTGCTTACGGCCACACCACTGCGAACACGCCCGATCTTGTCTGATCTCGGAAGCTAAGCACGGTCGGGCCTGGTTAGTACCTGGATGGGAGACCGCCTGGGAATACCAGGTGCTGTAAGCTATTTTCATTTGGGGTAAAAAAATCATCCTTTCTCCTGTTTAAAGTCCTGTCTGGTGCCAGGAGGAATTGCTTACGGCCACACCACTGCGAACACGCCCGATCTCGTCTGATCTCGGAAGCTAAGCACGGACGGGCCTGGTTAGTACCTGGATGGGAGACCGCCTAGGAATACCAGGTGCTGTAAGCTATTTTCATTTGTGGTAAAAAAAATCATCCTTTCCCCTGTTTAAAGTCCTGTCTGGTGCCAGGAGCAATTACTTACGGCCACACCACCGTGAACACGCCCGATCTCGTCTGATCTCGGAAGCTAAGCACGGTCGGGCCTGGTTAGTACTTGGATGGGAGACCGCCTGGGAATACCAGGTGCTGTAATCGATTTTCATTTGGGGTAAAAAAAATTATCCTTTCTCCTGTTTAAAGTCCTGTCTGGTGCCAGGAGCAATTGCTTACGGCCACACCACTGCGAACACGCCCGATCTTGTCTGATCTCGGAAGCTAAGTACGGTCGGGCCTGGGTAGTACCTGGATGGGAGACCGCCTGGGAATACCAGGTGCTGTAAGCTATTTTCATTTGGGGTAAAAAAAATCATCCTTTCTCCTGTTTAAAGTCCTGTCTGGTGCCAGGAGCAATTGCTTACGGCCACACCACCGCGAACACGCCCGATCTCGTCTGATCTCGGAAGCTAAGCACGGTCGGGCCTGTTTAGTACCTGGATGGGAGACTGCCTGGGAATACCAGGTGCTGTAAGCTATTTTCATTTGGGGTAAAAAAAATCATCCTTTCTCCTGTTTAAAGTCCTGTCTGGTGCCAGGAGCAATTGCTTACGGCCACACCACCGTGAACACGCCCGATCTCGTCTGATCTCGGAAGTTAAGCACGGTCGGGCCTGGTTAGTACTTGGATGGGAGACCGCCTGGGAATACCAGGTGCTGTAATCTACTTTCATTTGGGGTAAAAAAAAATGATCCTTTCTCCTGTTTAAAGTCCTGTCTGGTGCCAGGAGCAAATGCTTACGGCCACACCACTGCGAACACGCCCGACCTCGTCTGATCTCGGAAGCTAAGCACGGTCGGGCCTGGTTAGTACGTGGATGGGAGACCGCCTGGGAATACCAGGTGCTGTAAGCTATTTTCATTTGGGGTAAAAAAAATGATCCTTTCTCCTGTTTAAAGTCCTGTCTGGTGCCAGGAGCAATTGCTTACGGCCAAACCACTGCGAACACGCCCGACCTCGTCTGATCTCGGAAGCTAAACACGGTCGGGCCAGGTTAGTACGTGGATGGGAGACCGCCTGGGAATACCAGGTGCTGTAAGCTATTTTCATTTGGGGTAAAAAAAATCATCCTTTCTCCTGTTTAAAGTCCTGTCTGGTGCCAGGAGGAATTGCTTACGGCCACACCACTGCGAACACGCCCGATCTCGTCTGATCTCGGAAGCTAAGCACGGACGGGCCTGGTTAGTACCTGGATGGGAGACCGCCTAGGAATACCAGGTGCTGTAAGCTATTTTCATTTGTGGTAAAAAAAATCATCCTTTCCCCTGTTTAAAGTCCTGTCTGGTGCCAGGAGCAATTACTTACGGCCACACCACCGTGAACACGCCCGATCTCGTCTGATCTCGGAAGCTAAGCACGGTCGGGCCTGGTTAGTACTTGGATGGGAGACCGCCTGGGAATACCAGGTGCTGTAATCGATTTTCATTTGGGGTAAAAAAAATTATCCTTTCTCCTGTTTAAAGTCCTGTCTGGTGCCAGGAGCAATTGCTTACGGCCACACCACTGCGAACACGCCCGATCTTGTCTGATCTCGGAAGCTAAGTACGGTCGGGCCTGGGTAGTACCTGGATGGGAGACCGCCTGGGAATACCAGGTGCTGTAAGCTATTTTCATTTGGGGTAAAAAAAATCATCCTTTCTCCTGTTTAAAGTCCTGTCTGGTGCCAGGAGCAATTGCTTACGGCCACACCACCGCGAACACGCCCGATCTCGTCTGATCTCGGAAGCTAAGCACGGTCGGGCCTGTTTAGTACCTGGATGGGAGACTGCCTGGGAATACCAGGTGCTGTAAGCTATTTTCATTTGGGGTAAAAAAAATCATCCTTTCTCCTGTTTAAAGTCCTGTCTGGTGCCAGGAGCAATTGCTTACGGCCACACCACCGTGAACACGCCCGATCTCGTCTGATCTCGGAAGTTAAGCACGGTCGGGCCTGGTTAGTACTTGGATGGGAGACCGCCTGGGAATACCAGGTGCTGTAATCTACTTTCATTTGGGGTAAAAAAAAATGATCCTTTCTCCTGTTTAAAGTCCTGTCTGGTGCCAGGAGCAAATGCTTACGGCCACACCACTGCGAACACGCCCGACCTCGTCTGATCTCGGAAGCTAAGCACGGTCGGGCCTGGTTAGTACGTGGATGGGAGACCGCCTGGGAATACCAGGTGCTGTAAGCTATTTTCATTTGGGGTAAAAAAAATGATCCTTTCTCCTGTTTAAAGTCCTGTCTGGTGCCAGGAGCAATTGCTTACGGCCAAACCACTGCGAACACGCCCGACCTCGTCTGATCTCGGAAGCTAAACACGGTCGGGCCAGGTTAGTACGTGGATGGGAGACCGCCTGGGAATACCAGGTGCTGTAAGCTATTTTCATTTGGGGTAAAAAAAATCATCCTTTCTCCTGTTTAAATTCCTGTCTGGTGCCAGGAGCAATTGCTTACAGCCACACCACCGTGAACACGCCCGATCTCGTCTGATCTCGGAAGCTAAGCACGGTCGGGGCTGGTTAGTACTTAGATGGGAGACCCCCTGGGAATACCAGGTGCTGTAATCGATTATCATTTGGGGTAAAAAAAATGATCCTTTCTCCTGTTTAAAGTCCTGTCTGGTGCCAGGAGCAATTGCTTACGGCCACACCACTGCGAACACGTCTGATCTCGGAAGCTAAGCATGGTCGGGCCTGGTTAGTACCTGGATGGGAGACCGCCTGGGAATACCCAGTGCTGTAAGTGATTTTCATTGGGGGTAAAAAAAAAGATCCTTTCTCCTGTTTAAAGTCCTGTCTGGTGCCAGGAGCAATTGCTTACGGCCACACCACTGCGAACACGCCCGATCTCGTCTGATCTCGGAAGCTAAGCACGGTCGGGCCTGGGAATACCAGGTGCTGTAAGCTATTTTCATTTGGGGTAAAAAAAATCATCCTTTCTCCTGTTTAAAGTCATGTCTGGTACCAGGAGCAATTGCTTACGTCCACACCACCGTGAACACGCGTGATCTCGTCTGATCTCGGAAGCTAAGCACGGTCGGGCCTGGTTAGTACTTGGATGGGTGACCGCCTGGGTATACCAGGTGCTGTAATCTATTTTCATTTGGGGTAAAAAAAATGATCCTTTCTCCTGTTTAAAGTCCTGTCTGGTGCCAGGAGCAATTGCTTACGGCCACACCACTGCGAACACGTCTGATCTCGGAAGCTAAGCACGTTCGGGCCTGGTTAGTACCTGGATGGGAGACCGCCTGGGAATACCAGGTGCTGTAAGCTATTTTCATTTGGGGTAAAAAAAATCATCCTTTCTCCTGTTTGAAGTCCTGTCTGGTGCCAGGAGCAATTGCTTACGGCCACACCACCGTGAACACGACCGATCTTGTCTGATCTCGGAAGCTAAGCACGGTCGGGCCTGGTTAGTACACCACCGTGAACACGCCCGATCTCGTCTGATCTCGGAAGCTAAGCACGGTCGGGCCTGGTTAGTACTTGGATGGGAGACCGCCTGGGAATACCAGGTGCTGTAATTTATTTTCATTTGGGGTAAAAAAAAGATCCTTTCTCCTGTTTAAAGTCCTGTCTGGTGCCAGGAGCAATTGCTTACGGCCACACAACTGCGAACACGCCCGATCTCGTCTGATCTCGGAAGCTAAGCACGGTCGGGCCTGGTTAGTACCTGGATGGGAGACCGCCTGGGAATACCAGGTGCTGTAAGCAATTTTCAATTGGGGTAAAAAAAATCATCCTTTCTCCTGTTTAAAGTCCTGTCTGGTGCCAGGAGCAATTGCTTAAGGCTACACCACTGCGAACACGCCCGATCTCGTCTGATCTCGGAAGCTAAGCACAGTCGGGCCTGGTTAGTACCTGGATGGGAGACCGCCTGGGAATACCAGGTGCCGTAAGCTATTTTCATTTGGGGTAAAAAAAATCATCCTTTCTCCTGTTTAAAGTCCTGTCTGGTGCCAGGAGCAATTGCTTACGGCCACACCACCGTGAAAACGCCCGTTCTCGTCTGATATCGGAAGCTAAGCACGGTCGGGCCTGGTTAGTACTTGGATGGGAGACCGCCTGGGAATACCAGGTGCTGTAATCTATTTTCATTTGGGGTTAAAAAAAATGATCCTTTCTCCTGTTTAAAGTCCTGTCTGGTGCCAGGAGGAATTGCTTACGGCCATACCACTGCGAACACGCCCGATCTCGTCTGATCTCGGAAGCTAAGCACGGTCGGGCCTGGTTAGTACTTGGATGGGAGACCGCCTGGGAATACCAGGTGCTGTAATCTATTTTCATTTGGGGTAAAAAAAATGATCCTTTCTCCTGTTTAAAGTCCTGTCTGGTGCCAGGAGCAATTGCTTACGGCCACACAACTGCGAACACGCCCGATCTCGTCTGATCTCGGAAGCTAAGCACGGTCGGGCCTGGTTAGTACCTGGATGGGAGACCGCCTGGGAATACAAGGTGCTGTAAGCAATTTTCAATTGGGGTAAAAAAAATCATCCTTTCTCCTGTTTAAAGTCCTGTCTGGTGCCAAGAGCAATTGCTTACGGCCACACCACCGCGAACACGCCCGATCTCGTCTGATCTCGGAAGCCAAGCACGGTCGGGTCTGGTTAGTACTTGGTTGGGAGACCGCCTGGGAATACCAGGTGCTGTAATCTATTTTCATTTGGGGTAAAAAAAATGATACGTTCTCCTGTTTAAAGTCATGTCTGGTGCCAGGAGCAATTGCTTACGGCCACACCACTGCGAACATGCCCGATCTCGTCTGATCTCGGAAGCTAAGCACGGTCGGGCCTGGTTAGTACCTGGATGGGAGACCGCCTGGGAATACCAGGTGCTGTAAGCTATTTTCATTTGGGGTAAAAAAAATGATCCTTTCTCCTGTCTAAAGTCCTGTCTGGTGCCAGGAGCAATTGCTTACGGCCACACCACTGCGAACACGCCCGATCTCGTCTGATCTCGGAAGCTAAGCACGGTCGGGCCTGGTTAGTACCTGGAGGGGATACCGCCTGGGAATACCAGGTGCTGTAAGCTATTTTCATTTGGGGTAAAAAAAATCATCCTTTCTCCTGTTTAAAGTCCTGTCTGGTGCCAGGAGTAATTGCTTACGGCCACACCACCGTGAACACGCCCGATCTCGTATGATCTCGGAAGCTAAGCACGGTCGGGCCTGGTTATTACCTGGATGCGAGACCGCCTGGGAATACCCAGTGCTGTAAGCTATTTTCATTTGGGGTAAAAAAAATCATCCTTTCTCATGTTTAAAGTCCTGTCTGGTGCCAGGAGCAATTACTTACGGCCACACCACCGTGAACACGCCCGATCTCGTCTGATCTCGGAAGCTAAGCACGGTCGGGCCTGGTTAGTACCTGGATGGGAGACCGCCTGGGAATACCAGGTGCTGTAAGCTATTTTCATTTGGGGTAAAAAAAATCATCCTTTCTCCTGTTTAAAGTCCTGTCTGGTGCCAGGAGCAATTGCTTTCGGCCACACCACCGTGAACACGCCCGATCTAGTCTGATCTCGTAAGCTAAGCACGGTCGGGCCTGGTTAGTACTTGGATGGGAGACCGCCTGGGAATACCAGGTGCTGTAATCTATTTTCATTTGGGGTTAAAAAAAAAGATCCTTTCTCCTGTTTAAAGTCCTGTCTGGTGCCAGGAGCAATTGCTTACGGCCACACCACTGCGAACACGCCCGATCTTGTCTGATCTCGGAAGCTAAGCACGGTTGGGCCTGGTTAGTACCTGGATGGGAGACCGCCTGGGAATACCAGGTGCTGTAAGCTATTTTCATTTGGGGTAAAAAAAAAGATCCTTTCTCCTGTTTAAAGTCCTGTCTGGTGCCAGGAGCAATTGCTTACGGCCACACCACTGCGAACACGCCCGATCTTGTCTGATCTCGGAAGCTAAGCACGGTCGGGCCTGGTTAGTACCTGGATGGGAGACCGCCTGGGAATACCAGGTGCTGTAAGCTATTTTCATTTGGGGCAAAAAAAATCATCCTTTCTCCTGTTTAAAGTCCTGTCTGGTGCCAGGAGCAATTGCTTACGGCCACACCACCGTGAACACGCCCAATCTCGTCTGATCTCGGAAGCTAAGCACGGTCGGGCCTGGTTAGTACTTGGATGGGAGACCGCCTGGGAATACCAGGTGCTGTAATCTATTTTCATTTGGGGTAAAAAAAATGATCCTTTCTCCTGTTTAAAGTCCTGTCTGGTGCCAGGAGCAATTTCTTACGGCCACACCACTGTGAACACGCCCGATCTCGTCTGATCCCGGAAGCTAAGCACGGGCGGGCCTGGTTAGTACCTGGATGGGAGACCGCCTGGGAATACCAGGTGCTGTAAGATATTTTCATTTGGGGTAAAAAAAATCATCCTTTCTCCTGTTTAAAGTCCTGTCTGGTGCCCGGAGCAATTGCTTACGGCCACACCACCGTGAACACGCCCGATCTCGTCTGATCTCGGAAGCTAAGCACGGTCGGGCCTGGTTAGTACCTGGATGGGAGACCGCCTGGGAATACCAGGTGCTGTAAGCTATTTTCATTTGGGGTAAAAAAAATTATCCTTTCTCCTGTTTAAAGTCCAGTCTGGTGCTTGGAGCAATTGCTTACGGCCACATCACTGCGAACACGCCCGATCTCGTCTGATCTCGGAAGCTAAGCACGGTCGGGCCTGGTTAGTACTTGGATGCGAGACCGCCTGGGAATACCACGTGCTGTAATTTATTTTCATTTGGGGTAAAAAAAATGATCCTTTCTCCTGTTTAAAGTCCTGTCTGGTGCAAGGAGTATTTGCTTACGGCCACACCACTGCGAACACGCCCGATCTCGTCTGATCTCGGAAGCTAAGCACGGTCGGGTCTGGTTAGTACCTGGATGGGAGACCGCCTGGGAATACCAGGTGCATTAAGCTATCTTCATGTGGGGTAAAAAAAATCATCCTTTCTCCTGTTTAAAGTCCTGTCTGGTGCCAGGAGCAATTGCTTACGGCCACACCACCGGGAACTCGGCCGATCTCGTCTGATCTCGGAAGCTAAGCACGGTCGGGCCTGGTTAGTACTTGGATGGGAGACCGCCTGGGAATACCTGGTGCTGTAATCTCTTTTCATTTGGGGTAAAAAAAATGATCCTTTCTCCTGTTTAAAGTCCTGTCTGGTGCCAGGAGCAATTTCTTACGGCCACACCACTGTGAACACGCCCGATCTCGTCTGATCCCGGAAGCTAAGCACGGGCGGGCCTGGTTAGTACCTGGATGGGAGACCGCCTGGGAATACCAGGTGCTGTAAGATATTTTCATTTGGGGTAAAAAAAATCATCCTTTCTCCTGTTTAAAGTCCTGTCTGGTGCCCGGAGCAATTGCTTACGGCCACACCACCGTGAACACGCCCGATGTCGTCTGATCTCGGAAGCTAAGCACGGTCGGGCCTGGTTAGTACCTGGATGGGAGACCGCCTGGGAATACCAGGTGCTGTAATCTATTTTCATTTGGGGTAAAAAAAATGATCCTTTCTCCTGTTTAAAGTCCTGTCTGGTGCCAGGAGTAATTGCTTACGGCCACAACACTGCGAACACGCCCGATCTCATCTGATCTCGGAAGCTAAGCAAGGTCGGGCCTGGTTAGTACCTGCATGGGAGACCGCCTGGGAACACCAGGTGCTGTAAGCTATTTTCATTTGGGGTAAAAAAAATGATCCTTTCTCCTGTTTAAAGTCCTGTCTGGTGCCCGGAGCAATTGCTTACGGCCACACCACCGTGAACACGCCCGATCTCGTCTGATATCGGAAGCTAAGCACGGTCAGGCCTGGTTGGTACTTGGATGGGAGACCGCCTGGGAATACCAGGTGCTGTAATCTAAATTCATTTGGGGTAAAAAAAATGATCCTTTCTCCTGTTTAAAGTCCTGTCTGGTGCCGGGAGCAATTGCTTACGGCCACACCACTGCGAACACGCCCGATCTCGTCTGATCTCGGAAGCTAAGCACGGTCGGGCCTGGTTAGTACCTGAATGGGAGACCGCATGGGAATACCAGTTGCTGTAAGCTATTTTCATTTGGGGTAAAAAAAATCATCCTTTCTCCTGTTTAAAGTCCTGTCTGGTGCCAGGAGCAATTGCTTACGGCCACACCACCGTGAACACGCCCGATCTCGTCTAATCTCGGAAGCAAAGCACGGTCGGGCCTGGTTAGTACCTGGATGGGAGACCGCCTGGGAATACCAGGTGCTGTGAGCTATTTTCATTTGGGGTAAAAAAAATGATCCTTTCTCCTGTTTAAAGTCCTGTCTGGTGCCAGGAGCAATTTCTTACGGCCACACCGCCGTGAACACGGCCGATCTCGTCTGATCTCGGAAGCTAAGCACGGTCGGGCCTGGTTAGTACTTGGATGGGAGACCGCCTGGAAATACCAGGTGCTGTAATCTATTTTCATTTGGGGTAAAAAAAAATGATCCTTTCTCCTGTTTAAAGTCCTGTCTGGTGCCAGGAGCAATTGCTTACGGCCACACCACTGCGAACACGCCCGATCTCGTCTGATCTCGGAAGCTAAGCACGGTCGGGCCTGGTTTGTACCTGGATGGGAGACCGCCTGGGAATACCAGGTGCTGTAATCTATTTTCATTTGGGGTAAAAAAAATGATCCTTTCTCCTGTTTAAAGTCCTGTCTGGTGCCAGGAGCAATTGCTTACGGCCACACCGCCGGGAACACGCCCGATCTCGTCTGATCTCGGAAGTTAAGCACGGTCGGGCCTGGTTAGTACTTGGATGGGAGACCGCCTGGGAATACCAGGTGCTGTAATCTATTTTCATTTGAGGTAAAAAAAAATGATCCTTTCTCCTGTTTAAAGTCCTGTCTGGTGCCAGGAGCAATTGCTTACGGCCACACCACTGCGAACACGCCCGATCTCGTCTGATCTCGGAAGCTAAGCACGGTCGGGCCTGGTTAGTACCTGGATGGGAGACCGCCTGGGAATACCAGGTGCTGTAATCTATTTTCATTTGGGGTAAAAAAAATGATCCTTTCTCCTGTTTAAAGTCCTGTCTGGTGCCAGGAGCAATTGCTTACGGCCACAACACTGCAAACACGCCCGATCTCGTCTGATCTCGGAAGCTAAGCAAGGTCAGGCCTGGTTAGTACCTGGATG
>NC_140271.1:23279182-23324182 GCF_964030765.1 Micromesistius poutassou
GCCACAACACTGCGAACACGCCCGATCTCGTCTGATCTCGGAAGCTAAGCAAGGTCAGGCCTGGTTAGTACCTGGATGGGAGACCGCCTGGGAATACCAGGTGCTGTAAGCTATTTTCATTTGGGGTAAAAAAAATCATCCTTTCTCCTGTTTAAAGTCCTGTCTAGTGCTAGGAGGAATTGCTTACGGCCCCACGGCTGCGAACACGCCCGATCTCGTCTGTTCTCGGAAGCTAAGCACGGTCGGGCCTGGTTAGTACCTGGATGGGAGACCGCCTGGGAATACCAGGTGCTGTAATCTATTTTCATTTGGGGTAAAAAAAATGATCCTTTCTCCTGTTTAAAGTCCTGTCTGGTGCCAGGAGCAATTGCTTACGGCCACACCACCGTGAACACGCCCGATCTCATCTGATCTCGGAAGCAAAGCACGGTCGGGCCTGGTTAGTACTTGGATGGGAGACCGCCTGGGAATACCAGGTGCTGTAATCTATTTTCATTTGGGGTAAAAAAAATGATCCTTTCTCCTGTTTAAAGTCCTGTCTGGTGCCAGGAGCAATTGCTTACGGCCACACCACTGCGAACACGCCCGATCTCGTCTGATCTCGGAAGCTAAGCACGGTCCGGCCTGGTTAGTACCTGGATGCGAGACCGCCTGGGTATACCAGGTGCTGTAAGCTATTTTCATTTGGGGTAAAAAAAAGCATCCTTTCTCCTGTTTAAAGTCCTGTCTGGTGCCAGGAGCAATTGCTTACGGCCACACCACCGTGAACACGCCCGATCTCGTCTGATCTCGGAAGCTAAGCACGGTCGGGCCTGGTTACTACCTGGATGGGAGACCGCCTGGGAATACCAGGTGCTGTAAGCTATTTTCATTTGGGGTAAAAAAAAACATCCTTTCTCCTGTTTAAAGTCTTGTCTGGTGCCAGGAGCAATTGCTTACGGCCACTCCACCGTGAACACGCCCGATCTCGTCTGATCTCGGAAGCTAAGCACGGTCGGGCCGGGTTAGTACTAGGATGGGAGACCGCCGGGAATACCAGGTACTGTAATCTATTTTCATTTGGGGTAAAACAAATTATCCTTTCTCCTGTTTAAAGTCCTGTCTGGTGCCAGGAGCAATTGCTTACGGCCACACCACTGTGAACACGCCCGATCTCGTCTGATCTCGGAAGCTATGCACGGTCGGGCCTGGTTAGTACCTGGATGGGAGACCGCCTGGGAATACCAGGTGCTGTAAGCTATTTTCATTTGGGGTAAAAAAAATGATCCTTTCTCCTGTTTAAAGTCCTGTCTGGTGCCAGGAGCAATTGCTTACGGCCACACCACCCTGAACACGCCCGATCTCGTCTGATCTCGGAAGCTAAGCACGGTCGGGCCTGGTTAGTACCTGGATGGGAGACCGCCTGGGAATACCAGGTGCTGTAAGCTATTTTCATTTGGGGTAAAAAAAATGATCCTTTCTCCTGTTTAAAGTCCTGTCTGGTGCCAGGAGCAATTGCTTACGGCCACACCACCGTGAACACGCCCGATCTTGTCTGATCTCGGAAGCTAAGCACGGTCGGGCCTGGTTAGTACTTGGATGGGAGACCGCCTGGGAATACCAGGTGCTGTAATCTATTTTCATTTGGGGTAAAAAAAATGATCCTTTCTCCTGTTTAAAGTCCTGTCTGGTGCCAGGATCAATTGCTTACGGCCACAACACTGCGAACACGCCCGAGCTCATCTGATCTCGGAAGCTAAGCACGGTCGGGCCTGGTTAGTACCTGGATGGGAGACCGCCTGGGAATACCAGGTGCTGTAAGCTATTTTCATTTGGGGTAAAAAAAATCATCCTTTCTCCTGTTTAAAGTCCTGTCTGGTGCCAGGAGCAAATGCTTACGGCCACACCACCGTGAACACGCCCGATCTCGTCTGATCTCGGAAGCTAAGGACGGTCGGGCCTGGTTAGTACCTGGATGGGAGACCGCCTGGGAATACCAGGTGCTGTAATTGTGTTTTCATTTGGGGTAAAAAAAATGATCCTTTCTCCTGTTTAAAGTCCTCTCTGGTGCCAGGAGTAATTGCTTACGGCCACACCACTGCGAACACGCCCGATCTCGTCTGATCTCGGAAGCTAAGGACGGTCGGGCCTTGTTAGTACCTGGATGGGAGACCGCCTGGGAATACCAGGTGCTGTAAGCTATTTTCATTTGGGGTAAAAAAAATCATCCTTTCTCCTGTTTAAAGTCCTGTCTGGTGCCAGGAGCAATTGCTTACGGCCACACCACCGTGAACACGCCCGATCTCGTCTGATCTCGGAAGCTAAGCACGGTCATGCCTGGTTAGTACTTGGATGGGAGACCGCCTGGGAATACCAGGTACTGTAATCTATTTTCATTTGTGGTAAAAAAAATTATCCTTTCTCCTGTTTAAAGTCCTGTCTGGTGCTAGGAGCAATTGCTTACGGCCACACCACTGTGAACACGCCCGATCTCGTCTGATCTCGGAAGCTAAGCACGGTCGGGCCTGGTTAGTACCTGGATGGGAGACCGCCTGGGAATACCAGGTGCTGTAAGCTATTTTCATTTGGGGTAAAAAAAATCATCCTTTCTCCTGTTTAAAGTCCTGTCTGGTGCCAGGAGCAATTGCTTACGGCCACACCACTGTGAACACGCCCGATCTCGTCTGATCTCGGAAGCTAAGCATAGTTGGGCCTGGTTAGTACTTGGATGGGAGACCGCCTGGGAATACCAGGTCCTGTAATCTATTTTCATTTGGGGTAAAAAAAATGATCATTTCTCATGTTTAAAGTCCTGTCTGGTGCCAGGAGGAATTGCTTACGGCCACACAACTGCGAACACGCCCGATCTCGTCTGATCTCGGAAGGTAAGCACGGTCGGGGCTGGTAAGTACCTGATGGGAGACCGCCTGGGAATACCAGGTGCTGTAAGCTATTTTCATTTGGGATAAAAAAAATCATCCTTTCTCCTGTTTAAAGTCCTGTCTGGTGCCAGGAGCAATTGCTTACGGCCACACCACTGTGAACACGCCCGATCTCGTCTGATCTCGGAAGCTAAGCACGGTCGGGCCTGGTTAGTACCTGGATGGGAGACCGCCTGGGAATACCAGGTGCTGTAAGCTATTTTAATTTGGGGTAAAAAAAATCATCCTTTCTCCTGTTTAAAGTCCTGTCTGGTGCTAGGAGCAATTGCTTACGGCCACACCACTGTGAACACGCCCGATCTCGTCTGATCTCGGAAGCTAAGCATAGTTGGGCCTGGTTAGTACTTGGATGGGAGACCGCCTGGGAATACCAGGTCCTGTAATCTATTTTCATTTGGGGTAAAAAAAATGATCATTTCTCATGTTTAAAGTCCTGTCTGGTGCCAGGAGCAATTGATTACGGCCACACAACTGCGAACACGCCCGATCTCGTCTGATCTCGGAAGGTAAGCACGGTCGGGCCTGGTAAGTACCTGATGGGAGACCGCCTGGGAATACCAGGTGCTGTAAGCTATTTTCATTTGGGGTAAAAAAAATCATCCTTTCTCCTGTTTAAAGTCCTGTCTGGTGCCAGGAGCAATTGCTTACGGCCACACCACCGTGAACACGCCCGATCTCGTCTGATCTCGGAAGCTAAGCACGGTCGGGCCTGGTTAGTACTTGGATGGGAGACCGCCTTGGAATACCAGGTGCTGTAATCTATTTTCATTTGGGGTAAAAAAAATGATCCTCTCTCCTGTTTAAAGTCCTGTCTGGTGCCAGGAGCAATTGCTTATGGCCACACCACTGTGAACACGCCCGATCTCGTCTGATCTCGGAAGCGAAGCATGGTCGGGCCTGGTTAGTACCTGGATGGGAGACCGCCTGGGAATACAAGGTGCTCTAAGCTATTTTCATTTGGGGTAAAAAAAATCATCCTTTCTCCTGTTTAAAGTCCTGTCTGGTGCCCGGAGCACTTGCTTATGGCCATACCACCGTGAACACGTCCGATCTCGTCTGATCTCGGTAGCTAAGCACGGTCGGCCCTGGTTAGTACTTGGATGGGAGACCGCCTGGGAATACCAGGTACTGTAATCTATTTTCATTTGGGGTAAAAAAAATTATCCTTTCTCCTGTTTAAAGTCCTGTCTGGTGCCAGGAGCAATTGCTTACGGCCACACCACTGTGAACACGCCCGATCTCGTCTGATCTCGGAAGCTAAGCACGGTCGGGCCTGGTTAGTACCTGGATGGGAGACCGCCTGGGAATACCAGGTGCTGTAAGCTATTTTCATTTGGGGTAAAAAAAATCATCCTTTCTCCTGTTTAAAGTCCTGTCTGGTGCCAGGAGCAATTGCTTACGGCCACACCACCCTGAACACGCCCGATCTCGTCTGATCTCGGAAGCTAAGCACGGTCGGGCCTGGTTAGTACCTGGATGGGAGACCGCCTGGGAATACCAGGTGCTGTAATCTATTTTCATTTGGGGTAAAAAAAATGATCCTTTCTCCTGTTTAAAGTCATGTCTGGTGCCAGGAGCAATTGCTTACGGCCACACCACTGCGAACACGCCCGATCTCGTCTGATCTCGGAAGCTAAGCACGGTCGGGCCTGGTTAGTACCTGGATGGGAGACCGCCTGGGAATACCAGGTGCTGTAAGCTATTTTCATTTGGGGTAAAAAAAATGATCCTTTCTCCTGTTTAAAGTCCTGTCTGGTGCCAGGAGCAATTGCTTACGGCCACACCACCGTGAACACGCCCGATCTTGTCTGATCTCGGAAGCTAAGCACGGTCGGGCCTGGTTAGTACTTGGATGGGAGACCGCCTGGGAATACCAGGTGCTCTAAACTATTTTCATTTGGGGTAAAAAAAATGATCCTTTCTCCTGTTTAAAGTCCTGTCTGGTGCCAGGATCAATTGCTTACGGCCACACCACTGCGAACACGCCCGAGCTCGTCTGATCTCGGAAGCTAAGCACGGTCGGGCCTGGTTAGTACCTGGATGGGAGACCGCCTGGGAATACCAGGTGCTGTAAGCTATTTTCATTTGGGGTAAAAAAAATCATCCTTTCTCCTGTTTAAAGTCCTGTCTGGTGCCAGGAGCAATTGCTTACGGCCACACCACCGTGAACACGCCCGATCTCGTCTGATCTCGGAAGCTAAGCACGGTGGGGCCTGGTTAGTACTTGGATGGGAGACCGCCTGGGAATACCAGGTGCTGTAATCTATTTTCATTTGGGGTAAAAAAAATGATCCTTTCTCCTGTTTAAAGTCCTGTCTGGTGCCAGGAGCAATTGCTTACGGCCACACCACTGCGAACACGCCCGATCTCGTCTGATCTCGGAAGCTAAGCACGGTCGTGCCTGGTTAGTACCTGGATGGGAGACCGCCTGGGAATACCAGGTGCTGTAATCTATTTTCATTTGGGGTAAAAAAAATCATCCTTTCTCCTGTTTAAAGTCCTGTCTGGTGCCAGGAGCAAATGCTTACGGCCACACCACCGTGAACACGCCCGATCTCGTCTGATCTCGGAAGCTAAGCACGGTCGGGCCTGGTTAGTAATTGGATGGGAGACCGCCTGGGAATACCAGGTGCTGTAATTGTGTTTTCATTTGGGGTAAAAAAAATGATCCTTTCTCCTGTTTAAAGTCCTGTCTGGTGCCAGGAGCAAATGCTTACGGCCACACCACCGTGAACACGCCCGATCTCGTCTGATCTCGGAAGCTAAGCACGGTCGGGCCTGGTTAGTAATTGGATGGGAGACCGCCTGGGAATACCAGGTGCTGTAATTGTGTTTTCATTTGGGGTAAAAAAAATGATCCTTTCTCCTGTTTAAAGTCCTGTCTGGTGCCAGGAGCAATTACTTACGGCCACACCACCGTGAACACGCCCGATCTCGTCTGATCTCGGAAGCTAAGCACGGTCGGGCCTGGTTAGTACTTGGATGGGAGACCGCCTAGGAATACCAGGTGCTGTAATTGTGTTTTCATTTGGGGTAAAAAAAATGATCCTTTCTCCTGTTTAAAGTCCTGTCTGGTGCCAAGAAGAATTGCTTACGGCCACACCACTGCGAACACGCCCGATCTCGTCTGATCTCGGAAGCTAAGCACGGTCGGGCCTGGTTAGTACCTGGATGGGAGACCGCCTGGGAATACCAGGTGCTGTAAGCTATTTTCATTTGGGGTAAAAAAAATCATCCTTTCTCCTGTTTAAAGTCCTGTCTGGTGCCAGGAGCAATTGCTTACGGCCACACCACTGCGAACACGCCCGATCTCGGAAGCTAAGCACGATCGGGCCTGGTTAGTACCTGGATGGGAGACCGCCTGGGAATACCAGGTGCTGTAAGCTATTTTCATTTGGGGTATAATAAATGATCCTTTCTCCTGTTTAAAGTCCTGTCTGGTGCCAGGAGCATTTGCTTTCGGCCACACCACCGTGAACACGCCCGATCTCGTCTGATTTCGGAAGCTAAGCACGGTCGGGCCTGGTTAGTACTTGGAGGGGAGACCGCCTGGGAATACCAGGTGCTGTAAGCTATTTTCATTTGGGGTAAAAAAAATCATCCTTTCTCCTGTTTAAAGTCCTCTCTGGTGCCAGGAGGAATTGCTTACGGCCACACCACTGCGAACACGCCCGATCTCGTCTGATCTCGGAAGCTAAGCACGGTCGGGCCTGGTTAGTACCTGGATGGGAGACCGCCTTGGAATACCAGGTGCTGTAAGCTTTTTTCATTTGGGGTAAAAAAAAATGATCCTTTCTCCTGTTTAAAGTCCTGTCTGGTGCCAGGAGCAATTGCTTACGGCCACACCACTGTGAACACGCCCGATCTCGTCTGATCTCGGAAGCTAAGCACGGGCGGGCCTGGTTACTACCTGGATGGGAGACCGCCTGGGAATACCAGGTGCTGTAAGCTATTTTCATTTGGGGTAAAAAAAATCATCCTTTCTCCTGTTTAAAGTCCTGTCTGGTGCCAGGAGCAATTCCTTACGGCCACACCACTGCGAACACGCCCGATGTCGTCTGATCTCGGAAGCTAAGCACGGTCGGGCCTGGTTGGTACCTGGATGGGAGACCGCCTGGGAATATCAGGTGCTGTATTCATTTGGGGTAAAAAAAATCATCCTTTCTCCTGTTTAAAGTCCTGTCTGGTGCCAGGAGCTATTGCTTACGGCCACACCACCGTGAATACGCCCGATCTCGTCTGATCTCGGAAGCTAAGCACGGTCAGACCTGGTTAGTACTTGGATGGGACACCGCCTGGGAATACCAGGTGCTGTAATCTATTTTCATTTGGGGTAAAAAAAATGATCCTTTCTCCTGTTTAAAGTCCTGTCTGGTGCCAGGAGCAATTGCTAACGGCCACACCACTGCGAACACACCCAATCTCGTCTGATCTCGGAAGCTAAGCACGGTCGGGCCTGGTTAGTACCTGGATGGGAGACCGCCTGTGAATACCAGGTGCTGTAAGCTATTTTCATTTGGGGTAAAAAAAATCATCCTTTCTCCTGTTTAAAGTCCTGTCTGGTGCCCGGAGCAATTGCTTACGGCCACACCACCGTGAACACGCCCGATCTCCTCTGATCTCGGAAGCTAAGCACGGTCAGGCCTGGTTAGTACTTGGATGGGAGACCGACTGGGAACACCAGGTGCTGTAATCTATTTTCATTTGGGGTAAAAAAAATGATCCTTTCTCCTGTTTAAAGTCCTGTCTGGTGCCAGGAGCAATTGCTTACGGCCACAACACTGCGAACACGCCCGATCTCCACTGATCTCGGAAGCTAAGCACGGTCGGGCCTGGTTAGTACCTGGATGGGAGACCGCCTGGCAATACCAGGTGAAGTAAGTTATTTTCATTTGGGGTAAAAAAAATCATCTTTTCTCCTGTTTAAAGTCCTGTCTGGTGCCAGGAGCAATTGCTTACGGCCACACCACCGTGAACCCGGCCGATCTCGTCTGATCTCGGAAGCTAAGCACGGTCGGGCCTGGTTAGTACCTGGATGGGAGACTGCCTGGGAATACCAGGTGCTGTAAGCTATTTTCATTTGGGGTAAAAAAAATCATCCTTTCTCCTGTTTAAAGTCCTGTCTGGTGCCAGGAGCATTTGCTTACGGCCACACCACCGTGAACACCCCCGATCTCATCTGATCTCGGAAGCTAAGCACGGTCAGGCCTGGTTTGTACTTGGATGGGAGACCGCCTGGGAATACCAGGTGCTGTAATCTATTTTCATTTGGGGTAAAAAAAATGATCCTTTCTCCTGTTTAAAGTTGTCTGGTGCCAGGAGCAATTGCTTACGGCCACACCACTGCGAACACGCCCGATCTCGTCTGATCTCGGAAGCTAAGCACGGTCGGGCCTGGTTAGTACTTGGTTGGGAGACCGCCTGGGAATACCAGGTGCTGTAAGCTATTTTCATTTGGGGCAAAAAAAATCATCCTTTCTCCTGTTTAAAGTCCTGTCTGGTGCCAGGAGCAATTGCTTACGGCCACACCACTGCGAACACGCCCGATCTCGTCTGATCTTGGAAGCTTAGCACGGTGGGGCCTGGTAAGTACCTGGATGGGAGACTGCCTGGGAATACCAGGTGCTGTAATCTATTTTCATTTGGGGTAAAAAAAATCATCCTTTCTCCTGTTTAAAGTCCTGTCTGGTGCCAGGAGCAATTGCTTACGGCCACACCACCGTGAACACGCCCGATCTCGTCTGATCTCGGAAGCTAAGCACGGTCGGGCCTGGATAGTACTTGGATGGGAGACCGCCTGGGAATACCAGGTGCTGTAATCTATTTTCATTTGGGGTAAAGAAAATTATCCTTGCTCCTGTTTAAAGTCCTGTCTGGTGCCAGGAGCTATTGCTTACGGCCACACCTCTGCGAACACGCCCGATCTCGTCTGATCTCGGAAGCTAAGCACGGTCGGGCCTGGTTAGTACCTGGATGGGAGACCGTCTGGGAATACAAGGTGCTGTAATCTACTTTCATTTGGGGTAAAAAAAATGATCCTTTCTCCTGTTTAAGGTCCTGTCTGGTGGCAGGAACAATTGCTTACGGCCAAACCACTGCGAACACGCCCGATCTCGTCTGATCTCGGAAGCTAAGCACGGTCGGGCTTGGTTAGTACCCGGATGGGAGACCGTCTGGGAATACCAGGTGCTGTAAGCTATTTTCATTTGGGGTAAAAAAAATCATCCTTTCTCCTGTTTAGAGTCCTGTCTGGTGCCAGGAGCAATTACTTACGGCCACACCACCGTGAACACGCCCGATCTCGTCTGATCTCGGAAGCTAAGCACGGTCGGGCCTGGATAGTACTTGGATGGGAGACCGCCTGGGAATACCAGGTGCTGTAATCTATTTTCATTTGGGGTAAAAAAAAATTATCCTTGCTCCTGTTTAAAGTCCTGTCTGGTGCCAGGAGCTATTGCTTACGGCCACACCACTGCGAACACGCCCGATCTCGTCTGATCTCGGAAGCTAAGCACGGTCGGGCCTGGTTAGTACCTGGATGGGAGACCGTCTGGGAATACCAGGTGCTGTAATCTATTTTCATTTGGGGTAAAAAAAATCATCCTTTCTCCTGTTTAAAGTCCTGTCTGGTGCCAGGAGCAATTGCTTACGGCCACACCACCGTGAACACGCCCGATCTCGTCTGATCTCGGAAGCTAAGCACGGTCGGGCCTGGTTAGTACTTGGATGGGAGACCGCCTTGGAATACCAGGTGCTGTAATCTATTTTCATTTGGGGTAAAAAAAATGATCCTCTCTCCTGTTTAAAGTCCTGTCTGGTGCCAGGAGCAATTGCTTATGGCCACACCACTGTGAACACGCCCGATCTCGTCTGATCTCGGAAGCGAAGCATGGTCGGGCCTGGTTAGTACCTGGATGGGAGACCGCCTGGGAATACAAGGTGCTCTAAGCTATTTTCATTTGGGGTAAAAAAAATCATCCTTTCTCCTGTTTAAAGTCCTGTCTGGTGCCCGGAGCACTTGCTTATGGCCATACCACCGTGAACACGTCCGATCTCGTCTGATCTCGGTAGCTAAGCACGGTCGGCCCTGGTTAGTACTTGGATGGGAGACCGCCTGGGAATACCAGGTACTGTAATCTATTTTCATTTGGGGTAAAAAAAATTATCCTTTCTCCTGTTTAAAGTCCTGTCTGGTGCCAGGAGCAATTGCTTACGGCCACACCACTGTGAACACGCCCGATCTCGTCTGATCTCGGAAGCTAAGCACGGTCGGGCCTGGTTAGTACCTGGATGGGAGACCGCCTGGGAATACCAGGTGCTGTAAGCTATTTTCATTTGGGGTAAAAAAAATCATCCTTTCTCCTGTTTAAAGTCCTGTCTGGTGCCAGGAGCAATTGCTTACGGCCACACCACCCTGAACACGCCCGATCTCGTCTGATCTCGGAAGCTAAGCACGGTCGGGCCTGGTTAGTACCTGGATGGGAGACCGCCTGGGAATACCAGGTGCTGTAAGCTATTTTCATTTGGGGTAAAAAAAATGATCCTTTCTCCTGTTTAAAGTCCTGTCTGGTGCCAGGAGCAATTGCTTACGGCCACACCACCGTGAACACGCCCGATCTTGTCTGATCTCGGAAGCTAAGCACGGTCGGGCCTGGTTAGTACTTGGATGGGAGACCGCCTGGGAATACCAGGTGCTCTAAACTATTTTCATTTGGGGTAAAAAAAATGATCCTTTCTCCTGTTTAAAGTCCTGTCTGGTGCCAGGATCAATTGCTTACGGCCACACCACTGCGAACACGCCCGAGCTCGTCTGATCTCGGAAGCTAAGCACGGTCGGGCCTGGTTAGTACCTGGATGGGAGACCGCCTGGGAATACCAGGTGCTGTAAGCTATTTTCATTTGGGGTAAAAAAAATCATCCTTTCTCCTGTTTAAAGTCCTGTCTGGTGCCAGGAGCAATTGCTTACGGCCACACCACCGTGAACACGCCCGATCTCGTCTGATCTCGGAAGCTAAGCACGGTGGGGCCTGGTTAGTACTTGGATGGGAGACCGCCTGGGAATACCAGGTGCTGTAATCTATTTTCATTTGGGGTAAAAAAAATGATCCTTTCTCCTGTTTAAAGTCCTGTCTGGTGCCAGGAGCAATTGCTTACGGCCACACCACTGCGAACACGCCCGATCTCGTCTGATCTCGGAAGCTAAGCACGGTCGTGCCTGGTTAGTACCTGGATGGGAGACCGCCTGGGAATACCAGGTGCTGTAATCTATTTTCATTTGGGGTAAAAAAAATCATCCTTTCTCCTGTTTAAAGTCCTGTCTGGTGCCAGGAGCAAATGCTTACGGCCACACCACCGTGAACACGCCCGATCTCGTCTGATCTCGGAAGCTAAGCACGGTCGGGCCTGGTTAGTAATTGGATGGGAGACCGCCTGGGAATACCAGGTGCTGTAATTGTGTTTTCATTTGGGGTAAAAAAAATGATCCTTTCTCCTGTTTAAAGTCCTGTCTGGTGCCAGGAGCAAATGCTTACGGCCACACCACCGTGAACACGCCCGATCTCGTCTGATCTCGGAAGCTAAGCACGGTCGGGCCTGGTTAGTAATTGGATGGGAGACCGCCTGGGAATACCAGGTGCTGTAATTGTGTTTTCATTTGGGGTAAAAAAAATGATCCTTTCTCCTGTTTAAAGTCCTGTCTGGTGCCAGGAGCAATTACTTACGGCCACACCACCGTGAACACGCCCGATCTCGTCTGATCTCGGAAGCTAAGCACGGTCGGGCCTGGTTAGTACTTGGATGGGAGACCGCCTAGGAATACCAGGTGCTGTAATTGTGTTTTCATTTGGGGTAAAAAAAATGATCCTTTCTCCTGTTTAAAGTCCTGTCTGGTGCCAAGAAGAATTGCTTACGGCCACACCACTGCGAACACGCCCGATCTCGTCTGATCTCGGAAGCTAAGCACGGTCGGGCCTGGTTAGTACCTGGATGGGAGACCGCCTGGGAATACCAGGTGCTGTAAGCTATTTTCATTTGGGGTAAAAAAAATCATCCTTTCTCCTGTTTAAAGTCCTGTCTGGTGCCAGGAGCAATTGCTTACGGCCACACCACTGCGAACACGCCCGATCTCGTCTGATCTCGGAAGCTAAGCACGATCGGGCCTGGTTAGTACCTGGATGGGAGACCGCCTGGGAATACCAGGTGCTGTAAGCTATTTTCATTTGGGGTATAATAAATGATCCTTTCTCCTGTTTAAAGTCCTGTCTGGTGCCAGGAGCATTTGCTTTCGGCCACACCACCGTGAACACGCCCGATCTCGTCTGATTTCGGAAGCTAAGCACGGTCGGGCCTGGTTAGTACTTGGAGGGGAGACCGCCTGGGAATACCAGGTGCTGTAAGCTATTTTCATTTGGGGTAAAAAAAATCATCCTTTCTCCTGTTTAAAGTCCTCTCTGGTGCCAGGAGGAATTGCTTACGGCCACACCACTGCGAACACGCCCGATCTCGTCTGATCTCGGAAGCTAAGCACGGTCGGGCCTGGTTAGTACCTGGATGGGAGACCGCCTTGGAATACCAGGTGCTGTAAGCTTTTTTCATTTGGGGTAAAAAAAAATGATCCTTTCTCCTGTTTAAAGTCCTGTCTGGTGCCAGGAGCAATTGCTTACGGCCACACCACTGTGAACACGCCCGATCTCGTCTGATCTCGGAAGCTAAGCACGGGCGGGCCTGGTTACTACCTGGATGGGAGACCGCCTGGGAATACCAGGTGCTGTAAGCTATTTTCATTTGGGGTAAAAAAAATCATCCTTTCTCCTGTTTAAAGTCCTGTCTGGTGCCAGGAGCAATTCCTTACGGCCACACCACTGCGAACACGCCCGATGTCGTCTGATCTCGGAAGCTAAGCACGGTCGGGCCTGGTTGGTACCTGGATGGGAGACCGCCTGGGAATATCAGGTGCTGTATTCATTTGGGGTAAAAAAAATCATCCTTTCTCCTGTTTAAAGTCCTGTCTGGTGCCAGGAGCTATTGCTTACGGCCACACCACCGTGAATACGCCCGATCTCGTCTGATCTCGGAAGCTAAGCACGGTCAGACCTGGTTAGTACTTGGATGGGACACCGCCTGGGAATACCAGGTGCTGTAATCTATTTTCATTTGGGGTAAAAAAAATGATCCTTTCTCCTGTTTAAAGTCCTGTCTGGTGCCAGGAGCAATTGCTAACGGCCACACCACTGCGAACACACCCAATCTCGTCTGATCTCGGAAGCTAAGCACGGTCGGGCCTGGTTAGTACCTGGATGGGAGACCGCCTGTGAATACCAGGTGCTGTAAGCTATTTTCATTTGGGGTAAAAAAAATCATCCTTTCTCCTGTTTAAAGTCCTGTCTGGTGCCCGGAGCAATTGCTTACGGCCACACCACCGTGAACACGCCCGATCTCCTCTGATCTCGGAAGCTAAGCACGGTCAGGCCTGGTTAGTACTTGGATGGGAGACCGACTGGGAACACCAGGTGCTGTAATCTATTTTCATTTGGGGTAAAAAAAATGATCCTTTCTCCTGTTTAAAGTCCTGTCTGGTGCCAGGAGCAATTGCTTACGGCCACAACACTGCGAACACGCCCGATCTCCACTGATCTCGGAAGCTAAGCACGGTCGGGCCTGGTTAGTACCTGGATGGGAGACCGCCTGGCAATACCAGGTGAAGTAAGTTATTTTCATTTGGGGTAAAAAAAATCATCTTTTCTCCTGTTTAAAGTCCTGTCTGGTGCCAGGAGCAATTGCTTACGGCCACACCACCGTGAACCCGGCCGATCTCGTCTGATCTCGGAAGCTAAGCACGGTCGGGCCTGGTTAGTACCTGGATGGGAGACTGCCTGGGAATACCAGGTGCTGTAAGCTATTTTCATTTGGGGTAAAAAAAATCATCCTTTCTCCTGTTTAAAGTCCTGTCTGGTGCCAGGAGCATTTGCTTACGGCCACACCACCGTGAACACCCCCGATCTCATCTGATCTCGGAAGCTAAGCACGGTCAGGCCTGGTTTGTACTTGGATGGGAGACCGCCTGGGAATACCAGGTGCTGTAATCTATTTTCATTTGGGGTAAAAAAAATGATCCTTTCTCCTGTTTAAAGTTGTCTGGTGCCAGGAGCAATTGCTTACGGCCACACCACTGCGAACACGCCCGATCTCGTCTGATCTCGGAAGCTAAGCACGGTCGGGCCTGGTTAGTACTTGGTTGGGAGACCGCCTGGGAATACCAGGTGCTGTAAGCTATTTTCATTTGGGGCAAAAAAAATCATCCTTTCTCCTGTTTAAAGTCCTGTCTGGTGCCAGGAGCAATTGCTTACGGCCACACCACTGCGAACACGCCCGATCTCGTCTGATCTCGGAAGCTTAGCACGGTGGGGCCTGGTAAGTACCTGGATGGGAGACTGCCTGGGAATACCAGGTGCTGTAATCTATTTTCATTTGGGGTAAAAAAAATCATCCTTTCTCCTGTTTAAAGTCCTGTCTGGTGCCAGGAGCAATTGCTTACGGCCACACCACCGTGAACACGCCCGATCTCGTCTGATCTCGGAAGCTAAGCACGGTCGGGCCTGGATAGTACTTGGATGGGAGACCGCCTGGGAATACCAGGTGCTGTAATCTATTTTCATTTGGGGTAAAGAAAATTATCCTTGCTCCTGTTTAAAGTCCTGTCTGGTGCCAGGAGCTATTGCTTACGGCCACACCTCTGCGAACACGCCCGATCTCGTCTGATCTCGGAAGCTAAGCACGGTCGGGCCTGGTTAGTACCTGGATGGGAGACCGTCTGGGAATACAAGGTGCTGTAATCTACTTTCATTTGGGGTAAAAAAAATGATCCTTTCTCCTGTTTAAGGTCCTGTCTGGTGGCAGGAACAATTGCTTACGGCCAAACCACTGCGAACACGCCCGATCTCGTCTGATCTCGGAAGCTAAGCACGGTCGGGCTTGGTTAGTACCCGGATGGGAGACCGTCTGGGAATACCAGGTGCTGTAAGCTATTTTCATTTGGGGTAAAAAAAATCATCCTTTCTCCTGTTTAGAGTCCTGTCTGGTGCCAGGAGCAATTACTTACGGCCACACCACCGTGAACACGCCCGATCTCGTCTGATCTCGGAAGCTAAGCACGGTCGGGCCTGGATAGTACTTGGATGGGAGACCGCCTGGGAATACCAGGTGCTGTAATCTATTTTCATTTGGGGTAAAAAAAAATTATCCTTGCTCCTGTTTAAAGTCCTGTCTGGTGCCAGGAGCTATTGCTTACGGCCACACCACTGCGAACACGCCCGATCTCGTCTGATCTCGGAAGCTAAGCACGGTCGGGCCTGGTTAGTACCTGGATGGGAGACCGTCTGGGAATACCAGGTGCTGTAATCTATTTTCATTTGGGGTAAAAAAAATGATCCTTTCTCCTGTTTAAAGTCCTGTCTGGTGCCAGGAGATATTGCTTACGGCCACACCACTGCGAACACGCCCGATCTCGTCTGATCTCGGAAGCTATGCACGGTCGGGCCTGGTTAGTACCTGGATGGGAGACCGCCTGGAAATACAAGGTGCTGTAAGCTACTTTCATTTGGGGTAAAAAAAATCATCCTTTCTCCTGTTTAAGGTCCTGTCTGGTGCCCGGAGCAATTGCTTACGGCCACACCACTGCGAACACGCCCGATCTCGTCTGATCTCGGAAGCTAAGCACGGTCGGGCCTGGTTAGTACCTGGATGGGAGACCGCCTGGGAATACAAGGTGCTGTAATCTACTAACATTTGGGGTAAAAAAAATGATCCTTTCTCCTGTTTAAGGTCCTGTCTGGTGGCTGGAGCAATTGCTTACGGCTACACCACTGCGATCACGCCCGATCTCGTCTGATCTCGGAAGCTAAGCACGGTCGGGCCTGGTTAGTACCTGGATGGGAGACCGCCTGAGAATACCAGGTGCTGTAAGCTATTTTCATTTGGGGTAAAAAAAATCATCCTTTCTCCTGTTTAAAGTCCTGTCTGGTGCCAGGAGCAATTGCTTACGGCCACACCACCGGGAACACGCCCGATCTCGTCTGATCTCGGAACCTAAGCACGGTCGGGCCTGGTTAGTACTTGGATGGGAGACCGCCTGGGAATACCAGGTGCTGTAATCTATTTTCATTTGGGGTAAAAAAAATCATCCTTTCTCCTGTTTAAAGTCCTGTCTGGTGCCTGGAGCAATTGCTTACGGCCACACCACTGCGAACACGCCCGATCTCGTCTGATCTCGGAAGCTAAGCAAGGTCGGGCCTGTTTAGTACCTGGATGGGAGACCGCCTGGGAATACCAGGTGCTGTAAGCTATTTTCATTTGGGGTAAAAAAAATCATCCTTTCTCCTGTTTAAAGTCCTTTCTGGTGCCCGGAGCAATTGCTTACGGCCACACCACTGCGAACACGCCCGATCTCGTCTGATCTCGGAAGCTAAGCACGGTCGGGCCTGGTTAGTACCTGGATGGGAGACCGTCTGGGAATACCAGGTGCTGTATTCATTTGGGGTAAAAAAAATCATCCTTTCTCCTGTTTAAAGTCCTGTCTGGTGCCAGGAGCTATTGCTTACGGCCACACCACCGTGAACACGCCCGATCTCGTCTGATCTCGGAAGCTATGCATGGTCGGGCCTGGTTAGTACTTGGATGGGAGACCGCCTGGGAATACCAGGTGCTGTAATCTATTTTCATTTGGGGTAAAAAAAATGATCCTTTCTCCTGTTTAAGGTCCTGTCTGGTGCCCGGAGCAATTGCTTACGGCCACACCACTGCGAACACGCCCGATCTCGTCTGATCTCGGAAGCTAAGCACGGTCGGGCCTGGTTAGTACCTGGATGGGAGACCGCCTGGGAATACAAGGTGCTGTAATCTACTAACATTTGGGGTAAAAAAAATGATCCTTTCTCCTGTTTAAGGTCCTGTCTGGTGGCTGGAGCAATTGCTTACGGCTACACCACTGCGATCACGCCCGATCTCGTCTGATCTCGGAAGCTAAGCACGGTCGGGCCTGGTTAGTACCTGGATGGGAGACCGCCTGAGAATACCAGGTGCTGTAAGCTATTTTCATTTGGGGTAAAAAAAATCATCCTTTCTCCTGTTTAAAGTCCTGTCTGGTGCCAGGAGCAATTGCTTACGGCCACACCACCGGGAACACGCCCGATCTCGTCTGATCTCGGAACCTAAGCACGGTCGGGCCTGGTTAGTACTTGGATGGGAGACCGCCTGGGAATACCAGGTGCTGTAATCTATTTTCATTTGGGGTAAAAAAAATCATCCTTTCTCCTGTTTAAAGTCCTGTCTGGTGCCAGGATCAATTGCTTACGGCCACACCACCGGGAACACGCCCGATCTCGTCTGATCTCGGAAGCTAAGCACGGTCGGGCCTGGTTAGTACTTGGATGGGAGACCGCCTGGGAATACCAGGTGCTGTAATCTATTTTCATTTGGGGTAAAAAAAATAATCCTTTCTCCTGTTTGAAGTCCTGTCTGGTGCCTGGAGCAATTGCTTACGGCCACACCACTGCGAACACGCCCGATCTCGTCTGATCTCGGAAGCTAAGCAAGGTCGGGCCTGTTTAGTACCTGGATGGGAGACCGCCTGGGAATACCAGGTGCTGTAAGCTATTTTCATTTGGGGTAAAAAAAATCATCCTTTCTCCTGTTTAAAGTCCTTTCTGGTGCCCGGAGCAATTGCTTACGGCCACACCACTGCGAACACGCCCGATCTCGTCTGATCTCGGAAGCTAAGCACGGTCGGGCCTGGTTAGTACCTGGATGGGAGACCGTCTGGGAATACCAGGTGCTGTAATCTATTTTCATTTGGGGTAAAAAAAATGATCCTTTCTCCTGTTTAAAGTCCTGTCTGGTGCCAGGAGATATTGCTTACGGCCACACCACTGCGAACACGCCCGATCTCGTCTGATCTCGGAAGCTATGCACGGTCGGGCCTGGTTAGTACCTGGATGGGAGACCGCCTGGGAATACCAGGTGCTGTAAGCTATTTTCATTTGGGGTAAAAAAAATCATCCTTTCTCCTGTTTAAAGTCCTTTCTGGTGCCCGGAGCAATTGCTTACGGCCACACCACTGCGAACACGCCCGATCTCGTCTGATCTCGGAAGCTAAGCACGGTCGGGCCTGGTTAGTACCTGGATGGGAGACCGCCTGAGAATACCAGGTGCTGTAAGCTATTTTCATTTGGGGTAAAAAAAATCATCCTTTCTCCTCTTTAAAGTCCTGTCTGGTGCCAGGAGCAATTGCTTACGGCCACACCACCGGGAACACGCCCGATCTCGTCTGATCTCGGAACCTAAGCACGGTCGGGCCTGGTTAGTACTTGGATGGGAGACCGCCTGGGAATACCAGGTGCTGTAATCTATTTTCATTTGGGGTAAAAAAAATCATCCTTTCTCCTGTTTAAAGTCCTGTCTGGTGCCAGGATCAATTGCTTACGGCCACACCACCGGGAACACGCCCGATCTCGTCTGATCTCGGAAGCTAAGCACGGTCGGGCCTGGTTAGTACTTGGATGGGAGACCGCCTGGGAATACCAGGTGCTGTAATCTATTTTCATTTGGGGTAAAAAAAATCATCCTTTCTCCTGTTTAAAGTCCTGTCTGGTGCCAGGAGCAATTGCTTACGGCCACACCACCGGGAACACGCCCGATCTCGTCTGATCTCGGAACCTAAGCACGGTCGGGCCTGGTTAGTACTTGGATGGGAGACCGCCTGGGAATACCAGGTGCTGTAATCTATTTTCATTTGGGGTAAAAAAAATCATCCTTTCTCCTGTTTAAAGTCCTGTCTGGTGCCTGGAGCAATTGCTTACGGCCACACCACTGCGAACACGCCCGATCTCGTCTGATCTCGGAAGCTAAGCAAGGTCGGGCCTGTTTAGTACCTGGATGGGAGACCGCCTGGGAATACCAGGTGCTGTAAGCTATTTTCATTTGGGGTAAAAAAAATCATCCTTTCTCCTGTTTAAAGTCCTTTCTGGTGCCCGGAGCAATTGCTTACGGCCACACCACTGCGAACACGCCCGATCTCGTCTGATCTCGGAAGCTAAGCACGGTCGGGCCTGGTTAGTACCTGGATGGGAGACCGTCTGGGAATACCAGGTGCTGTATTCATTTGGGGTAAAAAAAATCATCCTTTCTCCTGTTTAAAGTCCTGTCTGGTGCCAGGAGCTATTGCTTACGGCCACACCACCGTGAACACGCCCGATCTCGTCTGATCTCGGAAGCTATGCATGGTCGGGCCTGGTTAGTACTTGGATGGGAGACCGCCTGGGAATACCAGGTGCTGTAATCTATTTTCATTTGGGGTAAAAAAAATGATCCTTTCTCCTGTTTAAGGTCCTGTCTGGTGCCCGGAGCAATTGCTTACGGCCACACCACTGCGAACACGCCCGATCTCGTCTGATCTCGGAAGCTAAGCACGGTCGGGCCTGGTTAGTACCTGGATGGGAGACCGCCTGGGAATACAAGGTGCTGTAATCTACTAACATTTGGGGTAAAAAAAATGATCCTTTCTCCTGTTTAAGGTCCTGTCTGGTGGCTGGAGCAATTGCTTACGGCTACACCACTGCGATCACGCCCGATCTCGTCTGATCTCGGAAGCTAAGCACGGTCGGGCCTGGTTAGTACCTGGATGGGAGACCGCCTGAGAATACCAGGTGCTGTAAGCTATTTTCATTTGGGGTAAAAAAAATCATCCTTTCTCCTGTTTAAAGTCCTGTCTGGTGCCAGGAGCAATTGCTTACGGCCACACCACCGGGAACACGCCCGATCTCGTCTGATCTCGGAACCTAAGCACGGTCGGGCCTGGTTAGTACTTGGATGGGAGACCGCCTGGGAATACCAGGTGCTGTAATCTATTTTCATTTGGGGTAAAAAAAATCATCCTTTCTCCTGTTTAAAGTCCTGTCTGGTGCCAGGATCAATTGCTTACGGCCACACCACCGGGAACACGCCCGATCTCGTCTGATCTCGGAAGCTAAGCACGGTCGGGCCTGGTTAGTACTTGGATGGGAGACCGCCTGGGAATACCAGGTGCTGTAATCTATTTTCATTTGGGGTAAAAAAAATAATCCTTTCTCCTGTTTGAAGTCCTGTCTGGTGCCTGGAGCAATTGCTTACGGCCACACCACTGCGAACACGCCCGATCTCGTCTGATCTCGGAAGCTAAGCAAGGTCGGGCCTGTTTAGTACCTGGATGGGAGACCGCCTGGGAATACCAGGTGCTGTAAGCTATTTTCATTTGGGGTAAAAAAAATCATCCTTTCTCCTGTTTAAAGTCCTTTCTGGTGCCCGGAGCAATTGCTTACGGCCACACCACTGCGAACACGCCCGATCTCGTCTGATCTCGGAAGCTAAGCACGGTCGGGCCTGGTTAGTACCTGGATGGGAGACCGTCTGGGAATACCAGGTGCTGTATTCATTTGGGGTAAAAAAAATCATCCTTTCTCCTGTTTAAAGTCCTGTCTGGTGCCAGGAGCTATTGCTTACGGCCACACCACCGTGAACACGCCCGATCTCGTCTGATCTCGGAAGCTATGCATGGTCGGGCCTGGTTAGTACTTGGATGGGAGACCGCCTGGGAATACCAGGTGCTGTAATCTATTTTCATTTGGGGTAAAAAAAATGATCCTTTCTCCTGTTTAAGGTCCTGTCTGGTGCCCGGAGCAATTGCTTACGGCCACACCACTGCGAACACGCCCGATCTCGTCTGATCTCGGAAGCTAAGCACGGTCGGGCCTGGTTAGTACCTGGATGGGAGACCGCCTGGGAATACAAGGTGCTGTAATCTACTAACATTTGGGGTAAAAAAAATGATCCTTTCTCCTGTTTAAGGTCCTGTCTGGTGGCTGGAGCAATTGCTTACGGCTACACCACTGCGATCACGCCCGATCTCGTCTGATCTCGGAAGCTAAGCACGGTCGGGCCTGGTTAGTACCTGGATGGGAGACCGCCTGAGAATACCAGGTGCTGTAAGCTATTTTCATTTGGGGTAAAAAAAATCATCCTTTCTCCTGTTTAAAGTCCTGTCTGGTGCCAGGAGCAATTGCTTACGGCCACACCACCGGGAACACGCCCGATCTCGTCTGTTCTCGGAACCTAAGCACGGTCGGGCCTGGTTAGTACTTGGATGGGAGACCGCCTGGGAATACCAGGTGCTGTAATCTATTTTCATTTGGGGTTAAAAAAATCATCCTTTCTCCTGTTTAAAGTCCTGTCTGGTGCCAGGATCAATTGCTTACGGCCACACCACCGGGAACACGCCCGATCTCGTCTGATCTCGGAAGCTAAGCACGGTCGGGCCTGGTTAGTACTTGGATGGGAGACCGCCTGGGAATACCAGGTGCTGTAATCTATTTTCATTTGGGGTAAAAAAAATAATCCTTTCTCCTGTTTGAAGTCCTGTCTGGTGCCTGGAGCAATTGCTTACGGCCACACCACTGCGAACACGCCCGATCTCGTCTGATCTCGGAAGCTAAGCAAGGTCGGGCCTGTTTAGTACCTGGATGGGAGACCGCCTGGGAATACCAGGTGCTGTAAGCTATTTTCATTTGGGGTAAAAAAAATCATCCTTTCTCCTGTTTAAAGTCCTTTCTGGTGCACGGAGCAATTGCTTACGGCCACACCACTGCGAACACGCCCGATCTCGTCTGATCTCGGAAGCTAAGCACGGTCGGGCCTGGTTAGTACCTGGATGGGAGACCGTCTGGGAATACCAGGTGCTGTAATCTATTTTCATTTGGGGTAAAAAAAATGATCCTTTCTCCTGTTTAAAGTCCTGTCTGGTGCCAGGAGATATTGCTTACGGCCACACCACTGCGAACACGCCCGATCTCGTCTGATCTCGGAAGCTATGCACGGTCGGGCCTGGTTAGTACCTGGATGGGAGACCGCCTGGGAATACCAGGTGCTGTAAGCTATTTTCATTTGGGGTAAAAAAAATCATCCTTTCTCCTGTTTAAAGTCCTTTCTGGTGCCCGGAGCAATTGCTTACGGCCACACCACTGCGAACACGCCCGATCTCGTCTGATCTCGGAAGCTAAGCACGGTCGGGCCTGGTTAGTACCTGGATGGGAGACCGCCTGAGAATACCAGGTGCTGTAAGCTATTTTCATTTGGGGTAAAAAAAATCATCCTTTCTCCTCTTTAAAGTCCTGTCTGGTGCCAGGAGCAATTGCTTACGGCCACACCACCGGGAACACGCCCGATCTCGTCTGATCTCGGAAGCTAAGCACGGTCGGGCCTGGTTAGTACTTGGATGGGAGACCGCCTGGGAATACCAGGTGCTGTAATCTATTTTCATTTGGGGTAAAAAAAATAATCCTTTCTCCTGTTTGAAGTCCTGTCTGGTGCCTGGAGCAATTGCTTACGGCCACACCACTGCGAACACGCCCGATCTCGTCTGATCTCGGAAGCTAAGCAAGGTCGGGCCTGTTTAGTACCTGGATGGGAGACCGCCTGGGAATACCAGGTGCTGTAAGCTATTTTCATTTGGGGTAAAAAAAATCATCCTTTCTCCTGTTTAAAGTCCTTTCTGGTGCCCGGAGCAATTGCTTACGGCCACACCACTGCGAACACGCCCGATCTCGTCTGATCTCGGAAGCTAAGCACGGTCGGGCCTGGTTAGTACCTGGATGGGAGACCGTCTGGGAATACCAGGTGCTGTAATCTATTTTCATTTGGGGTAAAAAAAATGATCCTTTCTCCTGTTTAAAGTCCTGTCTGGTGCCAGGAGATATTGCTTACGGCCACACCACTGCGAACACGCCCGATCTCGTCTGATCTCGGAAGCTATGCACGGTCGGGCCTGGTTAGTACCTGGATGGGAGACCGCCTGGGAATACCAGGTGCTGTAAGCTATTTTCATTTGGGGTAAAAAAAATCATCCTTTCTCCTGTTTAAAGTCCTTTCTGGTGCCCGGAGCAATTGCTTACGGCCACACCACTGCGAACACGCCCGATCTCGTCTGATCTCGGAAGCTAAGCACGGTCGGGCCTGGTTAGTACCTGGATGGGAGACCGTCTGGGAATACCAGGTGCTGTAATCTATTTTCATTTGGGGTAAAAAAAATGATCCTTTCTCCTGTTTAAAGTCCTGTCTGGTGCCAGGAGATATTGCTTACGGCCACACCACTGCGAACACGCCCGATCTCGTCTGATCTCGGAAGCTATGCACGGTCGGGCCTGGTTAGTACCTGGATGGGAGACCGCCTGGGAATACCAGGTGCTGTAATCTATTTTCATTTGGGGTAAAAAAAATCATCCTTTCTCCTCTTTAAAGTCCTGTCTGGTGCCAGGATCAATTGCTTACGGCCACACCACCGGGAACACGCCCGATCTCGTCTGATCTCGGAAGCTAAGCAAGGTCGGGCCTGTTTAGTACCTGGATGGGAGACCGCCTGGGAATACCAGGTGCTGTAAGCTATTTTCATTTGGGGTAAAAAAAATCATCCTTTCTCCTGTTTAAAGTCCTTTCTGGTGCCCGGAGCAATTGCTTACGGCCACACCACTGCGAACACGCCCGATCTCGTCTGATCTCGGAAGCTAAGCACGGTCGGGCCTGGTTAGTACCTGGATGGGAGACCGTCTGGGAATACCAGGTGCTGTAATCTATTTTCATTTGGGGTAAAAAAAATGATCCTTTCTCCTGTTTAAAGTCCTGTCTGGTGCCAGGAGATATTGCTTACGGCCACACCACTGCGAACACGCCCGATCTCGTCTGATCTCGGAAGCTATGCACGGTCGGGCCTGGTTAGTACCTGGATGGGAGACCGCCTGGGAATACCAGGTGCTGTAAGCTATTTTCATTTGGGGTAAAAAAAATCATCCTTTCTCCTGTTTAAAGTCCTTTCTGGTGCCCGGAGCAATTGCTTACGGCCACACCACTGCGAACACGCCCGATCTCGTCTGATCTCGGAAGCTAAGCACGGTCGGGCCTGGTTAGTACCTGGATGGGAGACCGTCTGGGAATACCAGGTGCTGTAATCTATTTTCATTTGGGGTAAAAAAAATGATCCTTTCTCCTGTTTAAAGTCCTGTCTGGTGCCAGGAGATATTGCTTACGGCCACACCACTGCGAACACGCCCGATCTCGTCTGATCTCGGAAGCTATGCACGGTCGGGCCTGGTTAGTACCTGGATGGGAGACCGCCTGGAAATACAAGGTGCTGTAAGCTACTTTCATTTGGGGTAAAAAAAATGATCCTTTCTCCTGTTTAAGGTCCTGTCTGGTGCCCGGAGCAATTGCTTACAGCCACACCACTGCGAACACGCCCGATCTCGTCTGATCTCGGAAGCTAAGCACGGTCGGGCCTGGTTAGTACCTGGATGGGAGACCGTCTGGGAATACCAGGTGCTGTAATCTATTTTCATTTGGGGTAAAAAAAATGATCCTTTCTCCTGTTTAAAGTCCTGTCTGGTGCCAGGAGATATTGCTTACGGCCACACCACTGCGAACACGCCCGATCTCGTCTGATCTCGGAAGCTATGCACGGTCGGGCCTGGTTAGTACCTGGATGGGAGACCGCCTGGAAATACAAGGTGCTGTAAGCTACTTTCATTTGGGGTAAAAAAAAATGATCCTTTCTCCTGTTTAAGGTCCTGTCTGGTGCCAGGAGCAATTGCTTACGGCCACACCACTGCGAACACGCCCGATCTCGTCTGATATCGGAAGCTAAGCACGGTCGGGCCTGGTTAGTACTTGGATGGGAGACCGCCTGGGAATACCAGGTGCTGTAATCTATTTTCATTTGGGGTAAAAAAAATGATCCTTTCTCCTGTTTAAAGTCCTGTCTGGTGCCAGGAGCTATTGCTTACGGCCACACCACTGCGAACACGCCCGATCTCGTCTGATCTCGGAAGCTAAGCACGGTCGGGCCTGGTTAGTACCTGGATGGGAGACCGCCTGGGAATACCAGGTGCTGTAAGCTATTTTCATTTGGGGTAAAAAAAATCATCCTTTCTCCTGTTTAAAGTCCTTTCTGGTGCCCGGAGCAATTGCTTACGGCCACACCACTGCGAACACGCCCGATCTCGTCTGATCTCGGAAGCTAAGCACGGTCGGGCCTGGTTAGTACCTGGATGGGAGACCGTCTGGGAATACCAGGTGCTGTAATCTATTTTCATTTGGGGTAAAAAAAATGATCCTTTCTCCTGTTTAAAGTCCTGTCTGGTGCCAGGAGATATTGCTTACGGCCACACCACTGCGAACACGCCCGATCTCGTCTGATCTCGGAAGCTATGCACGGTCGGGCCTGGATAGTACCTGGATGGGAGACCGCCTGGAAATACAAGGTGCTGTAAGCTACTTTCATTTGGGGTAAAAAAAATGATCCTTTCTCCTGTTTAAGGTCCTGTCTGGTGCCAGGAGCAATTGCTTACGGCCACACCACTGGGAACACGCCCGATCTCGTCTGATCTCGGAAGCTATGCACGGTCGGGCCTGGTTAGTACCTGGATGGGAGACCGCCTGGAAATACAAGGTGCTGTAAGCTACTTCCATTTGGGGTAAAAAAAATGATCCTTTCTCCTGTTTAAGGTCCTGTCTGGTGCCCGGAGCAATTGCTTACGGCCACACCACTGCGAACACGCCCGATCTCGTCTGATCTCGGAAGCTAAGCACGGTCGGGCCTGGTTAGTACCTGGATGGGAGACCGTCTGGGAATACCAGGTGCTGTAATCTATTTTCATTTGGGGTAAAAAAAATGATCCTTTCTCCTGTTTAAAGTCCTGTCTGGTGCCAGGAGATATTGCTTACGGCCACACCACTGCGAACACGCCCGATCTCGTCTGATCTCGGAAGCTATGCACGGTCGGGCCTGGTTAGTACCTGGATGGGAGACCGCCTGGAAATACAAGGTGCTGTAATCTATTTTCATTTGGGGTAAAAAAAATAATCCTTTCTCCTGTTTGAAGTCCTGTCTGGTGCCTGGAGCAATTGCTTACGGCCACACCACTGCGAACACGCCCGATCTCGTCTGATCTCGGAAGCTAAGCACGGTCGGGCCTGGTTAGTACCTGGATGGGAGACCGTCTGGGAATACCAGGTGCTGTAATCTATTTTCATTTGGGGTAAAAAAAATGATCCTTTCTCCTGTTTAAAGTCCTGTCTGGTGCCAGGAGATATTGCTTACGGCCACACCACTGCGAACACGCCCGATCTCGTCTGATCTCGGAAGCTATGCACGGTCGGGCCTGGTTAGTACCTGGATGGGAGACCGCCTGGAAATACAAGGTGCTGTAAGCTACTTTCATTTGGGGTAAAAAAAATGATCCTTTCTCCTGTTTAAGGTCCTGTCTGGTGCCCGGAGCAATTGCTTACAGCCACACCACTGCGAACACGCCCGATCTCGTCTGATCTCGGAAGCTAAGCACGGTCGGGCCTGGTTAGTACCTGGATGGGAGACCGTCTGGGAATACCAGGTGCTGTAATCTATTTTCATTTGGGGTAAAAAAAATGATCCTTTCTCCTGTTTAAAGTCCTGTCTGGTGCCAGGAGATATTGCTTACGGCCACACCACTGCGAACACGCCCGATCTCGTCTGATCTCGGAAGCTATGCACGGTCGGGCCTGGTTAGTACCTGGATGGGAGACCGCCTGGAAATACAAGGTGCTGTAAGCTACTTTCATTTGGGGTAAAAAAAAATGATCCTTTCTCCTGTTTAAGGTCCTGTCTGGTGCCAGGAGCAATTGCTTACGGCCACACCACTGCGAACACGCCCGATCTCGTCTGATATCGGAAGCTAAGCACGGTCGGGCCTGGTTAGTACTTGGATGGGAGACCGCCTGGGAATACCAGGTGCTGTAATCTATTTTCATTTGGGGTAAAAAAAATGATCCTTTCTCCTGTTTAAAGTCCTGTCTGGTGCCAGGAGCTATTGCTTACGGCCACACCACTGCGAACACGCCCGATCTCGTCTGATCTCGGAAGCTAAGCACGGTCGGGCCTGGTTAGTACCTGGATGGGAGACCGCCTGGGAATACCAGGTGCTGTAAGCTATTTTCATTTGGGGTAAAAAAAATCATCCTTTCTCCTGTTTAAAGTCCTTTCTGGTGCCCGGAGCAATTGCTTACGGCCACACCACTGCGAACACGCCCGATCTCGTCTGATCTCGGAAGCTAAGCACGGTCGGGCCTGGTTAGTACCTGGATGGTAGACCGTCTGGGAATACCAGGTGCTGTAATCTATTTTCATTTGGGGTAAAAAAAATGATCCTTTCTCCTGTTTAAAGTCCTGTCTGGTGCCAGGAGATATTGCTTACGGCCACACCACTGCGAACACGCCCGATCTCGTCTGATCTCGGAAGCTATGCACGGTCGGGCCTGGATAGTACCTGGATGGGAGACCGCCTGGAAATACAAGGTGCTGTAAGCTATTTTCATTTGGGGTAAAAAAAATCATCCTTTCTCCTGTTTAAAGTCCTTTCTGGTGCCCGGAGCAATTGCTTACGGCCACACCACTGCGAACACGCCCGATCTCGTCTGATCTCGGAAGCTAAGCACGGTCGGGCCTGGTTAGTACCTGGATGGGAGACCGTCTGGGAATACCAGGTGCTGTAATCTATTTTCATTTGGGGTAAAAAAAATGATCCTTTCTCCTGTTTAAAGTCCTGTCTGGTGCCAGGAGATATTGCTTACGGCCACACCACTGCGAACACGCCCGATCTCGTCTGATCTCGGAAGCTATGCACGGTCGGGCCTGGTTAGTACCTGGATGGGAGACCGCCTGGAAATACAAGGTGCTGTAAGCTACTTCCATTTGGGGTAAAAAAAATGATCCTTTCTCCTGTTTAAGGTCCTGTCTGGTGCCCGGAGCAATTGCTTACGGCCACACCACTGCGAACACGCCCGATCTCGTCTGATCTCGGAAGCTAAGCACGGTCGGGCCTGGTTAGTACCTGGATGGGAGACCGTCTGGGAATACCAGGTGCTGTAATCTATTTTCATTTGGGGTAAAAAAAATGATCCTTTCTCCTGTTTAAAGTCCTGTCTGGTGCCAGGAGATATTGCTTACGGCCACACCACTGCGAACACGCCCGATCTCGTCTGATCTCGGAAGCTATGCACGGTCGGGCCTGGTTAGTACCTGGATGGGAGACCGCCTGGAAATACAAGGTGCTGTAAGCTACTTTCATTTGGGGTAAAAAAAATGATCCTTTCTCCTGTTTAAGGTCCTGTCTGGTGCCAGGAGCAATTGCTTACGGCCACACCACTGCGAACACGCCCGATCTCGTCTGATATCGGAAGCTAAGCACGGTCGGGCCTGGTTAGTACTTGGATGGGAGACCGCCTGGGAATACCAGGTGCTGTAATCTATTTTCATTTGGGGTAAAAAAAATGATCCTTTCTCCTGTTTAAAGTCCTGTCTGGTGCCAGGAGCTATTGCTTACGGCCACACCACTGCGAACACGCCCGATCTCGTCTGATCTCGGAAGCTAAGCACGGTCGGGCCTGGTTAGTACCTGGATGGGAGACCGCCTGGGAATACCAGGTGCTGTAAGCTATTTTCATTCGGGGTAAAAAAAATCATCCTTTCTCCTGTTTAAAGTCCTTTCTGGTGCCCGGAGCAATTGCTTACGGCCACACCACTGCGAACACGCCCGATCTCGTCTGATCTCGGAAGCTAAGCACGGTCGGGCCTGGTTAGTACTTGGTTGGGAGACCGCCTGTGAATACCAGGTGCTGTAAGCTATTTTCATTTGGGGTAAAAAAAATGATCCATTCTCCTGTTTAAGGTCCTGTCTGGTGCCAGGAGCAATTGCTTACGGCCACACCACTGCGAACACGCCCGATCTCGTCTGATCTCGGAAGCTAAGCACGGTCGGGCCTGGTTAGTACCTGGATGGGAGACCGCCTGGGAATACCAGGTGCTGTAAGCTATTTTCATTTGGGGTAAAAAAAATCATCCTTTCTCCTGTTTAAAGTCCTGTCTGCTGCCAGGAGCAATTGCTTACGGCCACACCACCGGGAACACGCCCGATCTCGTCTGATCTCGGAACCTAAGCACGGTCGGGCCTGGTTAGTACTTGGATGGGAGACCGCCTGGGAATACCAGGTGCTGTAATCTATTTTCATTTGGGGTAAAAAAAATGATCCTTTCTCCTGTTTAAAGTCCTGTCTGGTGCCAGGAGCAATTGCTCACGGCCACACCACTGCGAACACGCCCGATCTCGTCTGATCTCGGAAGCTAAGCACGGTCGGGCCTGGTTAGTACCTGGATGGGAGACCGCCTGGGAATACCAGGTGCTGTAATCTATTTTCATTTGGGGTAAAAAAAATCATCCTTTCTCCTGTTTAAAGTCCTGTCTGGTGCCAGGAGCAATTGCTTACGGCCACACCACCGGGAACAAGCCCGATCTCGTCTGATCTCGGAAGCTAAGCACGGTCGGGCCTGTTTAGTACTTGGATGGGAGACCGCCTGGGAATACCAGGTGCTGTAATCTATTTTCATTTGGGGTAAAAAAAATGATCCTTTCTCCTGTTTAAAGTCCTGTCTGGTGCCAGGAGCAATTGCTTATGGTCACACCACTGCGAACACGCCCAATCTCGTCTGATCTCGGAAGCAAAGCACGGTCGGGCCTGGTTAGTACCTGGATGGGAGACCGCCTGGGAATACCAGGTGCTGTAAGCTATTTTCATTTGGGGTAAAAAAAATCATCCTTTCTCCTGTTTAAAGTCCTGTCTGGTGCCAGGAGCAATTGCTTACGGCAACACCACCGTGAACACGCCCGATCTCGTCTGATCTCGGAAGCTAAGCACGGTCGGGCTTGGTTAGTACCCGGATGGGAGACCGTCTGGGAATACCAGGTGCTGTAAGCTATTGTCATTTGGGGTAAAAAAAATCATCCTTTCTCCTGTTTAGAGTCCTGTCTGGTGCCAGGAGCAATTACTTACGGCCACACCACTGCGAACACGCCCGATCTCGTCTGATCTCGGAAGCAAAGCACGGTCGGGCCTGGTTAGTACCTGGATGGGAGACCGCCTGGGAATACCAGGTGCTGTAAGCTATTTTCATTTGGGGTAAAAAAAATCATCCTTTCTCCTGTTTAAAGTCCTGTCTGGTGCCAGGAGGAATTGCTTACGGCCACACCACCGGGAACACGCCCGATCTCGTCTGATCTCGGAACCTAAGCACGGTCGGGCCTGGTTAGTACTTGGATGGGAGACCGCCTGGGAATACCAGGTGCTGTAATCTATTTTCATTTGGGGTAAAAAAAATCATCCTTTCTCCTGTTTAAAGTCCTGTCTGGTGCCAGGATCAATTGCTTACGGCCACACCACCGTGAACACGCCAGTTCTCGTCTGATCTCGGAAGCTAAGCACGGTCGGGCCTGGTTAGTACTTGGATGGGAGACCGCCTGGGAATACCAGGTGCTGTAATCTTATTCATTTGGGGTAAAAAAAATGATCCTTTCTCCTGTTTAAAGTCCTGTCTGGTGCCAGGACCAATTGCTTACGGCCACACCACTGCGAACACGCCCGATCTCGTCTGATCTCGGAAGCTAAGCACGGTCGGGCCTGGTTAGTACCTGGATGGGAGACTGCCTGGGAATACCAGGTGCTATAATCTATTTTCATTTGGGGTAAAAAAAAATTATCCTTTCTCCTGTTTAAAGTCCTTTCTGGTGCCCGGAGCAATTGCTTATGGCCACACCACTGCGAACACGCTCGATCTCGTCTGATCTCGGAAGCTAAGCACGGTCGGGCCTGGTTAGTACCTGGATGGGAGACCGTCTGGGAATACCAGGTGCTGTAAGCTATTTTCATTTGGGGTAAAAAAAATGATCCTTTCTCCTGTTTAAAGTTGTCTGGTGCCAGGAGCAATTGCTTACGGCCACACCACCGGGAACAAGCCCGATCTCGTCTGATCTCGGAAGCTAAGCACGGTCGGGCCTGTTTAGTACTTGGATGGGAGACCGCCTGGGAATACCAGGTGCTGTAATCTATTTTCATTTGGGGTAAAAAAAATGATCCTTTCTCCTGTTTAAAGTCCTGTCTGGTGCCAGGAGCAATTGCTTATGGTCACACCACTGCGAACACGCCCGATCTCGTCTGATCTCGGAAGCAAAGCACGGTCGGGCCTGGTTAGTACCTGGATGGGAGACCGCCTGGGAATACCAGGTGCTGTAAGCTATTTTCATTTGGGGTAAAAAAAATCATCCTTTCTCCTGTTTAAAGTCCTGTCTGGTGCCAGGAGCAATTGCTTACGGCAACACCACCGTGAACACGCCCGATCTCGTCTGATCTCGGAAGCTAAGCACGGTCGGGCTTGGTTAGTACCCGGATGGGAGACCGTCTGGGAATACCAGGTGCTGTAAGCTATTGTCATTTGGGGTAAAAAAAATCATCCTTTCTCCTGTTTAGAGTCCTGTCTGGTGCCAGGAGGAATTGCTTACGGCCACACCACCGGGAACACGCCCGATCTCGTCTGATCTCGGAACCTAAGCACGGTCGGGCCTGGTTAGTACTTGGATGGGAGACCGCCTGGGAATACCAGGTGCTGTAATCTATTTTCATTTGGGGTAAAAAAAATCATCCTTTCTCCTGTTTAAAGTCCTGTCTGGTGCCAGGATGAATTGCTTACGGCCACACCACCGTGAACACGCCAGTTCTCGTCTGATCTCGGAAGCTAAGCACGGTCGGGCCTGGTTAGTACTTGGATGGGAGACCGCCTGGGAATACCAGGTGCTGTAATCTTATTCATTTGGGGTAAAAAAAATGATCCTTTCTCCTGTTTAAAGTCCTGTCTGGTGCCAGGACCAATTGCTTACGGCCACACCACTGCGAACACGCCCGATCTCGTCTGATCTCGGAAGCTAAGCACGGTCGGGCCTGGTTAGTACCTGGATGGGAGACTGCCTGGGAATACCAGGTGCTGTAAGCTATTTTCATTTGGGGTAAAAAAAATCATTCTTTCTCCTGTTTAAAGTCCTGTCTGGTGCCAGGAGCAATTGCTTACGGCCACACCACCGTGAACACGCCCGATCTCGTCTGATCTCGGAAGCTAAGCACGGTCGGGCCTGGTTAGTACTTGGATGGAAGACCGCCTGGGAATACCAGGTGCTATAATCTATTTTCATTTGGGGTAAAAAAAAATTATCCTTTCTCCTGTTTAAAGTCCTTTCTGGTGCCCGGAGCAATTGCTTATGGCCACACCACTGCGAACACGCTCGATCTCGTCTGATCTCGGAAGCTAAGCACGGTCGGGCCTGGTTAGTACCTGGATGGGAGACCGTCTGGGAATACCAGGTGCAGTAAGCTATTTTCATTTGGGGTAAAAAAAATGATCCTTTCTCCTGTTTAAAGTTGTCTGGTGCCAGGAGCAATTGCTTACGGCCACACCACTGCGAACACGCCCGATCTCGTCTGATCTCGGAAGCTAAGCACGGTCGGGCCTGGTTAGTACTTGGTTGGGAGACCGCCTGGGAATACCAGGTGCTGTAAGCTATTTTCATTTGGGGTAAAAAAAATGATCCTTTCTCCTGTTTAAAGTCCTGTCTGGTGCCAGGAGCTATTGCTTACGGCCACACCACTGCGAACACGCCCGATCTCGTCTGATCTCGGAAGCTAAGCACGGTCGGGCCTGGTTAGTACCTGGATGGGAGACCGCCTGGGAATACCAGGTGCTGTAAGCTATTTTCATTTGGGGTAAAAAAAATCATCCTTTCTCCTGTTTAAAGTCCTGTCTGGTGCCAGGAGCAATTGCTTACGGCAACACCACCGTGAACACGCCCGATCTCGTCTGATCTCGGAAGCTAAGCACGGTCGGGCTTGGTTAGTACCCGGATGGGAGACCGTCTGGGAATACCAGGTGCTGTAAGCTATTGTCATTTGGGGTAAAAAAAATCATCCTTTCTCCTGTTTAGAGTCCTGTCTGGTGCCAGGAGCAATTACTTACGGCCACACCACTGCGAACACGCCCGATCTCGTCTGATCTCGGAAGCAAAGCACGGTCGGGCCTGGTTAGTACCTGGATGGGAGACCGCCTGGGAATACCAGGTGCTGTAAGCTATTTTCATTTGGGGTAAAAAAAATCATCCTTTCTCCTGTTTAAAGTCCTGTCTGGTGCCAGGAGGAATTGCTTACGGCCACACCACCGGGAACACGCCCGATCTCGTCTGATCTCGGAACCTAAGCACGGTCGGGCCTGGTTAGTACTTGGATGGGAGACCGCCTGGGAATACCAGGTGCTGTAATCTATTTTCATTTGGGGTAAAAAAAATCATCCTTTCTCCTGTTTAAAGTCCTGTCTGGTGCCAGGATCAATTGCTTACGGCCACACCACCGTGAACACGCCAGTTCTCGTCTGATCTCGGAAGCTAAGCACGGTCGGGCCTGGTTAGTACTTGGATGGGAGACCGCCTGGGAATACCAGGTGCTGTAATCTTATTCATTTGGGGTAAAAAAAATGATCCTTTCTCCTGTTTAAAGTCCTGTCTGGTGCCAGGACCAATTGCTTACGGCCACACCACTGCGAACACGCCCGATCTCGTCTGATCTCGGAAGCTAAGCACGGTCGGGCCTGGTTAGTACCTGGATGGGAGACTGCCTGGGAATACCAGGTGCTGTAAGCTATTTTCATTTGGGGTAAAAAAAATCATTCTTTCTCCTGTTTAAAGTCCTGTCTGGTGCCAGGAGCAATTGCTTACGGCCACACCACCGTGAACACGCCCGATCTCGTCTGATCTCGGAAGCTAAGCACGGTCGGGCCTGGTTAGTACTTGGATGGAAGACCGCCTGGGAATACCAGGTGCTATAATCTATTTTCATTTGGGGTAAAAAAAAATTATCCTTTCTCCTGTTTAAAGTCCTTTCTGGTGCCCGGAGCAATTGCTTATGGCCACACCACTGCGAACACGCTCGATCTCGTCTGATCTCGGAAGCTAAGCACGGTCGGGCCTGGTTAGTACCTGGATGGGAGACCGTCTGGGAATACCAGGTGCAGTAAGCTATTTTCATTTGGGGTAAAAAAAATGATCCTTTCTCCTGTTTAAAGTTGTCTGGTGCCAGGAGCAATTGCTTACGGCCACACCACTGCGAACACGCCCGATCTCGTCTGATCTCGGAAGCTAAGCACGGTCGGGCCTGGTTAGTACTTGGTTGGGAGACCGCCTGGGAATACCAGGTGCTGTAAGCTATTTTCATTTGGGGTAAAAAAAATGATCCTTTCTCCTGTTTAAAGTCCTGTCTGGTGCCAGGAGCTATTGCTTACGGCCACACCACTGCGAACACGCCCGATCTCGTCTGATCTCGGAAGCTAAGCACGGTCGGGCCTGGTTAGTACCTGGATGGGAGACCGCCTGGGAATACAAGGTGCTGTAATCTACTTTCATTTGGGGTAAAAAAAATGATCCTTTCTCCTGTTTAAGGTCCTGTCTGGTGCCAGGAGCAATTGCTTACGGCCACACCACTGCGAACACGCCCGATCTCGTCTGATCTCGGAAGCTAAGCACGGTCGGGCCTGGTTAGTACTTGGATGGGAGACCGCCTGGGAATACCAGGTGCTGTAATCTATTTTCATTTGGGGTAAAAAAAATCATCCTTTCTCCTGTTTAAAGTCCTGTCTGGTGCCAGGAGCAATTGCTTACGGCCACACCACCGGGAACAAGCCCGATCTCGTCTGATCTCGGAAGCTAAGCAAGGTCGGGCCTGGTTAGTACTTGGATGGGAGACCGCCTGGGAATACCAGGTGCTGTAATCTATTTTCATTTGGGGTAAAAAAAATGATCCTTTCTCCTGTTTAAAGTCCTGTCTGGTGCCAGGAGCAATTGCTTATGGACACACCACTGCGAACACGCCCGATCTCGTCTGATCTCGGAAGCTAAGCACGGTCGGGCCTGGTTAGTACCTGGATGGGAGACCGCCTGGGAATACCAGGTGCTGTAAGCTATTTTCATTTGGGGTAAAAAAAATCATCCTTTCTCCTGTTTAAAGTCCTGTCTGGTGCCAGGAGCAATTGCTTACGGCAACACCACCGTGAACACGCCCGATCTCGTCTGATCTCGGAGGCTAAGCACGGTCGGGCTTGGTTAGTACACGGATGGGAGACCGTCTGGGAATACCAGGTGCTGTAAGCTATTTTCATTTGGGGTAAAAAAAATCATCCTTTCTCCTGTTTAGAGTCCTGTCTGGTGCCAGGAGCAATTACTTACGGCCACACCACTGCGAACACGCCCGATCTCGTCTGATCTCGGAAGCAAAGCACGGTCGGGCCTGGTTAGTACCTGGATGGGAGACCGCCTGGGAATACCAGGTGCTGTAATCTATTTTCATTTGGGGTAAAAAAAATCATCCTTTCTCCTGTTTAAAGTCCTGTCTGGTGCCAGGATCAATTGCTTACGGCCACACCACCGTGAACACGCCCGATCTCGTCTGATCTCGGAAGCTAAGCACGGTCGGGCCTGGTTAGTACTTGGATGGGAGACCGCCTGGGAATACCAGGTGCTGTAAGCTATTTTCATTTGGGGTAAAAAAAATCATTCTTTCTCCTGTTTAAAGTCCTGTCTGGTGCCAGGAGCAATTGCTTACGGCCACACCACCGTGAACACGCCCGATCTCGTCTGATCTCGGAAGCTAAGCACGGTCGGGCCTGGTTAGTACTTGGATGGAAGACCGCCCGGGAATACCAGGTGCTATAATCTATTTTCATTTGGGGTAAAAAAAATGATCCTTTCTCCTGTTTAAAGTCCTTTCTGGTGCCCGGAGCAATTGCTTATGGCCACACCACTGCGAACACGCTCGATCTCGTCTGATCTCGGAAGCTAAGCACGGTCGGGCCTGGTTAGTACCTGGATGGGAGACCGTCTGGGAATACCAGGTAATGTAAGCTATTTTCATTTGGGGTAAAAAAAATCATCCTTTCTCCTGTTTAGAGTCCTGTCTGGTGCCAGGACCAATTGCTTACGGCCACACCACTGCGAACACGCCCGATCTCGTCTGATCTCGGAAGCTAAGCACGGTCGGGCCTGGGTAGTACTTGGTTGGGAGACCGCCTGGGAATACCAGGTGCTGTAAGCTATTTTCATTTGGGGTAAAAAAAATCATCCTTTCTCCTGTTTAAAGTCCTGTCTGGTGCCAGGAGCAATTGCTTACGGCCACACCACCGGGAACACGCCCGATCTCGTCTGATCTCGGAAGCTAAGCACGGTCGGGCCTGGTTAGTACCTGGATGGGAGACCGCCTGGGAATACCAGGTGCTGTAATCTATTTTCATTTGGGGTAAAAAAAATCATCCTTTCTCCTGTTTAAAGTCCTGTCTGGTGCCAGGAGCAATTGCTTACGGCCACACCACCGGGAACAAGCCCGATCTCGTCTGATCTCGGAAGCTAAGCACGGTCGGGCCTGGTTAGTACTTGGATGGGAGACCGCCTGGGAATACCAGGTGCTGTAATCTATTTTCATTTGGGGTAAAAAAAATGATCCTTTCTCCTGTTTAAAGTCCTGTCTGGTGCCAGGAGCAATTGCTTATGGCCACACCACTGCGAACACGCCCGATCTCGTCTGATCTCGGAAGCTAAGCACGGTCGGGCCTGGTTAGTACCTGGATGGGAGACCGCCTGGGAATACCAGGTGCTGTAAGCTATTTTCATTTGGGGTAAAAAAAATCATCCTTTCTCCTGTTTAGAGTCCTGTCTGGTGCCAGGACCAATTGCTTACGGCCACACCACTGCGAACACGCCCGATCTCGTCTGATCTCGGAAGCTAAGCACGGTCGGGCCTGGTTAGTACTTGGTTGGGAGACCGCCTGGGAATACCAGGTGCTGTAAGCTATTTTCATTTGGGGTAAAAAAAATGATCCTTTCTCCTGTTTAAGGTCCTGTCTGGTGCCAGGAGTAATTGCTTACGGCCACACCACTGCGAACACGCCCGATCTCTTCTGATCTCGGAAGCTAAGCACGGTCGGGCCTGGTTAGTACCTGGATGGGAGACCGCCTGGGAATACCAGGTGCTGTAAGCTATTTTCATTTGGGGTAAAAAAAATCATCCTTTCTCCTGTTTAAAGTCCTGTCTGGTGCCAGGAGCAATTGCTTACGGCCACACCACCGGGAACACGCCCGATCTCGTCTGATCTCGGAAGCTAAGCACGGTCGGGCCTGGTTAGTACCTGGATGGGAGACCGCCTGGGAATACCAGGTGCTGTATTCTTATTCATTTGGGGTAAAAAAAATGATCCTTTCTCCTGTTTAAAGTCCTGTCTGGTGCCAGGAGCAATTGCTTACGGCCACACCACTGCGAACACGCCCGATCTCGTCTGATCTCGGAAGCTAAGCACGGTCGGGCCTGGTTAGTACCTGGATGGGAGACCGCCTGGGAATACCAGGTGCTGTAAGCTATTTTCATTTGGGGTAAAAAAAATGATCCTTTCTCCCGTTTAAAGTCCTGTCTGGTGCCAGGAGCAATTGCTTACGGCCACACCACTGCGAACACGCCCGATCTCGTCTGATCTCGGAAGCTAAGCACGGTCGGGCCTGGTTAGTACCTGGATGGGAGACTGCCTGGGAATACCAGGTGCTGTAAGCTATTTTCATTTGGGGTAAAAAAAATCATTCTTTCTCCTGTTTAAAGTCCTGTCTGGTGCCAGGAGCAATTGCTTACGGCCACACCACCGTGAACACGCCCGATCTCGTCTGATCTCGGAAGCTAAGCACGGTCGGGCCTGGTTAGTACTTGGATGGAAGACCGCCCGGGAATACCAGGTGCTATAATCTATTTTCATTTGGGGTAAAAAAAATGATCCTTTCTCCTGTTTAAAGTCCTTTCTGGTGCCCGGAGCAATTGCTTATGGCCACACCACTGCGAAAAAGCTCGATCTCGTCTGATCTCGGAAGCTAAGCACGGTCGGGCCTGGTTAGTACCTGGATGGGAGACCGCCTGGGAATACAAGGTGCTGTAATCTACTTTCATTTGGGGTAAAAAAAATGATCCTTTCTCCTGTTTAAGGTCCTGTCTGGTGGCAGGAGCAATTGCTTACGGCCACACCACTGCGAACACGCCCGATCTCGTCTGATCTCGGAAGCTAAGCACGGTCGGGCCTGGTTAGTACCTGGATGGGAGACCGCCTGGGAATACCAGGTGCTGTAAGCTATTTTCATTTGGGGTAAAAAAAATCATCCTTTCTCCTGTTTAAAGTCCTGTCTGGTGCCAGGAGCAATTGCTTACGGCCACACTACTGCGAACACGCCCGATATCGTCTGATCTCGGAAGCTAAGCACGGTCAGGCCTGGTTAGTACCTGGATGGGAGACCGCCTGGGAATACCAGGTGCTGTAAGCTATTTTCATTTGGGGTAAAAAAAATGATCCTTTCTCCTGTTTAAAGTCCTTTCTGGTGCCAGGAGCATTTGCTTACGGCCACACCACCCTGACGCCCCCTACAGTGTCGGAGTAAGTCGGTTTCAGGTGTGTAAGCAGGAAGCAGGAAGTGAGCAGAGAGCAGCCTGTTTGTTTGTTGCTACCTTTAAGTGTGTTTAAGTGCCTTTTTTTTTGATTTTCCTCAATACACCTCCCCCAAACAGTGAGGCACTGTTTGGGGGAAGATAAATCTCCCATTGGTTTGGGTTAGGAACATCACGTGGACGGACACAATGGAAGCGGAAAATGGTAACGGAAAAGGCTTGAATGGAGTAGATTGCGGAAAGAAAGACCAGAGGGGAGAAGAGGCGGGAGAGAGAGAGAATAGGTATGATAAGGAACTGACCGTGAGTGTGGAACTGATCGGTGAGGATCCAATAACGGTGATGGAGTTGTTGAAAGCGACGAGAGAGGTGTGTGGGGAGTTGATGGCGTGCCGCAAAACTGGAATGAAGAAGTATGAAGTGACAATGGGATATCTCAGCGGGAAAAAAAAACTTATGGACGGTTTCAAAATAAGAGGGGTTAGTATAATTGCAAAAGAGCTCACCAGTGACGAAACGGTGGTGTCGTTCTTGGAGCTTCCGGCGTACACCACGGACAATGACGTTTTGCTGAAGCTACAGGGGTGGGGGGTCTCAGCTGCCTCACCTATCAAAAGGAGAATGTGGCCTGGTACTAACATTGCAGACGGGACCAGGTTTTTGAAAGTGAAATTTAATGACTTGGTCAGGTCGTTGCCGTATTCAACAAAGTTTAGTACAGCTACGGGTCCCCAGTACTTTCGGGTGATCCACGACAGACAGGAGAAGGTATGTAGGATGTGTATCCAACCGGGGCACATTCTGAGGGACTGTCCGGAGTTCAGATGCCACAGGTGCCATGGACAGGGGCACTACGCAAGAGAATGTGGCACAGACGAGGAACAGAGGCGACAAGGAGGAGAAGGCGGGGGCCGGGAGACGGACGTCGACGAGGAGGAGGAGCGACCGAGAGGAGAGGGTGGAGAAGGCGGCAGCGGAGCGGAGGCGACTGAATCGGAAAGAAGTGGCGTGGGAGACGGCGGGGAAGGAGAGGAGATGGACGAGGACGAGGAGCAGGATGGAGAGGCAGAGGACGAGACGGCAGCGGAAGAGACAACGGAGACGGGAGGAGAGAAGGAAAGGGAGGAGAACGGCTACAGCGTGGACAGTGCGGTGAGAGGGACGGACGAACGAGAGGAGCGGAGAAGTGCGGGTGAGGGAGCGAAAGGAGGGGAGAAGAACGGGGAAAAGAGTGGAATGACTGTGGTGGGACAGGGAGAGGGAAGGTCGGAGGCAAGGGGGAATAAGTGGGGGTGGAGGGCTTCGGATATGACAGAAAGCAGGAGGTGGGTGGGTTCGGATATATCAGACAGAGGGGAGGAAAACATGGAGGTGGTGGGTGGAAATAGGAAAAGACCATCGGGGAGGAAGGAGAGAGAAGATAAGGGGAAAAAAAGTGCAAATTAATAACACAACGTGTGGAATCTCTTCTCATTTATACTTTTAATGATCAGGATATCTTCTTTTAACGCTAATGGGCTAAGGGACAGGAACAGGAGGCAGCAAACCTTGATGGTGTGTGAGGCAGAAATAATATGTTTACAAGAGACACATTGGGATGAGGAGGTTATGAGAGTGGTTGAGAGAGAATGGATGGGGGACATGTATGTGAATAATGGTGGTGTTAAATCAAGAGGGGTAGCAATTTTAGTGAAAAGGGGAGTGGTTGAGAATGTGACGAAGTGTGTGGATGATGGTGATGGGAGGGTGATAGGAATTACCTTTGAGTACTTGGGTAAAGTATGTCGATTGTTGAATGTGTATGCGCCGAATGAGGAGAAGGAGAGGAGGGTTTTTTTTGAGGGATTGGGGGGAATGTGTGTGGAAAACTGTTTGGTGGTGGGTGATTTTAACGTGTGGTGTGGGAGGTTGGATGTTTCTGCGAGTGTGTGTTTCAGGAATGACTCGTCAAGAGGTGTGTTGAAAGAGGTGATGAGAGTGAATGGTTTAATGGATGTGTGGAGAGAAAGGAATCCTGAGGGGAGGGTTTTTTCAAGGAGGCAAGTGGTGAGAGGAGCAGAGTAGGTTAGATTTAGTCTTGAGTACAAATGGCATTGCAGGTAGGATAGGGAGAATTGAGTATAAGGTTACTGCGCTCAGTGATCACATGGTGTTAGGGTTTAACTTAGGTCAGGGGTTTGAGAGGAGAGGGGGAGGCGTGTGGTGTATGAATGGTGAGCTGCTGAGAGAAGAAAAGTACAAAAGGAAAGTGAGAGAATGTATATTGAGGAGGAAGAATGAGAGAATGTATGAGGAGGACATTGGGAGGTGGTGGGAGAGTTTGAAAGGTGAGATAAAAGAATTGAGTATGGGTTATAGTAGAGGCAGGAATATGATACAGAGAGAGAGAGAGAGGAGGTTAAAGGGAGATTTAGCTAGAGAGGCAAAGAGAGCGGATGAGGAGGCAGGCTATGATTTGGGGAAGTATATCAGAATGAAGGATGAACTGAAGGAGATAGAACTGAGGAGGTGTATGGGTGCAATAGTCAGAAGTAGGGCTAGATATGTGATTGAGGGCGAAAAATGTACAGGATTCTTTTTAGGATTAGAAAAGACAAAGCAGAAGAATAATTATATAGAAAAGGTGGAAGGAAAGGAAGGGGAGATGATTATTGATTTTGTAGGGATAGTTGAAAGAGTAGAAGATTTTTATAGGGATTTATTTAGGAAAGAAGAAGTGGATGAGGAGAGTATGATGCAGGTGTTGGATAGTGTGAAAGCTAGGGTGAGCGATGATGATAGGGAGATGTGTGAGACAGGAATAGGGACGGGTGAAATAAATGAAGCGATAGGAGGGTTAGGGAGAAATAAGAGTCCAGGGATAGATGGGTTAATTGGTGAATTTTATGTTGAGTTTAGGGAGGAATTAGTGCCAGTGCTAGAGAGGTTATTTAGATGGATAGAGGAGAAGGGCGAGATGCCGTTGAGCATGTCGACAGGTTTAGTAACGATGATGCACAAGAAAGGGAGCAGGGTTAAGCTACAGAATTATAGGCCACTTAGTATGCTGAATGGTGATTATAAAGTTTTAGCAAGGGTGTTAGCCAACAGGATCAAACAGGTAATAGGGAAGGTGGTGGGAAGCACGCAGGCATATAGTATACCAGGTAGGGACATAGCGGACACAATAAATAGTATCAGGGACACAATTGAATTTATGAAGAGAGACAAAGGGGGGATAGTTGTTAGTTTAGATTTGAACAAAGCATTTGATAGGGTGGATCATGATTATTTATATAGAGTGTTAGGTAAATTTGGTTTTGGGCACAGGTTGGTAGGTTGGATAAAGAGAATGTACGACAGGGCGGTGAGTTGTGTTAAAATCAATGGGATAGTCACGGACGCATTTAGGCTGGAAAGGTCGGTTAGGCAAGGCTGTCCGCTGTCGGCCCTGCTGTACTCCTTGTCGGCAGAGCCGCTAGCGGCACTACTTAAGAAAAATGATAGGATCAGGGGTATAGAGTTGCCAGAGGGGCGGGTTAGTTTATTATTTCAGTATGCGGATGACACGACAGTTACAGTAAGGGACAGGGAAAGTGTAGCTGAGGTTTTAGGTAGTGTAGAGTTATATGGCAGGGCATCAGGGGCAAAAATAAACATAGAAAAGTCAGAAATCATGTATGTAGGTGTGGAGAGAGCAGGTAGGAGGGAGATAGGATTGAAAGAGAAAAAGGATTCTTTTAGGGTGTTAGGTGTGAATTTAGGGATAGAGGATAAAGAAGGGAGAGATATGCAGTTTGAAGGGATAATGAATGGGATTAGGAAGACGTTAGGGTTTTGGAAACTTAGAAGGTTGAAGCTGAAGGGGAAGGTGACAGTTGTGAATGCGCTGGTAATGAGCAAGCTTGTGTATGCAATGAATGTTTTGGATGTGCCTGATAGAGTTTTGAAGGAGGTGGAGAGAATGGTGAATGAGTTTGTGTGGGGTGGGAAGGGAGTTAGGATAGCTAGGGAGGTGATGGAAAATGAGTATGAGGATGGTGGGTTAAAATTGATTAATTTAGATAGGAAAAAGAAAGCACTCAGGGTGAAAATGGTGGTGAGATATTTAAAGGACAAGAGGGATCATATATGGAAGGTGTTTTTTAGGGAAGCAATTAACAAGTGTGGTGGGTGTGGAGAGAGTGGAGTGTATATGGAACTAAAGAAAGGTATGTTGGTTGGAGTGTCTGAGTTTTATAAGGAGGTGTTGGGAGCGTGGGGAGAGTTTGTGAAATGTGTGAAGTATGAGTGTAAGGATGTTAAGCAGGTATGGGAGCAACCAGTGTTTTTAAATCCAAAAATCACATTTGAAGGGAACACAATTTATAACAGGGTGATTTGGAGAGCAGGGGTTAGGAAGGTGAAGGATTTAGTTTATGAGTATGTACCTGGATTCATGAGGGCACAGGTAATGGTCGATGAGGTGAGGGAAAGAGGGGATGAAATATGGCTGGGTACGGCACAGGGAGTGTTGGAAAGGATCAAGGAGGGTATGCCGAGAGAATGGGTTGGGATGATTGAGAGAGAGGCTGTGATGAATGGAGAAGGAGAGATAGAAATGTATGTGGGGGAAGGAGAAAGGAGGGTGAGTCTGAAGAGTGTGAAAACGAGATTAATATATAGATGTTTAAGAGGGGAAGAAGTGAGGAGACCGGCTGCAGAGAAAGTATGGGTTAGAGTGATGATTGATATGGATGTAGGGGGAATATGGAGGAATTTAAGAGTGAAATGGAACTGTATTGAATGTGAAAATTTTGATTTCCTTTTACGGCACAATAGGGTGTTTAACAATTTAATAATCAGCAGGTTTGATGTGAATGTGAGGAAGGAATGTGATGTGTGCGGAGTGGGGGTGGAAACGTGTATGCATGAGTTTGTTGAATGTTGTGAGTTGGAGGGATACTTTGTGAAAATTAAAGGATTAATAAACAGATGTTGGGGTGGAGGGTTTGTGGGGAGAAAGGAATGGAGAGAGTTGTGGCTGTTTGGGGTGACAAGTAAGGTGGAAGGTTGTAATGTTAATCTGCTAAACTATGTTTTAAGCCACGCAAGGTTTGCTGTCAAGCTCAGGAGGAATTTGGCCCATTATGAGAAGAAGAGAGTTGAGGTATGGAGTGTTTTTAAAAGTATAATGAGAAGAGATGTGAATATGGTTTATAGTTATATTGGGGAAGAGGAGTTCCTTGGAGGGTTTGTGGAGGGGAGCACTTTTGTTGTGCTCAGAGACGATGGGGAAGTGGAGTTGGATTTCGGATGAATCGAAGGGGGCGCCCACGGGCTGGTGATGCGGCAAAGTGGTCAGCAGGGTGACTGATTATTATTTTTTGTTTTGTCAATTAGTGTTTTAAGTCCACGACTTTTTCTTGATTTTGTTGAGAGGCCAGTGTATTGAAAGTTGTTACAAAAGCATCCCGGCTAACCCAGTATTGTTTGTAGTTATTTTGGTTTGAAATGGATCTGAAGTATCTTGCTTGTTTTATTTGTGCTATTTATGTACGATGGTGTATGTATATATTTTGTGCGAATAAAAAAAAAAAAATAAAATAAAAATAAATAAAAAAAACACGCCCGATCTCGTCTGATCTCGGAAGCTAAGCACGAAAAAAAAAAAAAAAAAACACGCCCGATCTCGTCTGATCTCGGAAGCTAAGCATGGTCGGGCCTGGTTAGTACTTGGATGGGAGACCGCCTGGGAATACCAGGTGCTGTAAGCTATTTTCATTTGGGGTAAAAAAAAATGATCTTTTCTCCTGTTTAAAGTCCTGTCTGGTGCCAGGAGCAATTGCTTACGGCCACACCACTGCGAACACGCCCGATCTCGTCTGATCTCGGTAGCTAAGCACGGTCGGGACTGTTTAGTACCTGGATGGGAGACCGCCAGGGAATACCAGGTGCTGTAACCTATTTTCATTTGGGGTAAAAAAAATGATCCTTTCTCCTGTTTAAAGTCCTGTCTGGTGCCAGGAGCAATTGCTTACGGCCACACCACAGCGAACACGCCCGATCTCGTCTGATCTCGGAAGCTAAGCACGGTCTGGCCTGGTTAGTACTTGGATGGGAGACCGCCTGGGAATACCAGGTGCTGTAATCAATTTTCATTTGGGGTAAAAAAAATGATCCTGTCTCCTGTTTAAAGTCCTGTCTGGTGCCAGGAGCAATTGCTTATGGCCACACCACTGCGAACACGCCCGATCTCGTCTGATCTCGGAAGCTAAGCACGGTCGGGCCTGGTTAGTACCTGGATGGGAGACCGTCTGGGAATACCAGGTGCTGTAATCTATTTTCATTTGTGGTAAAAAAAAATGATCCTTTCTCCTGTTTAAAGTCCTGTCTGGTGCCAGGAGCAATTGCTTACGGCCACACCACTGCGAACACGCCCGATCTCGTCTGGTCTCGGAAGCTAAGCACGGTCGGGCCTGGTTAGTACCTGGATGGGAGACCGCCTGGGAATACCAGGTGCTGTAAGCTATTTTCATTTGGGGTAAAAAAAATCATCCTTTCTCCTGTTTAAAGTCCTGTCTGGTGCCAGGAGAAATTGCTTACGGCCACACCACTGCGAACACGCCCGATCTCGTCTGATATCGGAAGCTAAGCACGGTCGGGCCTGGTTAGTACCTGGATGGGAGAC
>NC_140271.1:23329182-23334182 GCF_964030765.1 Micromesistius poutassou
AGCACGGTCGGGCCTGGTTAGTACCTGGATGGGAGACCGCCTGGGAATACCAGGTGCTGTAAGCTATTTTCATTTGGGGTAAAAGAAATCATCCTTTCTCCTGTTTAAAGTCCTGTCTGGTGCCAGGAGCAATTGCTTACAGCCACACCTCCGTGAAAACGCCCAATCTTGTCTGATCTCGGAAGCTAAGCACGTTCGGGCCTGGTTAATACTTGGATGGGAGACCGCCTGGGTATACCAGGTGCTGTAATCTACTTTCATTTGGGGTAAAAAATATTATCCTTTCTCCTGTTTAAAGTCCTGTCTGGTGCCAGGAGCAATTGCTTACGGCCACACCACTGCGAACACGCCCGATCTCGTCTGATCTCGGAAGCTAAGCACGGTCGGGCCTGGTTAGTACTTGGATGGGAGACCGCCTGGGAATACCAGGTGCTGTAATCTTTTTTCATTTGGGGTAAAAAAAATGATCCTTTCTCCTGTTTAAAGTCCAGTCTGGTGCCAGGAGCAATTGCTTACGGCCAGACCACTGAGAACACGCCCGATCTCGTCTGATCTCGGAAGCTAAGCACGGTCGGGCTTGGTTAGTACCTGGATGGGAGACCGCCTGGGAATACCAGGTGCTGTAAGCTATTTTCATTTGGGGTAAAAAAAATCATCCTTTCTCCTGTTTAAAGTCCTGTCTGGTGCCAGGAGCAATTGCTTACGGCCACACCACAGGGAACACGCCCAATCTCGTCTGATCTCGGAAGCTAAGCACGGTCGGCCCTGGTAAGTACTTGGATGGGAGACCGCCTGGGAATACCAGGTGCTGTAATCTATTTTCATTTGGGGTAAAAAAAAAGATCCTTTCTCCTGTTTAAAGTCCTGTCTGGTGCCAGGAGCAATTGCTTACGGCCACACCACTGCGAACACGCCCGATCTCGTCTGATCTCGGAAGCTAAGCACGGTGGGGCCTGGTTAGTACCTGGATGGGAGACCGCCTGGGAATACCAGGTCCTGTAAGCTATTTTCATTTGGGGTAAAAAAAATGATCCTTTCTCCCGTTTAAAGTCCTGTCTGGTGCCAGGAGCAATTGCTTACGGCCACACCACTGCGAACATGCCCGATCTCGTCTGATCTCGGAAGCTAAGCACGGTCGGGCCTGGTTAGTACCTGGATGGGAGACCGCCTGGGAATACCAGGTGCTGTAAGCTATTTTCATTTGGGGTAAAAAAAATCATCCTTTCTCCCGTTTAAAGTCCTGTCTGGTGCCAGGAGCAAATGCTTACGGCCACACCACCGGGAACACGCCCGATCTCGTCTGATCTCGGAAGCTAAGCATGGTCGGGCCTGGTTAGTACTTGGATGGGAGACAGCCTGGGAATACCAGGTGCTGTAATCTATTTTCATTTGGGGTAAAAAAAAATATCCTTTCTCCTGTTTAAAGTCCTGTCTGGTGCCAGGAGAAATTGCTTACGGTCACACCACTGCGAACACGCCCGATCTCGTCTGATCTCGGAAGCTAAGCACGGTCGGGCCTGGTTAGTACCTGGATGGGAGACCGCCTGGGAATACCAGGTGCTGTAAGCTATTTTCATTTGGGGTAAAAAAAATCATCCTTTCTCCCGTTTAAAGTCCTGTCTGGTGCCAGGAGCAATTGCTTACGGCCACACCACCGTGAACACGCCCGATCTCGACTGATCTCGGATGCTAAGCACGGTAGGGACTGGTTAGTACTTGGATGGGAGACCGCCTGGGAATACCAGGTGCTGTAATCCATTTTCATTTGGGGTAAAAAAAAAGATCCTTTCTCCTGTTTAAAGTCCTGTCTGGTGCCAGGAGAAATTGCTTACGGTCACACCACTGCGAACACGCCCGATCTCGTCTGATCTCGGAAGCTAAGCACGGTCGGGCCTGGTTAGTACCTGGATGGGAGACCGCCTGGGAATACCAGGTGCTGTAAGCTATTTTCATTTGGGGTAAAAAAAATCATCCTTTCTCCCGTTTAAAGTCCTGTCTGGTGCCAGGAGCAATTGCTTACGGCCACACCACTGCGAACACGCCCAATCTCGTCTGATCTAGGAAGCTAAGCACGGTCGGGCCTGGTTAGTACCTGGATGGGAGACCGCCTGGGAATACCAGGTGCTGTAATCTATTTTCATTTGGGGTAAAAAAAATCATCCTTTCTCCTGTTTAATGTCCTGTCTGGTGCCAGGAGCAATTGCTTACGGCCACACCACCTTGAACACGCCTGATCTCGTCTGATCTCGGAAGCTAAGCACGGTCGGGCCTGGTTAGTACTTGGATGGGAGACCGCCTGGGAATACCAGGTGCTGTAATCTATTTTCATTTGGGGTAAAAAAAATGATCCTTTCTCCTGTTTAAAGTTCTGTCTTGTCCGAGGAGCAATTGCTTACGGCCACACCACTGCGAACACGCCCGATCTCGTCTGATCTCGGAAGCTAAGCACGGTCGGGACTGGTTAGTACCTGGATGGGAGACCGCCTGGGAATACCAGGTGTTGTAATCTATTTTCATTTGGGGTAAAAAAAAAGATCCTTTCTACTGTTTAAAGTCCTGTCTGGTGCCAGGAGCAATTGCTTACGGCCACACCACTGCGAACACGCCCGATCTCGTCTGATCTCGGAAGCTAAGCACGGTCTGGCCTGGTTAGTACCTGGATGGGAGACCGCCTGGGAATACCAGGTGCTGTAAGCTATTTTCATTTGGGGTAAAAAAAATCATCCTTTCTCCTGTTTAAAGTCCTGTCTGGTGCCAGGAGCAATTGCTTACGGCCACACCACTGCGAACACGCCCGATCTCGTCTGATCTCGGAAGCTAAGCACGGTCGGGCCTGGTTAGTACTTGGATGGGAGACCGCCTGGGAATACCAGGTGCTGTAATCTATTTTCATTTGGGGTAAAAAAAATTATCCTTTCTCCTGTTTAAAGTCCTGTCTGGTGCCAGGAGCAATTGCTTACGGCCACACCACTGCGAACACGCCCGATCTCGTCTCATCTCGGAAGCTGAGCACGGTCGGGCCTGGTAAGTACCTGGATGGGAGACCGCCTGGGAATACCAGGTGCTGTAAGCTATTTTCATTTGGGGTAAAAAAAATCATCCTTTCTCCCGTTTAAAGTCCTGTCTGGTGCCAGGAGCAATTGCTTACGGCCACACCACCGTGAACACGCCCGATCTCGTCTGATCTCGGATGCTAAGCACGGTAGGGACTGGTTAGTAGTTGGATGGGAGACCGCCTGGGAATACCAGGTGCTGTAATCCATTTTCATTTGGGGTAAAAAAAATGATCCTTTCTCCTGTTTAAAGTCCTGTCTGGTGCCAGGAGCAATTGATTACGGCCACACCACTGCGAACACGCCCGATCTCGTCTGATCTCGGAAGCTAAGCACGGTCGGGCCTGGTTAGTACCTGGATGGGAGACCGCCTGGGAATACCAGGTGCTGTAAGCTATTTTCATTTGGGGTAAAAAAAATCATCCTTTCTCCTGTTTAAAGTCCTGTCTGGTGCCAGGAGCAATTGCTTACGGGCACACCACCGGGAACACGCCCGATCTCGTCTGATCTCGGAAGCTAAGCACGGTCGGGCCTGGTTAGTACTTGTATGGGAGACCGCCTGGGAATACCAGGTGCTGTAATCTATTTTCATTTGGGGTAAAAAAAATCATCCTTTCTCCTGTTTAATGTCCTGTCTGGTGCCAGGAGCAATTGCTTACGGCCACACCACTGCGAACACGCCCGATCTCATCTGATCTCGGAAGCTAAGCATGGTCGGGCCTGGTTAGTACCTGGATGGGAGACCGCCTGGGAATACCAGGTGCTGTAATCTATTTTCATTTGGGGTAAAAAAAATGATCCTTTCTCCTGTTTAAAGTTCTGTCTTGTCCCAGGAGCAATTGCTTACGGCCACACCACTGCGAACACGCCCGATCTCGTCTGATCTCGGAAGCTAAGCATGGTCGGGCCTGGTTAGTACCTGGATGGGAGACCGCCTGGGAATACCAGGTGCTGTAATCTATTTTCATTTGGGGTAAAAAAAATGATCCTTTCTCCTGTTTAAAGTTCTGTCTTGTCCCAGGAGTAATTGCTTACGGCCACACCACTGCGAACACGCCCGATCGCGTCTGATCTCGGAAGCTGAGCACGGTCGGGCCTGGTTAGTACTTGGATGGGAGACCGCCTGGGAATACCAGGTGCTGTAATCTATTTTCATTTGGGGTAAAAAAAATGATCCTTTCTCCTGTTTAAAGTCCTGTCTGGTGCAAGGAGCAATTGCTTACGGCCACACCACTGCGAACACGCCCGATCTCGTCTGATCTCGGAAGCTAAGCACGGTCGGGACTGGTTAGTACCTGGATGGGAGACCGCCTGGGAATACCAGGTGTTGTAATCTATTTTCATTTGGGGTAAAAAAAATGGTCCTTTCTCCTGTTTAAAGTCCTGTCTCGTCCCAGGAGCAATTACTTACGGCCACACCACTGCGAACACGCCCGATCTCGTCTGATCTCGGAAGCTAAACAAGGTCGGGCCTGGTTAGTACCTGGATGGGAGACCGCCTGGGAATACCAGGTGCTGTAATCTATTTTCATTTGGGGTAAAAAAAATGATCCTTTCTCCTGTTTAAAGTCCTGTCTGGTGCCAGGAGCAATTGCTTACGGCCACACCACTGCGAACACGCCCGATCTCGTCTGATCTCGGAAGCTAAGCACGGTCGGGCCTGGTTAGTACTTGGATGGGAGACCGCCTGGGAATACCAGGTGCTGTAATCTATTTTCATTTGGAGTAAAAAAATCATCCTTTCTCCTGTTTAAAGTCCTGTCTGGTGCCAGGAGCAATTGCTTATGGCCACACCACCGTGAACACGCCCGATCTCGTCTGATCTCGGAAGCTAAGCACGGTCAAGCCTGGTTAGTACTTGGATGGGAGACCGCCTGGGAATACCAGGTGCTGTAAGCTATTTTCATTTGGGGTAAAAAAAATCATCCTTTCTCCTGTTTAAAGTCC
>NC_140271.1:23349182-23354182 GCF_964030765.1 Micromesistius poutassou
CCAGGAGCAATTGCTTACGGCCACATCACCGTGAACACGCCCGATCTCGTCTGATCTCGGAAGCTAAGCACGGTCGGGCCTGGTTAGTACTTGGATGGGAGACCGCCTGGGAATACCAGGTGCTGTAATCTATTTTCATTTGGGGTAAAAAAAATGATCCTTTCTCCTGTTTAAAGTTCTGTCTTGTCCCAGGAGCAATTGCTTACGGCCACACCACTGCGAACACGCCCGATCGCGTCTGATCTCGGAAGCTGAGCACGGTCGGGCCTGGTTAGTACTTCGATGGGAGACCGCCTGGGAATACCAGGTGCTGTAATCTATTTTCATTTGGGGTAAAAAAAATGATCCTTTCTCCTGTTTAAAGTCCTGTCTGGTGCAAGGAGCAATTGCTTACGGCCACACCACTGCGAACACGCCCGATCTCGTCTGATCTCGGAAGCTAAGCACGGTCGGGACTGGTTAGTACCTGGATGGGAGACCGTCTGGGAATACCAGGTGTTGTAATCTATTTTCATTTGGGGTAAAAAAAATTATCCTTTCTCCTGTTTAAAGTCCTTTCTCGTCCCAGGAGCAATTACTTACGGACACACCACTGCGAACACGCCCGATCTCGTCTGATCTCGGAAGCTAAACACGGTCGGGCCTGGTTAGTACCTGGATGGGAGACCGCCTGGGAATACCAGGTGCTGTAATCTATTTTCATTTGGGGTAAAAAAAATGATCCTTTCTCCTGTTTAAAGTCCTGTCTGGTGCCAGGAGCAATTGCTTACGGCCACACCACTGCGAACACGCCCGATCTCGTCTGATCTCGGAAGCTAAGCACGGTCGGGCCTGGTTAGTACTTGGATGGGAGACCGCCTGGGAATACCAGGTGCTGTAATCTATTTTCATTTGGAGTAAAAAAAATCATCCTTTCTCCTGTTTAAAGTCCTGTCTGGTGCCAGGAGCAATTGCTTACGGCCACACCACCGTGAACACGCCCGATCTCGTCTGATCTCGGAAGCTAAGCACGGTCAATCCTGGTTAGTACTTGGATGGGAGACCGCCTGGGAATACCAGGTGCTGTAAGCTATTTTCATTTGGGGTAAAAAAAATCATCCTTTCTCCCGTTTAAAGTCCTGTCTGGTGCCAGGAGCAATTGCTTACGGCCACACCACTGCGAACACGCCCGATCGCGTCTGATCTCGGAAGCTGAGCACGGTCGGGCCTGGTTAGTACTTGGATGGGAGACCGCCTGGTAATACCAGGTGCTGTAATATATTTTCATTTGGGGTAAAAAAAATGATCCTTTCTCCTGTTTAAAGTCCTGTCTGGTGCAAGGAGCAATTGCTTACGGCCACACCACTGCGAACACGCCCGATCTCGTCTGATCTCGGAAGCTAAGCACGGTCGGGACTGGTTAGTACCTGGATGGGAGACCGCCTGGGAATACCAGGTGTTGTAATCTATTTTCATTTGGGGTAAAAAAAATGATCCTTTCTCCTGTTTAAAGTCCTGTCTCGTCCCAGGAGCAATTGCTAACGGCCACACCACTGCGAACTCGTCTGATCTCGGAAGCTAAACACGGTCGGGCCTGGTTAGTACCTGGATGGGAGACCGCCTGGGAATACCAGGTGCTGTAAGCTATCTTCATTTGGGGTAAAAAAAATCATCCTTTATCCTGTTTAAAGTCCTGTCTGGTGCCAGGAGCAATTGCTTACGGCCACACCACTGCGAACACGCCCGATCTCGTCTGATCTCGGAAGCTAAGCACGGTCGGGCCTGGTTAGTACCTGGATGGGAGACCGCCTGGGAATACCAGGTGCTGTAAGCTATTTTCATTTGGGGTAAAAAAAATCATCCTTTCTCCTGTTTAAAGTCCTGTCTGGTGCCAGGAGTAATTGCTTACGGCCACACCACCGTGAACACGCCCGATCTCGTCTGATCTCGGAAGCTAAGCACGGTCGGGCCTGGTTAGTACTTGGATGGGAGACCGCCTGGGAATACTAGGTGCTGTGATCTATTTTCATTTGGGGTAAAAAAAATGATCCTTTCTACTGTTTAAAGTCCTGTCTGGTGCCAGGAGCAATTCCTTACGGCCACACCACTGCGACCACGCCCGATCTCGTCTGATCTCGGAAGCTAAGCACGGTCGGGCCTGGTTAGTACTTGGATGGGAGACCGCCTGGGAATACCAGGTGCTGTAATCTATTTTCATTTGGGGTAAAAAAAATCATCCTTTCTCCTGTTTAAAGTCCTGTCTGGTGCCAGGAGCAATTGCTTACGGCCACACCACCGTGAACACGCCCGATCTCGTCTGATCTCGGAAGCTAAGCACGGTCAAGCCTGGTTAGTACTTGGATGGGAGACCGCCTGGGAATACCATGTGCTGTAATATGTTTTCATTTGGGGTAAAAAAAATGATCCTTTCTCCTGTTTAAAGTCCTGTCTGGTGCCAGGAGCAATTGCTTACGGCCACACCACTGCGAACACGCCCGATCTCGTCTGATCTCGGAAGCTAAGCACGGTCGGGCCTGGTTAGTACCTGGATGGGAGACCGCCTGGGAATACCAGGTGCTGTAAGCTATTTTCATTTGGGGTAAAAAAAATCATCCTTTCTCCTGTTTAAAGTCCTGTCTGGTGCCAGGAGTAATTGCTTACGGCCACACCACCGTGAACACTCCCTATCTCGTCTGATCTCGGAAGCTAAGCACGGTCGGGCCTGGTTAGTACTTGGATGGGAGACCGCCTGGGAATACCAGGTGCTGTGATCAATTTTCATTTGGGGTAAAAAAAATGATCCTTTCTACTGTTTAAAGTCCTGTCTGGTGCCAGGAGCAATTGCTTACGGCCACACCACCGGGAACACGCCCGATCTCGTCTGATCTCGGAAGCTAAGCACGGTCGGGCCTGGTTAGTACCTGGATGGGAGACCGCCTGGGAATACCAGGTGCTGTAAGCTATTTTCATTTGGGGTAAAAAAAATCATCCTTTCTCCTGTTTAAAGTCCTGTCTGGTGCCAGGAGCAATTGCTTACGGCCACACCACTGCGAACACGCCCGATCTCGTCTGATCTCGGAAGCTAAGCACGGTCGGGCCTGGTTAGTACCTGGATGGGAGACCGCCTGGGAATACCAGGTTCTGTAAGCTATTTTCATTTGGGGTAAAAAAAATCATCCTTTCTCCCGTTTAAAGTCCTGTCTTGTGCCAGGAGTAATTGCTTACGGCCACACCAACGTGAACACGCCCGATCTCGTCTGATCTCGGAAGCTAAGCACGGTAGTGCCTGGTTAGTACTTGGATGGGAGACCGCCTGGGAATACCAGGTGCTGTAATCCATTTTCATTTGGGGTAAAAAAAATGATCCTTTCTCCTGTTTAAAGTCCTGTCTGGTGCCTTGAGCAATTGCTTACGGCCACACCACTGCGAACACGCCCGATCTTGTCTGATCTCGGAAGCTAAGCACGGTCGGGCCTGGTTAGTACCTGGATGGGAGACCGCCTGGGAATAGCAGGTGCTGTGAGCTATTTTCATTTGGGGTAAAAAAAATCATCCTTTCTCCTGTTTAAAGTCCTGTCTGGTGCCAGGAGCAATTGCTTACGGCCACACCACCGGGAACACGCCCGATCTCGTCTGATCTCGGAAGCTAAGCACGGTCCGGCCTGGTTAGTACTTGGATGGGAGACCGCCTGGGAATACCAGGTGCTGTAAGCTATTTTCATTTGGGGTAAAAAAAATCATCCTTTCTCCTGTTTAAAGTCCTGTCTGGTGCCAGGAGCAATTGCTTACGGCCACACCACCGGGAACACGCCCGATCTCGTCTGATCTCGGAAGCTAAGCACGGTCGGGCCTGGTTAGTACTTGGATGGGAGACCGCCTGGGAATACCAGGTGCTGTAATCTATTTTCATTTGGGGTAAAAAAAAAGATCCTTTCTCCTGTTTAAAGTCCTGTCTGGTGCCAGGAGCAATTGCTTACGGCCACACCACTGCGAACACGCCTGATCTCGGAAGCTAAGCAAGGTAGGGCCTGGTTAGTACCTGGATGGGAGACCGCCTGGGAATACCAGGTGCTGTAAGCTATTTTCATTTGGGGTAAAAAAAATCATCCTTTCTCCTGTTTAAAGTCCTGCCTGGTGCCAGGAGCAATTGCTTACGGCCACACCACCGGGAACACGTCTGATCTCGGAAGCTAAGCACGGTCGGGCCTGGTTAGTACTTGGATGGGAGACCGCCTGGGAATACCAGGTGCTGTGATCTATTTTCATTTGGGGTAAAAAAAATGATCCTTTCTACTGTTTAAAGTCCTGTCTGGTGCCAGGAGCAATTCCTTACGGCCACACCACTGCGAACACGCCCGATCTCGTCTGATCTCGGAAGCTAAGCACGGTCGGGCCTGGTTAGTACCTGGATGTGAGACCGCCTGGGAATACCAGGTGCTGTAAGCTATTTTCATTTGGGGTAAAAAAAATCATCCTTTCTCCCGTTTAAAGTCCTGTCTGGTGCCAGGAGCAATTGCTTACGGCCACACCACCGGGAACACGCCCGATCTCGTCTGATCTCGGAAGCTAAGCACGGTCGGGCCTGGTTAGTACCTGGATGGGAGACCGCCTGGGAATACCAGGTGCTGTAATCTATTTTCATTTGGGGTAAAAAAAATGATCCTTTCTCCTGTTTAAAGTCCTGTCTGGTGCCAGGAGCAATTGCTTACGGCCACACCACTGCGAACACGCCCGATCTCGTCTGATCTCGGAAGCTAAGCACGGTCGGGCCTGGTTATTCCCTGGATGGGAGACCGCCTGGGAATACCAGGTGCTGTAATCTATTTTCATTTGGGGTAAAAAAAATGATCCTTTCTCCTGTTTAAAGTCCTGTCTGGTGCCAGGAGCAATTGCTTACGGCCACACCACTGCGAACACGCCCGATCTCGTCTGATCTCGGAAGCTAAGCACGGTCGGGACTGGTTAGTACCTGGATGGGAGACCGCCTGGGAATACTAGGTGTTGTAGTCTATTTTCATTTG
>NC_140271.1:23366682-23371682 GCF_964030765.1 Micromesistius poutassou
TCATTTGGGGTAAAAAAAATGATCCTTTCTCCTGTTTAAAGTCCTGTCTGGTGCCTTGAGCAATTGCTTACGGCCACACCACTGCGAACACGCCCGATCTTGTCTGATCTCGGAAGCTAAGCACGGTCGGGCCTGGTTAGTACCTGGATGGGAGACCGCCTGGGAATAGCAGGTGCTGTGAGCTATTTTCATTTGGGGTAAAAAAAATCATCCTTTCTCCTGTTTAAAGTCCTGTCTGGTGCCAGGAGCAATTGCTTACGGCCACACCACCGGGAACACGCCCGATCTCGTCTGATCTCGGAAGCTAAGCACGGTCCGGCCTGGTTAGTACTTGGATGGGAGACCGCCTGGGAATACCAGGTGCTGTAAGCTATTTTCATTTGGGGTAAAAAAAATCATCCTTTCTCCTGTTTAAAGTCCTGTCTGGTGCCAGGAGCAATTGCTTACGGCCACACCACCGGGAACACGCCCGATCACTGCATGAAAAGCGGGATTCCCGTCAAAAAACAGCACCGGAAATTGTCGCAGAAGTTCAGGTTTCGTCCCCCATGGCCCCCCTCCCCCTAATTGTAGGGGAAGCTTTAACATGTAAATGCAGATTCTGTGAGCTATACACATGCAAATTAGCTATACAAAGGTATTAACTTCACTTTAAGAAAATCTCTGGTATAAATAGATTAGGCTCAGTATAGCCTAATTATACTCTTACATTTTAACTTAAATTGATTTATTTAATGAAAGTATGCTAGATTAATTACTGAATACACTACAGTTCATAAGTTTAAGTCACCTGCTCATTTCAGCATTAAACTCCATTATAACCAGAATCACAATCATGCATCAACATTTTAAAGTTTTTTTTTGTTGTTATATTTGCAACATGGGCTTACAAATTATAATTACATATATCCCATCTTAAAATACTGCTTTCAGAAACTCAAAAACAGATTTGCACTGTGAGAAATGTAAAATGTAAATTACATTATATGAGAATGATGGAAACATCCACATCAATATCTTGAAGACATGTACAGCTTTGCAAAAAAACATGTGAAGGCCATGCATACAGGCCACTTGCAACAATCTTTTAAATATTTTCTTCTCTATTACTCACAACATAGGTTTAAAAACGATTAATTGATCCCAATTCAGAACACTGCTTTCAGTAACTCATTTAAACATATTTGCACTGGGAGGAAATGCCCAAAACTGAATAAAGTGCAAAACAAATCGGTAGTAATGATTACGCTGCCGCATTGTAGCGCATTGCAAGTGTGCCAATGATTATGCGTCCACGTGCCAGTGGTGGCACGCATGCCTAGGGTTGCCGACCCCTGATGAACATTATGAATGCACAGAAATTAGTCAAGATTTGCTCAACAACTATGGGAACATTTTAGTGTTCCATGCAAACCATTTCCAATGTCTAATTAAAAAGTGTGCTAAACTCTTTCATGGTTTAGCACACAACTAAGTGTGATTATAAGCTTTGTTTGAGAAATGTTTACATTTTTAGACATTTTAAAGAATTCAACTTCTGTAATGACTGCATATCTAAAATCACCTTGAATTAGACAATCAAAGCCAAACACTCTCGAATCCATCCCATATGTGTTCAGCACATCTTGACTTATATTTGTACAATAATAATGACCGTAGAGCATTCCAGTTGATTATTTCATGAAGCTGATATATAATGGAATTCAATGCAGAAATGAACCGGTGACCCCAAACTTTTGGACGGTAGTGTATGTCATTAGCAATGGCCAATGTTATGTTAAAAAGACACACAAAACAATTCATTTCAACAATTAGTTTTAATCAGGCTTTGCCACAAAGGTCCCTTTGTCCAATCACGTGCGAGGACATGGCCAAGAGTACTTTTAAAACGAGTTCTTGTACTCTCACGTTTCATGTGGTTTTGACTTTTGATCTCTAGCTGCTATTATGACTAGTCGCCGTCTTTTTTACGGATTATCTCCTGGAACTCCTCAGCATGCGAACCGTCGACGCGAACCCGTAGTGCTACCGCCAGTCGGCAGAACACCGAGAAGCGGCTGTTGAACGCAATCTCGGGCCTGTCTCGGCAGCTCAATGACGGCTTTCAACAGATGTCTGCTGAATTAAAAATAACGCAATCAAGGATGCAGTCCATGGAGGATCGGATGGCAGCATTTTGGAGAAAAGGGTCTGTACGGAAGACTCCAGCACTACCGCTAACTCTAAGAAGAGAAGGCGGGTACACCGTCCGAAGATCGCGGTAAGATTATGTTCAGTGATTGCTAGCTACCTAGCTAGCTCTGCTAAAAGTAGCCTTAAAGTAAAGCGTTTAAGCAAAGTCCTTCTCAAACTTCTCAAACTCCTTCTATAGTGTCTCTGGTTTAAGTAGCCTGCCTAGCCCAAACAGCTAAAATTAGCCTTGTAAAATAACCCATGAGCAGAACCAGTGTAAGTTGCTTTATTAAATTGTTTGTTTTGGTCTTGTGATTTACAGGCAGCTGTGCGTCGACTTCATAACGCCGAGACAAATCATATGCCCTACGACCCAGAGCAAGGGTAAGATTTAAACAATAATGCTTTCATTCTGCTGTACTCATCTAGATACGTGAAAGGGGAATTCCGGTGGTAAATCGGATTTAGATATTTTAAAAATGACCATAGTCTACGGTAAAGTCGTGGCCTATCCTGACCGTAGCGTTCCGAGCTCAGCAGAAGGTCGCTTTAACATGGCGCCAGAATGTTTGGAATGTTTGTGGACGGAGGGAGGACAGTGCGCTTGTCCTACATGGGGAAAGATGATGGGAGTTTGCTAAAATGGTGGAGTACGCATCTGATCCTGAATACGTTGATTTTGAGATTCACTTTCATCGATAGACTTATCGGATGGGTCTTGAATTAAAAATTGCGGCGCCATTGTATGTTGCCATTTCCTCGTTTAAAATGTTAAGAACCTTATTACACCCTAGCCTTGTAGATGGGTTAAGATAAGCGATATATGTGCCGTATGAGTGATTAGTCAGGAGTATTTTATTCAGATGCCGACCTTAACCGTTAATTTTGTTTTCGCAGACTGTCCTCTCCTCATAACGAGTCTGTGACTACACATTTGCTCAGAGCGTTGTCTGCATGTTCAGATTTACAACATGCTGATTCTGACGACATTGTGTAAGTAACTTACTGCAGAACTGTTTTCTCCTTCCTTGTTCAATTTTTACTGTGACTTAAGGTTTTTTTTCTATTCATTCCACTCATTTAATTGTTTCCCAGCTGCCTGCAAGACATTATGAGACGGTACGCAGGACTTGCAGATACAGGCAACCAGACCTTGCAGTACATGCGGAAGCTGTAAAGAATTCAGCTCGGAGTCGATCGAGAAGTAAGAGGGTAAGACTAGATAAGATCTGTTTTTGGTTAATGTGAGCAGGGTTTAAAATTAGCACCGGCCAAATGCTGAATTGGACAGTACAATAAATAAGCTACCAGCCAGTGGCTGGTAACTTTCAACAGTTAGTGATGTGTCAATACCACATCACAATATAGACTAGAAGGTGTTGCTGTTGCTATAGCTATGAGTTAACCATTACATTGCACCATCATTGTTTTTTTCTACCCTGAATGAGTATTTCTCAGGTGCATTAATAGATGTGTTTTGTCCATACGCATTGCATCGTGCAGTACTGATTGTCTTTATTTTATTGTTTTACAGCTGCTGGAAGCAAGACAGGGTTTTAGCTGAGGATGAGAGAGACCTTTGGGAGAGCGCCACCATAGATATGATGTCGGAAGAGGAAGATGGCATCGTTGGCGGGGTGTCGGGATGGCTAGTACGGACTCCGTCCTACCGCAGCAAGGAGCTCACCGAGCTCTGTGCAAAATTGCAGTTTTTTTACCTCACTAATTACAATGTCTACTGGCTATGTTAGCCCTCATGCAATGCCTCTCCCTCCCTCCAACAGCCTGGACTAAATTCACTTTAAACTCTAGTATTGCATGTTATTGACTGTTATTTTTTCTTCCAATGTTTACATTGTACATTGTGCACTTTATTGGCCATATTTATTTATCTATTGTCGATATCTTCAATCCATCGCTACGTTGCCACAGGCCTCCCCTAATAGGTAAACATAACTACTCTAGTTAGCCCATATTTAATATCAAATGCTGGTCTCCTAACTCATACTTGCACTGTCTTGCCTTACCTTTTGCACCTTAACACACACTGGTTTACAATACATCTCTGTGCTGCTACCCGTTTTTAGTATTTAATGCTGGTCTACTGACTTAAAATTGCACTGTCTTGCCTTACTTATTTGCACCTCAACAAATCATACCAGATCTCCTGTACCACAGGGTTAGTCCCTGCCCTGTCACCATTATCATACTGCCTCAGCACATTAATGTGGAACTTGTTTGTCTGTTACTTAGTATATTTCTCTTAGTTTCTTAATCCTTATTGTCTAGTGTATAGTATATTTATTCTTATTTGTTGATTGTATTCCAGAAATTTCCTTTCTGCAATCCTGCTTGTTGTATGTGTATGTTATGTATCTGTCTCTAAGCTACTTGGACCCTGAATTTCCCCTAGGGATGAAGGTTATATCTTTCTATGAATAAACATGTTCCTGGCAAATTTTCCTTTCCTCCTGGTAAATTTATTCATGTCCTTGATGGTCATAATATACAACATAATTACAATTATAATTATTAATTTAAATATTAATAATTAATTAATATTAATATTATTGGATATAGGAGGAGCGGGGCTGGTTACATTTATGTGGGTTGGGGGTGTGGTTTAAATGTACAATGACCCAGGCTGACCTAGAGTGACATGTCTGTCAACCAATCACGAATGAGTTTCCTGTTTAAAAACTAGGCTTTTCATCCAATGCTGGGGAAGAATTTTAGGCAGGGCAAAGAACGACCCAGGGTGCCAGCCAATCACAAATGATTTTCCGTTTTGTTTACATCCAATCCTGGGTGAGAATCCGTCTGGCTAG
>NC_140271.1:23394182-23424182 GCF_964030765.1 Micromesistius poutassou
GCGAACACGCCCGATCTCATCTGATCTCGGAAGCTAAGCACGGTCGGGCCTGGTTAGTACCTGGATGGGAGACCGCCTGGGAATACCAGGTGCTGTAAGCTATTTTCATTTGGGGTAAAATAAATCATCCTTTCTCCTGTTTAAAGTCCTGTCTGGTGCCAGGAGCAATTGCTTACGGCCACACCACCGGGAACACGCCCGATCTCGTCTGATCTCTGAAGCTAAGCACGGTCGGGCCTGGTTAGTACCTGGATGGGAGACCGCCTGGGAATACCAGGTGCTGTAATCTATTTTCATTTGGGGTAAAAAAAATGATCCTTTCTCCTGTTTAATGTCCTGTCTGGTGCCAGGAGCAATTGCTTACGGCCACACCACCGTGAACACGCCCGATCTCGTCTGATCTCGGAAGCTAAGCACGGTCGGGCCTGGTTAGTACCTGGATGAGAGACCGCCTGGGAATACCAGCTGCTGTAAGCTATTTTCATTTGGGGTAAAAAAAATCATCCTTTCTCCTGTTTAAAGTCCTGTCTGGTGCCAGGAGCAATTGCTTACGGCCACACCACTGCGAACACGCCCGATCTCGTCTGATCTCGAAGCTAAGCACGGTCGGGCCTGGTTAGTACCTGGATGGGAGACCTCCTGGGAATACCAGGTGCTGTAAGCTATTTTCATTTGGGGTAAAAAAAAATGATCCTTTCTCCTGTTTAAAGTCCTGTCTGGTGCAAGGACCAATTGCTTACGTCCACACCACTGCGAACACGCCCGATCTCGTCTGATCTCGGAAGCTAAGCACGGTCGGGCCTGGTTAGTACCTGGATGGGAGACCGCTTGGGAATACCAGGTGCTGTAATCTATTTTCATTTGGGGTAAAAAAAAATGATCCTTTCTCCTGTTTAAAGTCCTGTCTGGTGCCAGGAGCAATTGCTTACGGCCACACCACTGCGAACACGCCCGATCTCGTCTGATCTCGGAAGCTAAGCACGGTCGGGACTGGTTAGTACCTGGATGGGAGACCGCCTGGGAATACTAGGTGTTGTAATCTATTTTCATTTGGGGTAAAAAAAATGATCCTTTCTCCTGTTTAAAGTCCTGTCTCGTCCCAGGAGCAATTGCTTAAGGCCACACCACTGCGAACACGCCCGATCTCGTCTGATCTCGGAAGCTAAACACGGTCGGGCTTGGTTAGTACCTGGATGGGAGACCGCCTGGGAATACCATGTGCTGTAAACCATTTTCATTTGGGGTAAAAAAAATCATCCTTTATCCTGTTTAAAGTCCTGTCTGGTGCCAGGAGCAAATGCTTACGGCCACACCACTGCGAACACGCCCGATCTCGTCTGATCTCGGAAGCTAAGCACGGTCGGGCCTGGTTAGTACCTGGATGGGAGACCGCCTGGGAATACCAGGTGCTGTAATCTATTTTCATTTGGGGTAAAAAAAAATTATCCTTTCTCCTGTTTAATGTCCTGTCTGGTGCCAGGAGCAATTGCTTACGGCCACACCACCGTGAACACGGCCGATCTCGTCTGATCTCGGAAGCTAAGCACGGTCGGGCCTGGTTAGTACCTGGATGGGAGACCGCCTGGGAATACCAGGTGCTGTAAGCTATTTTCATTTGGGGTAAAAAAAATCATCCTTTCTCCTGTTTAAAGTCCTGTCTGGTGCCAGGAGTAATTGCTTACGGCCACACCACCGTGAACACGCCCGATCTCGTCTGATCTCGGAAGCTAAGCACGGTCGGGCCTGGTTAGTACTTGGATGGGAGACCGCCTGGGAATACCAGGTGCTGTAATCTATTTTCATTTGGGGTAAAAAAAATGATCCTTTCTACTGTTTAAAGTCCTGTCTGGTGCCAGGAGCAATTGCTTACGGCCACACCACTGCGAACACGCCCGATCTCGTCTGATCTCGGAAGCTAAGCACGGTCGGGCCTGGTTAGTACCTGGATGAGAGACCGCCTGGGAATACCAGCTGCTGTAAGCTATTTTCATTTGGGGTAAAAAAAATCATCCTTTCTCCTGTTTAAAGTCCTGTCTGGTGCTAGGAGTAATTGCTTACGGCCACACCACCGGGAAACGGCCGATCTTGTCTGATCTCGGAAGCTAAGCACGGTCGGGCCTGGTTAGTACCTGGATGCGAGACCGCCTGGGAATACCAGGTGCTGTAAGCTATTTTCATTTGGGGTAAAAAAAATCATCCTTTCTCCTGTTTAAAGTCCTGTCTGGTGCCAGGAGTAATTGCTTACGGCCACACCACCGTGAAAACGCCCGATCTTGTCTGATCTCGGAAGCTAAGCACGGTCGGGCCTGGTTAGTACTTGGATGGGAGACCGCCTGGGAATACCAGGTGCTGTAATCTATTTTCATTTGGGGTAAAAAAAATCATCCTTTCTCCTGTTTAAAGTCCTGTCTGGTGCCAGGAGCAATTGCTTACGGCCACACCACCGTGAACACTCCCGATCTCGTCTGATCTCGGAAGCTAAGCACGGTCGGGCCTGGTTAGTACTTGGATGGGAGACCGCCTGGGAATACCAGGTGCTGTAAGCTATTTTCATTTGGGGTAAAAAAAATCATCCTTTCTCCTGTTTAAAGTCCTGTCTGGTGCCAGGAGTAATTGCTTACGGCCAAACCACCGTGAACACGCCCGATCTTGTCTGATCTCGGAAGCTAAGCACGGTCGGGCCTGGTTAGTACTTGGATGGGAGACCGCCTGGGAATACCAGGTGCTGTAATCTATTTTCATTTGGGGTAAAAAAAATCATCCTTTCTCCTGTTTAAAGTCCTGTCTGGTGCCAGGAGCAATTGCTTACGGCCACACCACCGTGAACACTCCCGATCTCGTCTGATCTCGGAAGCTAAGCACGGTCGGGCCTGGTTAGTACTTGGATGGGAGACCGCCTGGGAATACCAGGTGCTGTAATCTATTTTCATTTGGGGTAAAAAAAATGATCCTTTCTACTGTTTAAAGTCCTGTCTGGTGCCAGGAGCAATTGCTTACGGCCACACCACTGCGAACACGCCCGATCTCGTCTGATCTCGGAAGCTAAGCACGGTCGGGCCTGGTTAGTGCTTGGATGGGAGACCGCCTGGGAATACCAGGTGCTGTAATCTATTTTCATTTGGGGTAAAAAAAAAAGATCCTTTCTCCTGTTTAAAGTCCTGTCTGGTGCCAGGAGCAATTGCTTTCGGCCACACCACTCCGAACACGCCCGATCTCGTCTGATCTCGGAAGCTAAGCACAGTAGGGCCTGGTTAGTACCTGGATGGGAGACCGCCTGGGAATACCAGGTGCTGTAAGAAATTTTCATTTGGGGTAAAAAAAATCATCCTTTCTCCCGTTTAAAGTCCTGTCTGGTGCCAGGATCAATTGCTTACGGCCACACCACCGTGAACACGGCCGATCTCGTCTGATCTCGGAAGCTAAGCACGGTAGGGCCTGGTTAGTACTTGGATGGGAGACCGCCTGGGAATACCAGGTGCTGTAATCCATTTTCATTTGGGGTAAAAAAAATGATCCTTTCTCCTGTTTAAAGTCCTGTCTGGTGCCTTGAGCAATTGCTTACGGCCACACCACTGCGAACACGCCCGATCTCATCTGATCTCGGAAGCTAAGCACGGTCGGGCCTGGTTAGTACCTGGATGGGAGACCGCCTGGGAATACCAGGTGCTGTAAGCTATTTTCATTTGGGGTAAAATAAATCATCCTTTCTCCTGTTTAAAGTCCTGTCTGGTGCCAGGAGCAATTGCTTACGGCCACACCACCGGGAACACGCCCGATCTCGTCTGATCTCTGAAGCTAAGCACGGTCGGGCCTGGTTAGTACCTGGATGGGAGACCGCCTGGGAATACCAGGTGCTGTAATCTATTTTCATTTGGGGTAAAAAAAATGATACTTTCTCCTGTTTAATGTCCTGTCTGGTGCCAGGAGCAATTGCTTACGGCCACACCACCGTGAACACGCCCGATCTCGTCTGATCTCGGAAGCTAAGCACGGTCGGGCCTGGTTAGTACCTGGATGAGAGACCGCCTGGGAATACCAGCTGCTGTAAGCTATTTTCATTTGGGGTAAAAAAAATCATCCTTTCTCCTGTTTAAAGTCCTGTCTGGTGCCAGGAGCAATTGCTTACGGCCACACCACTGCGAACACGCCCGATCTCGTCTGATCTCGAAGCTAAGCACGGTCGGGCCTGGTTAGTACCTGGATGGGAGACCTCCTGGGAATACCAGGTGCTGTAAGCTATTTTCATTTGGGGTAAAAAAAATGATCCTTTCTCCTGTTTAAAGTCCTGTCTGGTGCAAGGACCAATTGCTTACGGCCACACCACTGCGAACACGCCCGATCTCGTCTGATCTCGGAAGCTAAGCACGGTCGGGCCTGGTTAGTACCTGGATGGGAGACCGCCTGGGAATACCAGGTGCTGTAATCTATTTTCATTTGGGGTAAAAAAAAATGATCCTTTCTCCTGTTTAAAGTCCTGTCTGGTGCCAGGAGCAATTGCTTACGGCCACACCACTGCGAACACGCCCGATCTCGTCTGATCTCGGAAGCTAAGCACGGTCGGGACTGGTTAGTACCTGGATGGGAGACCGCCTGGGAATACTAGGTGTTGTAATCTATTTTCATTTGGGGTAAAAAAAATGATCCTTTCTCCTGTTTAAAGTCCTGTCTCGTCCCAGGAGCAATTGCTTACGGCCACACCACTGCGAACACGCCCGATCTCGTCTGATCTCGGAAGCTAAACACGGTCGGGCTTGGTTAGTACCTGGATGGGAGACCGCCTGGGAATACCATGTGCTGTAAACCATTTTCATTTGGGGTAAAAAAAATCATCCTTTATCCTGTTTAAAGTCCTGTCTGGTGCCAGGAGCAAATGCTTACGGCCACACCACTGCGAACACGCCCGATCTCGTCTGATCTCGGAAGCTAAGCACGGTCGGGCCTGGTTAGTACCTGGATGGGAGACCGCCTGGGAATACCAGGTGCTGTAATCTATTTTCATTTGGGGTAAAAAAAAATGATCCTTTCTCCTGTTTAATGTCCTGTCTGGTGCCAGGAGCAATTGCTTACGGCCACACCACCGTGAACACGCCCGATCTCGTCTGATCTCGGAAGCTAAGCACGGTCGGGCCTGGTTAGTACCTGGATGAGAGACCGCCTGGGATTACCAGCTGCTGTAAGCTATTTTCATTCGGGGTAAAAAAAATCATCCTTTCTCCTGTTTAAAGTCCTGTCTGGTGCCAGGAGCAATTGCTTACGGCCACACCACTGCGAACACGCCCGATCTCGTCTGATCTCGGAAGCTAAGCACGGTCGGGCCTGGTTAGTACCTGGATGGGAGACCGCCTGGGAATACCAGGTGTTGTAAGCTATTTTCATTTGGGGTAAAAAAAATCATCCTTTCTCCTGTTTAAAGTCCTGTCTGGTGCTAGGAGTAATTGCTTACAGCCACACCACCGGGAACACGGCCGATCTCGTCTGATCTCGGAAGCTAAGCACGGTCGGGCCTGGTTAGTACCTGGATGGGAGACCGCCTGGGAATACCAGGTGCTGTAAGCTATTTTCATTTGGGGTAAAAAAAATCATCCTTTCTCCTGTTTAAAGTCCTGTCTGGTGCCAGGAGTAATTGCTTACGGCCACACCACCGTGAACACGCCCGATCTCGTCTGATCTCGGAAGCTAAGCACGGTCGGGCCTGGTTAGTACTTGGATGGGAGACCGCCTGGGAATACCAGGTGCTGTAATCTATTTTCATTTGGGGTAAAAAAAATGATCCTTTCTACTGTTTAAAGTCCTGTCTGGTGCCAGGAGCAATTGCTTACGGCCACACCACTGCGAACACGCCCGATCTCGTCTGATCTCGGAAGCTAAGCACGGTCGGGCCTGTTTAGTACCTGGATGAGAGACCGCCTGGGAATACCAGCTGCTGTAAGCTATTTTCATTTGGGGTAAAAAAAATCATCCTTTCTCCTGTTTAAAATCCTGTCTGGTGCTAGGAGTAAATGCTTACGGCCACACCACCGGGAAACGGCCGATCTCGTCTGATCTCGGAAGCTAAGCACGGTCGGGCCTGGTTAGTACCTGGATGGGAGACCGCCTGGGAATACCAGGTGCTGTAAGCTATTTTCATTTGGGGTAAAAAAAATCATCCTTTCTCCTGTTTAAAGTCCTGTCTGGTGCCAGGAGTAATTGCTTACGGCCACACCACCGTGAAAACGCCCGATGTTGTCTGATCTCGGAAGCTAAGCACGGTCGGGCCTGGTTAGTACTTGGATGGGAGACCGCCTGGGAATACCAGGTGCTGTAATCTATTTTCATTTGGGGTAAAAAAAATCATCCTTTCTCCTGTTTAAAGTCCTGTCTGGTGCCAGGAGCAATTGCTTACGGCCACACCACCGCGAACACTCCCGATCTCGTCTGATCTCGGAAGCTAAGCACGGTCGGGCCTGGTTAGTACTTGGATGGGAGACCGCCTGGGAATACCAGGTGCTGTAATCTATTTTCATTTGGGGTAAAAAAAATGATCCTTTCTACTGTTTAAAGTCCTGTCTGGTGCCAGGAGCAATTGCTTACGGCCACACCACTGCGAACACGCCCGATCTCGTCTGATCTCGGAAGCTAAGCACGGTCGGGCCTGGTTAGTGCTTGGATGGGAGACCGCCTGGGACTACCAGGTGCTGTAATCTATTTTCATTTGGGGTAAAAAAAAAAGATCCTTTCTCCTGTTTAAAGTCCTGTCTGGTGCCAGGAGCAATTGCTTACGGCCACACCACTCCGAACACGCCCGATCTCGTCTGATCTCGGAAGCTAAGCACAGTAGGGCCTGGTTAGTACCTGGATGGGAGACCGCCTGGGAATACCAGGTGCTGTAAGAAATTTTCATTTGGGGTAAAAAAAATCATCCTTTCTCCCGTTTAAAGTCCTGTCTGGTGCCAGGATCAATTGCTTACGGCCACACCACCGTGAACACGGCCGATCTCGTCTGATCTCGGAAGCTAAGCACGGTAGGGCCTGGTTAGTACTTGGATGGGAGACCGCCTGGGAATACCAGGTGCTGTAATCCATTTTCATTTGGGGTAAAAAAAATGATCCTTTCTCCTGTTTAAAGTCCTGTCTGGTGCCTTGAGCAATTGCTTACGACCACACCACTGCGAACACGCCCGATCTCATCTGATCTCGGAAGCTAAGCACGGTCGGGCCTGGTTAGTACCTGGATGGGAGACCGCCTGGGAATACCAGGTGCTGTAAGCTATTTTCATTTGGGGTAAAAAAAATCATCCTTTCTCCTGTTTAAAGTCCTGTCTGGTGCCAGGAGCAATTGCTTACGGCCACACCACCGGGAACACGCCCGATCTCGTCTGATCTCTGAAGCTAAGCACGGTCGGGCCTGGTTAGTACCTGGATGGGAGACCGCCTGGGAATACCAGGTGCTGTAATCTATTTTCATTTGGGGTAAAAAAAATGATCCTTTCTCCTGTTTAATGTCCTGTCTGGTGCCAGGAGCAATTGCTTACGGCCACACCACCGTGAACACGCCCGATCTCGTCTGATCTCGGAAGCTAAGCACGGTCGGGCCTGGTTAGTACCTGGATGAGAGACCGCCTGGGAATACCAGCTGCTGTAAGCTATTTTCATTTGGGGTAAAAAAAATCATCCTTTCTCCTGTTTAAAGTCCTGTCTGGTGCCAGGAGCAATTGCTTACGGCCACACCACTGCGAACACGCCCGATCTCGTCTGATCTCGAAGCTAAGCACGGTCGGGCCTGGTTAGTACCTGGATGGGAGACCTCCTGGGAATACCAGGTGCTGTAAGCTATTTTCATTTGGGGTAAAAAAAATCATCCTTTCTCCTGTTTAAAGTCCTGTCTGGTGCCAGGAGTAATTGCTTACGGCCACACCACCGCGAACACGCCCGATCTTGTCTGATCTCGGAAGCTAAGCACGGTCGGGCCTGGTTAGTACTTGGATGGGAGACCGCCTGGGAATACCAGGTGCTGTAATCTATTTTCATTTGGGGTAAAAAAAATCATCCTTTCTCCTGTTTAAAGTCCTGTCTGGTGCCAGGAGCAATTGCTTACGGCCACACCACCGTGAACACTCCCGATCTTGTCAGATCTCGGAAGCTAAGCACGGTCGGGCCTGGTTAGTACTTGGATGGGAGACCGCCTGGGAATACCAGGTGCTGTAATCTATTTTCATTTGGGGTAAAAAAAATGATCCTTTCTACTGTTTAAAGTCCTGTCTGGTGCCAGGAGCAATTGCTTACGGCCACACCACCGTGAACACTCCCGATCTCGTCTGATCTCGGAAGCTAAGCACGGTCGGGCCTGGTTAGTACTTGGATGGGAGACCGCCTGGGAATACCAGGTGCTGTAATCTATTTTCATTTGGGGTAAAAAAAATGATCCTTTCTACTGTTTAAAGTCCTGTCTGGTGCCAGGAGCAATTGCTTACGGCCACACCACTGCGAACACGCCCGATCTCGTCTGATCTCGGAAGCTAAGCACGGTCGGGCCTGGTTAGTGCTTGGATGGGAGACCGCCTGGGACTACCAGGTGCTGTAATCTATTTTCATTTGGGGTAAAAAAAAAAGATCCTTTCTCCTGTTTAAAGTCCTGTCTGGTGCCAGGAGCAATTGCTTACGGCCACACCACTCCGAACACGCCCGATCTCGTCTGATCTCGGAAGCTAAGCACAGTAGGGCCTGGTTAGTACCTGGATGGGAGACCGCCTGGGAATACCAGGTGCTGTAAGAAATTTTCATTTGGGGTAAAAAAAATCATCCTTTCTCCCGTTTAAAGTCCTGTCTGGTGCCAGGATCAATTGCTTACGGCCACACCACCGTGAACACGGCCGATCTCGTCTGATCTCGGAAGCTAAGCACGGTAGGGCCTGGTTAGTACTTGGATGGGAGACCGCCTGGGAATACCAGGTGCTGTAATCCATTTTCATTTGGGGTAAAAAAAATGATCCTTTCTCCTGTTTAAAGTCCTGTCTGGTGCCTTGAGCAATTGCTTACGGCCACACCACTGCGAACACGCCCGATCTCATCTGATCTCGGAAGCTAAGCACGGTCGGGCCTGGTTAGTACCTGGATGGGAGACCGCCTGGGAATACCAGGTGCTGTAAGCTATTTTCATTTGGGGTAAAAAAAATCATCCTTTCTCCTGTTTAAAGTCCTGTCTGGTGCCAGGAGCAATTGCTTACGGCCACACCACCGGGAACACGCCCGATCTCGTCTGATCTCTGAAGCTAAGCACGGTCGGGCCTGGTTAGTACCTGGATGGGAGACCGCCTGGGAATACCAGGTGCTGTAATCTATTTTCATTTGGGGTAAAAAAAATGATCCTTTCTCCTGTTTAATGTCCTGTCTGGTGCCAGGAGCAATTGCTTACGGCCACACCACCGTGAACACGCCCGATCTCGTCTGATCTCGGAAGCTAAGCACGGTCGGGCCTGGTTAGTACCTGGATGAGAGACCGCCTGGGAATACCAGCTGCTGTAAGCTATTTTCATTTGGGGTAAAAAAAATCATCCTTTCTCCTGTTTAAAGTCCTGTCTGGTGCCAGGAGCAATTGCTTACGGCCACACCACTGCGAACACGCCCGATCTCGTCTGATCTCGAAGCTAAGCACGGTCGGGCCTGGTTAGTACCTGGATGGGAGACCTCCTGGGAATACCAGGTGCTGTAAGCTATTTTCATTTGGGGTAAAAAAAATCATCCTTTCTCCTGTTTAAAGTCCTGTCTGGTGCCAGGAGTAATTGCTTACGGCCACACCACCGCGAACACGCCCGATCTTGTCTGATCTCGGAAGCTAAGCACGGTCGGGCCTGGTTAGTACTTGGATGGGAGACCGCCTGGGAATACCAGGTGCTGTAATCTATTTTCATTTGGGGTAAAAAAAATCATCCTTTCTCCTGTTTAAAGTCCTGTCTGGTGCCAGGAGCAATTGCTTACGGCCACACCACCGTGAACACTCCCGATCTTGTCAGATCTCGGAAGCTAAGCACGGTCGGGCCTGGTTAGTACTTGGATGGGAGACCGCCTGGGAATACCAGGTGCTGTAATCTATTTTCATTTGGGGTAAAAAAAATGATCCTTTCTACTGTTTAAAGTCCTGTCTGGTGCCAGGAGCAATTGCTTACGGCCACACCTCTGCGAACACGTCCGATCTCGTCTGATCTCGGAAGCTAAGCACGGTCGGGCCTGGTTAGTACTTGGATGGGAGACCGCCTGGGAATACCAGGTGCTGTAATCTATTTTCATTTGGGGTAAAAAAAAATGATCCTTTCTCCTGTTTAAAGTCCTGTCTGGTGCCAGGAGCAATTGCTTATGGCCACACCACTCCGAACACGCCCTATCTCGTCTGATCTCGGAAGCTAAGCACGGTAGGGCCTGGTTAGTACCTGGATGGGAGACCGCCTGGGAATACCAGGTGCTGTAAGAAATTTTCATTTGGGGTAAAAAAAATCATCCTTTCTCCCGTTTAAAGTCCTGTCTGGTGCCAGGATCAATTGCTTACGGCCACACCACCGTGAACACGGCCGATCTCGTCTGATCTCGGAAGCTAAGCACGGTAGGGCCTGGTTAGTACTTGGATGGGAGACCGCCTGGGAATACCAGGTGCCGTAATCCATTTTCATTTGGGGTAAAAAAAATGATCCTTTCTCCTGTTTAAAGTCCTGTCTGGTGCCTTGAGCAATTGCTTACGGCCACACCACTGCGAACACGCCCGATCTCATCTGATCTCGGAAGCTAAGCACGGTCGGGCCTGGTTAGTACCTGGATGGGAGACCGCCTGGGAATACCAGGTGCTGTAAGCTATTTTCATTTGGGGTAAAAAAAATCATCCTTTCTCCTGTTTAAAGTCCTGTCTGGTGCCAGGAGCAATTGCTTACGGCCACACCACCGGGAACACGCCCGATCTCGTCTGATCTCGGAAGATAAGCACGGTCGGGCCTGGTTAGTACCTGGATGGGAGACCGCCTGGGAATACCAGGTGCTGTAATCTATTTTCATTTGGGGTAAAAAAAATGATCCTTTCTCCTGTTTAATGTCCTGTCTGGTGCCAGGAGCAATTGCTTACGGCCACACCACCGTGAACACGCCCGATCTCGTCTGATCTCGGAAGCTAAGCACGGTCGGGCCTGGTTAGTACCTGGATGAGAGACCGCCTGGGATTACCAGCTGCTGTAAGCTATTTTCATTTGGGGTAAAAAGAATCATCCTTTCTCCTGTTTAAAGTCCTGTCTGGTGCCAGGAGCAATTGCTTACGGCCACACCACTGTGAACACGCCCGATCTCGTCTGATCTCGGAAGCTAAGCACGGTCGGGCCTGGTTAGTACCTGGATGGGAGACCGCCTGGGAATACCAGGTGCTGTAAGCTATTTTCATTTGGGGTAAAAAAAATCATCCTTTCTCCTGTTTAAAGTCCTGTCTGGTGCTAGGAGTAATTGCTTACGGCCACACCACCGGGAACACGGCCGATCTCGTCTGATCTCGGAAGCTAAGCACGGTCGGGCCTGGTTAGTACCTGGATGGGAGACCGCCTGGGAATACCAGGTGCTGTAAGCTATTTTCATTTGGGGTAAAAAAAATCATCCTTTCTCCTGTTTAAAGTCCTGTCTGGTGCCAGGAGTAATTGCTTACGGCCACACCACCGTGAACACGCCCGATCTTGTCTGATCTCGGAAGCTAAGCACGGTCGGGCCTGGTTAGTACTTGGATGGGAGACCGCCTGGGAATACCAGGTGCTGTAATCTATTTTCATTTGGGGTAAAAAAAATCATCCTTTCTCCTGTTTAAAGTCCTGTCTGGTGCCAGGAGCAATTGCTTACGGCCACACCACCGTGAACACTCCCGATCTCGTCTGATCTCGGAAGCTAAGCACGGTCGAGCCTGGTTAGTACTTGGATGGGAGACCGCCTGGGAATACCAGGTGCTGTAATCTATTTTCATTTGGGGTAAAAAAAATGATCCTTTCTACTGTTTAAAGTCCTGTCTGGTGCCAGGAGCAATTGCTTACGGCCACACCACTGCGAACACGCCCGATCTCGTCTGATCTCGGAAGCTAAGCACGGTCGGGCCTGGTTAGTACCTGGATGAGAGACCGCCTGGGAATACCAGCTGCTGTAAGCTATTTTCATTTGGGGTAAAAAAAATCATCCTTTCTCCTGTTTAAAGTCCTGTCTGGTGCCAGGAGCAATTGCTTACGGCCACACCACTGCGAACACGCCCGATCTCGTCTGATCTCGGAAGCTAAGCACAGTCGGGCCTGGTTAGTACCTGGATGGGAGACCGCCTGGGAATACCAGGTGCTGTAAGCTATTTTCATTTGGGGTAAAAAAAATCAGCCTTTCTCCTGTTTAAAGTCCTGTCTGGTGCCAGGAGTAATTGCTTACGGCCACACCACCGTGAACACGCCCGATCTTGTCTGATCTCGGAAGCTAAGCACGGTCGGGCCTGGTTAGTACTTGGATGGGAGACCGCCTGGGAATACCAGGTGCTGTAATCTATTTTCATTTGGGGTAAAAAAAATCATCCTTTCTCCTGTTTAAAGTCCTGTCTGGTGCCAGGAGCAATTGCTTACGGCCACACCACCGTGAACACCCCCGATCTCGTCTGATCTCGGAAGCTAAGCACGGTCGGGCCTGGTTAGTACTTGGATGGGAGACCGCCTGGGAATACCAGGTGCTGTAATCTATTTTCATTTGGGGTAAAAAAAATGATCCTTTCTACTGTTTAAAGTCCTGTCTGGTGCCAGGAACAATTGCTTACGGCCACACCACTGCGAACACGCCCGATCTCGTCTGATCTCGGAAGCTAAGCACGGTCGGGCCTGGTTAGTACTTGGATGGGAGACCGCCTGGGAATACCAGGTGCTGTAATCTATTTTCATTTGGGGTAAAAAAAATGATCCTTTCTCCTGTTTAAAGTCCTGTCTGGTGCAAGGAGCAATTGCTTACGGCCACACCACTGCGAACACGCCCGATCTCGTCTGATCTCGGAAGCTAAGCACGGTCGGGCCTGGTTAGTACCTGGATGGGAGACCGCCTGGGAATACCAGGTGCTGTAATCTATTTTCATTTGGGGTAAAAAAAAATGATCCTTTCTCCTGTTTAAAGTCCTGTCTGGTGCCAGGAGCAATTGCTTACGGCCACACCACCGTGAACACCCCCGATCTCGTCTGATCTCGGAAGCTAAGCACGGTCGGGCCTGGTTAGTACTTGGATGGGAGACCGCCTGGGAATACCAGGTGCTGTAATCTATTTTCATTTGGGGTAAAAAAAATGATCCTTTCTACTGTTTAAAGTCCTGTCTGGTGCCAGGAACAATTGCTTACGGCCACACCACTGCGAACACGCCCGATCTCGTCTGATCTCGGAAGCTAAGCACGGTCGGGCCTGGTTAGTACTTGGATGGGAGACCGCCTGGGAATACCAGGTGCTGTAATCTATTTTCATTTGGGGTAAAAAAAATGATCCTTTCTCCTGTTTAAAGTCCTGTCTGGTGCAAGGAGCAATTGCTTACGGCCACACCACTGCGAACACGCCCGATCTCGTCTGATCTCGGAAGCTAAGCACGGTCGGGCCTGGTTAGTACCTGGATGGGAGACCGCCTGGGAATACCAGGTGCTGTAATCTATTTTCATTTGGGGTAAAAAAAAATGATCCTTTCTCCTGTTTAAAGTCCTGTCTGGTGCCAGGAGCAATTGCTTACGGCCACACCACTGCGAACACGCCCGATCGCGTCTGATCTCGGAAGCTAAGCACGGTCGGGCCTGGTTAGTACTTGGATGGGAGACCGCCTGGGAATACCAGGTGCTGTAATCTATTTTCATTTTGGGTAAAAAAAATGATCCTTTCTCCTGTTTAAAGTCCTGTCTGGTGCAAGGAGTAATTGCTTACGGCCACACCACTGCGAACACGCCCGATCTCGTCTGATCTCGGAAGCTAAGCACGGTCGGGACTGGTTAGTACCTGGATGGGAGACCGCCTGGGAATACTAGGTGTTGTAATCTATTTTAATTTGGGGTAAAAAAAATGATCCTTTCTCCTGTTTAAAGTCCTGTCTCGTCCCAGGAGCAATTGCTTACGGCCACACCACTGCGAACACGCCCGATCTCGTCTGATCTCGGAAGCTAAGCACGGTCGGGCCTGGTTAGTACCTGGATGAGAGACCGCCTGGGAATACCAGGTGCTGTAATCTATTTTCATTTGGGGTAAAAAAAATCATCCTTTCTCCTGTTTAAAGTCCTGTCTGGTGCCAGGAGCAATTGCTTACGGCCACACCACCGTGAACACTCCCGATCTCGTCTGATCTCGGAAGCTAAGCACGGTCGGGCCTGGTTAGTACTTGGATGGGAGACCGCCTGGGAATACCAGGTGCTGTAATCTATTTTCATTTGGGGTAAAAAAAATGATCCTTTCTACTGTTTAAATTTCTGTCTTGTCCCAAGAGCAATTGCTTACGGCCACACCACTGCGAACACGCCCGATGGCGTCTGATCTCGGAAGCTAAGCACGGTCGGGCCTGGTTAGTACTTCGATGGGAGACCGCCTGGGAATACCAGGTGCTGTAATCTATTTTCATTTAGGGTAAAAAAAATGATCCTTTCTCCTGTTTAAAGTCCTGTCTGGTGCCAGGAGCAATTGCTTACGGCCACACCACCGTGAACACCCCCGATCTCGTCTGATCTCGGAAGCTAAGCACGGTCGGGCCTGGTTAGTACCTGGATGGGAGACCGCCTGGGAATACCAGGTGCTGTAACCTATTTTCATTTGGGGTAAAAAAAATCATCCTTTCTCCTGTTTAAAGTCCTGTCTGTTGCCAGGAGCAATTGCTTACGGCAACACCACCGTGAACACGCCCGATCTCGTCTGATCTCGGAAGCTAAGCACGGTCGGGCTTGTTTAGTACCCGGATGGGAGACCGTCTGGGAATACCAGGTGCTGTAAGCTATTTTCATTTGGGGTAAAAAAAATCATCCTTTCTCCTGTTTAAAGTCCTGTCTGGTGCCAGGAGCAATTACTTACTGCCACACCACTGCGAACACGCCCGATCTCGTCTGATCTCGGAAGCTAAGCACGGTCGGGCCTGGTTAGTACCTGGATGGGAGACCGCCTGGGAATACCAGGTGCTGTAAGCTATTTTCATTTGGGGTAAAAAAAATCATCCTTTCTCATGTTTAAAGTCCTGTCTGGTGCCAGGAGCATTTGCTTACGGCCACACCACCGGGAACACGCCTGATCTCGTCTGATCTCGGAACCTAAGCACGGTCGGGCCTGGTTAGTACTTGGATGGGAGACCGCCTGGGAAAAACAGGTGCTGTAATCTATTTTCATTTGGGGTAAAAAAAATCATCCTTTCTCCTGTTTAAAGTCCTGTCTGGTGCCAGGAGCAATTGCTTACGGCCACACAACTGCGAACACGCCCGATCTCGTCTGATCTCGGAAGCTAAGCATGGTCGGACCTGGTAAGTACCTGGATGGGAGACCGCATGGGAATACAAGGTGCTGTAAGCTATTTTAATTTGGGGTAAAAAAAATCATCCTTTCTCCTGTTTAAAGTCCTGTCTGGTGCCAGGAGCAATTGCTTACGGCCACACCACCGGGAACACGCCTGATCTCGTCTGATCTCGGAACCTAAGCACGGTCGGGCCTGGTTAGTACTTGGATGGGAGACCGCCTGGCAATAACAGGTGCAGTAATCTATTTTCATTTGGGGTAAAAAAAATCATCCTTTCTCATGTTTAAAGTCCTGTCTGGTGCCAGGATCAATTGCTTACGGCCACACCACCGTGAACACGCCCGATCTCGTCTGATCTCGGAAGCTTAGCACGGTCGGGCCTGGTTATTACTTGGATGGGCGACCGCCTGGGAATACCAGGTGCTGTAAGCTATTTTCATTTGGGGTAAAAAAATGATCCTTTCTCCTGTTTAAAGTCCTGTCTGGTGCCAGGAGCAATTGCTTACGGCCACACCACTGTGAACACGCCCAATCTCGTCTGATCTCGGAAGCTAAGCACGGTCGGGCCTGGTTAGTACCTGGATGGGAGCCCGCCTGGGAATACCAGGTGCTGTAAGCTATTTTCATTTGGGGTAAAAAAAATCATCCTTTCTCCTGTTTAAAGTCCTGCCTGGTGCCAGGAGCAATTGCTTACGGCCACACCACCGTGAACACGCCAGATCTCGTCTGATCTCGGAAGCTAAGCACGGTCGGGCTTGGTTAGTACCCGGATGGGAGACCGTCTGGGAATACCAGTTGCTGTAAGCTATTTTCATTTGGGGTAAAAAAAATCATCCTTTCTCCTGTTTAAAGTCCTGTCTGGTGCCAGGAGCAAGTACTTACGGCCACACCACTGCGAACACGCCCGATCTCGTCTGATCTCGGAAGCTAAGCACGGTCGGGCCTGGTTAGTACCTGGATGGGAGACCGCCTGGGAATACCAGGTGCTGTAATCTATTTTCATTTGGGGTAAAAAAAATGATCCTTTCTCCTGTTTAAAGTCCTGTCTGGTGCAAGGAGCAATTGCTTACGGCCACACCACTGCGAACACGCCCGATCTCGTCTGATCTCGGAAGCTAAGCACGGTCGGGCCTGGTTAGTACCTGGATGGGAGACCGCCTGGGAATACCAGGTGCTGTAATCTATTTTCATTTGGGGTAAAAAAAAATGATCCTTTCTCCTGTTTAAAGTCCTGTCTGGTGCCAGGAGCAATTGCTTACGGCCACACCACTGCGAACACGCCCGATCGCGTCTGATCTCGGAAGCTAAGCACGGTCGGGCCTGGTTAGTACTTGGATGGGAGACCGCCTGGGAATACCAGGTGCTGTAATCTATTTTCATTTTGGGTAAAAAAAATGATCCTTTCTCCTGTTTAAAGTCCTGTCTGGTGCAAGGAGTAATTGCTTACGGCCACACCACTGCGAACACGCCCGATCTCGTCTGATCTCGGAAGCTAAGCACGGTCGGGACTGGTTAGTACCTGGATGGGAGACCGCCTGGGAATACTAGGTGTTGTAATCTATTTTAATTTGGGGTAAAAAAAATGATCCTTTCTCCTGTTTAAAGTCCTGTCTCGTCCCAGGAGCAATTGCTTACGGCCACACCACTGCGAACACGCCCGATCTCGTCTGATCTCGGAAGCTAAGCACGGTCGGGCCTGGTTAGTACCTGGATGAGAGACCGCCTGGGAATACCAGGTGCTGTAATCTATTTTCATTTGGGGTAAAAAAAATCATCCTTTCTCCTGTTTAAAGTCCTGTCTGGTGCCAGGAGCAATTGCTTACGGCCACACCACCGTGAACACTCCCGATCTCGTCTGATCTCGGAAGCTAAGCACGGTCGGGCCTGGTTAGTACTTGGATGGGAGACCGCCTGGGAATACCAGGTGCTGTAATCTATTTTCATTTGGGGTAAAAAAAATGATCCTTTCTACTGTTTAAATTTCTGTCTTGTCCCAAGAGCAATTGCTTACGGCCACACCACTGCGAACACGCCCGATGGCGTCTGATCTCGGAAGCTAAGCACGGTCGGGCCTGGTTAGTACTTCGATGGGAGACCGCCTGGGAATACCAGGTGCTGTAATCTATTTTCATTTAGGGTAAAAAAAATGATCCTTTCTCCTGTTTAAAGTCCTGTCTGGTGCCAGGAGCAATTGCTTACGGCCACACCACCGTGAACACCCCCGATCTCGTCTGATCTCGGAAGCTAAGCACGGTCGGGCCTGGTTAGTACCTGGATGGGAGACCGCCTGGGAATACCAGGTGCTGTAACCTATTTTCATTTGGGGTAAAAAAAATCATCCTTTCTCCTGTTTAAAGTCCTGTCTGTTGCCAGGAGCAATTGCTTACGGCAACACCACCGTGAACACGCCCGATCTCGTCTGATCTCGGAAGCTAAGCACGGTCGGGCTTGTTTAGTACCCGGATGGGAGACCGTCTGGGAATACCAGGTGCTGTAAGCTATTTTCATTTGGGGTAAAAAAAATCATCCTTTCTCCTGTTTAAAGTCCTGTCTGGTGCCAGGAGCAATTACTTACTGCCACACCACTGCGAACACGCCCGATCTCGTCTGATCTCGGAAGCTAAGCACGGTCGGGCCTGGTTAGTACCTGGATGGGAGACCGCCTGGGAATACCAGGTGCTGTAAGCTATTTTCATTTGGGGTAAAAAAAATCATCCTTTCTCATGTTTAAAGTCCTGTCTGGTGCCAGGAGCATTTGCTTACGGCCACACCACCGGGAACACGCCTGATCTCGTCTGATCTCGGAACCTAAGCACGGTCGGGCCTGGTTAGTACTTGGATGGGAGACCGCCTGGGAAAAACAGGTGCTGTAATCTATTTTCATTTGGGGTAAAAAAAATCATCCTTTCTCCTGTTTAAAGTCCTGTCTGGTGCCAGGAGCAATTGCTTACGGCCACACAACTGCGAACACGCCCGATCTCGTCTGATCTCGGAAGCTAAGCATGGTCGGACCTGGTAAGTACCTGGATGGGAGACCGCATGGGAATACAAGGTGCTGTAAGCTATTTTAATTTGGGGTAAAAAAAATCATCCTTTCTCCTGTTTAAAGTCCTGTCTGGTGCCAGGAGCAATTGCTTACGGCCACACCACCGGGAACACGCCTGATCTCGTCTGATCTCGGAACCTAAGCACGGTCGGGCCTGGTTAGTACTTGGATGGGAGACCGCCTGGCAATAACAGGTGCAGTAATCTATTTTCATTTGGGGTAAAAAAAATCATCCTTTCTCATGTTTAAAGTCCTGTCTGGTGCCAGGATCAATTGCTTACGGCCACACCACCGTGAACACGCCCGATCTCGTCTGATCTCGGAAGCTTAGCACGGTCGGGCCTGGTTATTACTTGGATGGGCGACCGCCTGGGAATACCAGGTGCTGTAAGCTATTTTCATTTGGGGTAAAAAAATGATCCTTTCTCCTGTTTAAAGTCCTGTCTGGTGCCAGGAGCAATTGCTTACGGCCACACCACTGTGAACACGCCCAATCTCGTCTGATCTCGGAAGCTAAGCACGGTCGGGCCTGGTTAGTACCTGGATGGGAGCCCGCCTGGGAATACCAGGTGCTGTAAGCTATTTTCATTTGGGGTAAAAAAAATCATCCTTTCTCCTGTTTAAAGTCCTGCCTGGTGCCAGGAGCAATTGCTTACGGCCACACCACCGTGAACACGCCAGATCTCGTCTGATCTCGGAAGCTAAGCACGGTCGGGCTTGGTTAGTACCCGGATGGGAGACCGTCTGGGAATACCAGTTGCTGTAAGCTATTTTCATTTGGGGTAAAAAAAATCATCCTTTCTCCTGTTTAAAGTCCTGTCTGGTGCCAGGAGCAAGTACTTACGGCCACACCACTGCGAACACGCCCGATCTCGTCTGATCTCGGAAGCTAAGCACGGTCGGGCCTGGTTAGTACCTGGATGGGAGACCGCCTGGGAATACCAGGTGCTGTAAGCTATTTTCATTTGGGGTAAAAAAAATCATCCTTTCTCCTGTTTAAAGTCATGTCTGGTGCCAGGAATAATTGCTTACGGCCACACCACCGGGAACACGCCTGATCTCGTCTGATCTCGGAACCTAAGCACGGTCGGGCCTGGTTAGTACTTGGATGGGAGACCGCCTGGGAATAACAGGTGCTGTAATCTATTTTCATTTGGGGTAAAAAAAATCATCCTTTCTCCTGTTTAAAGTCCTGTCTGGTGCCAGGATCAATTGCTTACGGCCACACCACCGTGAACACGCCCGATCTCGTCTGATCTCGGAAGCTAAGCACGGTCGGGCCTGGTTAGTACTTGGATGGGAGACCGCCTGGCAATACCAGGTGCTGTAATCTTTTTTCATTTGTGGTAAAAAAAATGATCCTTTCTCCTGTTTAAAGTCCTGTCTGGTGCCAGGAGCAATTGCTTACGGCCACACTACTGCGAACACGCCCGATCTCATCTGATCTCGGAAGCTAAGCACGGTCGGGCCTGGTTAGTACCTGGATGGGAGACCGCCTGGGAATACCAGGTGCTGTAAGCTATTTTCATTTGGGGTAAAAAAAATCATCCTTTCTCCTGTTTAAAGTCCTGCCTGGTGCCAGGACCAATTGCTTACGGCCACACCACCGTGAACACGCCAGATCTCGTCTGATCTCGGAATCTAAGCAAGGTCGGGCCTGGTTAGTACTTGGATGGGTGACCGCCTGGGAATACCAGGTGCTGTAAGCTATTTTCATTTGGGGTAAAAAAAATCATCCTTTCTCCTGTTTAAAGTCCTGTCTGGTGCCAGGAGCAATTGCTTACGGCCACACAACTGCGAACACGCCCGATCTCGTCTCATCTCGGAAGCTAAGCACGGTCGGGCCTGGTTAGTACCTGGATGGGAGACCGCCTGGGAATACCAGGTGCTGTAAGCTATTTTCATTTGGGGTAAAAAAAATCATCCTTTCTCCTGTTTAAAGTCTTGTATGGTGCCAGGAGCAATTGCTTAAGGCCACACCACCGGGAACACACCCGATCTCGTCTGATCTCGGAACCTAAGCACGGTCGGGCCTGGTTAGTACTTGGATGGGAGACCGCCTGGGAATACCAGGTGCTGTAATCTATTTTCATTTGGGGTGAAAAAAATGATCCTTTCTCCTGTTTAAAGTCCTGTCTGGTGCCAGGATCAATTGCTTACGGCCACACCACCGTTAACACGCCCGATCTCGTCCGATCTCGGAAGCTAAGCACGGTCGGGCCTGGTTAGTACTTGGATGGGAGACCGCCTGGCAATACCAGGTGCTGTAATCTTTTTTCATTTGGGGTAAAAAAAATGATCCTTTCTCCTGTTTAAAGTCCTGTCTGGTGCCAGGAGCATTTGCTTACGGCCACACTACTGCGAACACGCCCGATCTCGTCTGATCTCGGAAGCTAAGCACGGTCGGGCCTGGTTAGTACCTGGATGGGAGACCGCCTGGGAATACCAGGTGCTGTAAGCTATTTTCATTTGGGGTAAAAAAAATGATCCTTTCTCCTGTTTAAAGTCCTGTCTGGTGCCCGGAACAATTGCTTACGGCCACACCACCGTGAACACGCCCGATCTCGTCTGATCTCGGAAGCTAAGCACGGTCGGGCCTGGTTAGTACCTGGATGGGAGACCGCCTGGGAATACTAGGTGCTGTAAGCTATTTTCATTTGGGGTAAAAAAAAATGATCCTTTCTCCTGTTTAAAGTCCTGTCTGGTGCCAGGAGCAATTGCTTACGGCCACACCACCGCGAACACACCCGATCTCGTCTGATCTCGGAAGCTAAACACGGTCAGGCCTGGTTAGTACCTGGATGGGAGACCGCCTGTGAATACCAGGTGCTGTAAGCTATTTTCATTTGGGGTAAAAAAAATGATCCTTTCTCCTGTTTAAAGTCCCGTCTGGTGCCAGGAGCAATTGATTACGGCCACACCACCGTGAACATGCCCGATCTCGTCTGATATCGGAAGCTAAGCACGGTCGGGCTTGGTTAGTACCTGGATGGGAGACCGCCTGGGAATACCAGGTGCTGTAAGCTATTTTAATTTGGGGTAAAAAAAATCATCCTTTCTCCTGTTTAAAGTCCTGTCTGGTGCCCGGAGCAATTGCTTACGGCCACACCACCGTGAACACGCCCGATCTCGTCTGATCTCGGAAGCTAAGCACGGTCGGGCCTGGTTAGTACTTGGATGGGGGACCGCCTGGGAATACCAGGTGCTGTAATCTATTTTCATTTGGGGTAAAAAAAATGATCCTTTCTCCTGTTTAAAGTCCTGTCTGGTGCCAGGAGCAATTGCTTACGGCCACACCACTGCGAACACGCCCGATCTCGTCTGATCTCGGAAGCTAAGCACGGTCGGGCCTGGTTAGTACCTGGATGGGAGACCGCCTGGGAATACCAGTTGCTGTAAGCTATTTTCATTTGGGGTAAAAAAAATGATCCTTTCTCCTGTTTAAAGTCCTGTCTGGTGCCAGGAGCAATTGCTTACGGTCACACCACCGCGAACACACCCGATCTCGTCTGATCTCGGAAGCTAAACACGGTCAGGCCTGGTTAGTACCTGGATGGGAGACCGCCTGTGAATACCAGGTGCTGTAAGCTATTTTCATTTGGGGTAAAAAAAATGATCCTTTCTCCTGTTTAAAGTCCTGTCTGGTGCCAGGAGCAATTGATTACGGCCACACCACCGTGAACATGCCCGATCTCGTCTGATATCGGAAGCTAAGCACGGTCGGGCTTGGTTAGTACCTGGATGGGAGACCGCCTGGGAATACCAGGTGCTGTAAGCTATTTTAATTTGGGGTAAAAAAAATCATCCTTTCTCCTGTTTAAAGTCCTGTCTGGTGCCCGGAGCAATTGCTTACGGCCACACCACCGTGAACACGCCCGATCTCGTCTGATCTCGGAAGCTAAGCACGGTCGGGCCTGGTTAGTACCTGGATGGGAGACCGCCTGGGAATACCAGGTGCTGTAAGCTATTTTCATTTGGGGTAAAAAAAATGATCCTTTCTCCTGTTTAAAGTCCCGTCTGGTGCCAGGAGCAATTGATTACGGCCACACCACCGTGAACATGCCCGATCTCGTCTGATATCGGAAGCTAAGCACGGTCGGGCTTGGTTAGTACCTGGATGGGAGACCGCCTGGGAATACCAGGTGCTGTAAGCTATTTTAATTTGGGGTAAAAAAAATCATCCTTTCTCCTGTTTAAAGTCCTGTCTGGTGCCCGGAGCAATTGATTACGGCCACACCACCGTGAACATGCCCGATCTCGTCTGATATCGGAAGCTAAGCACGGTCGGGCTTGGTTAGTACCTGGATGGGAGACCGCCTGGGAATACCAGGTGCTGTAAGCTATTTTAATTTGGGGTAAAAAAAATCATCCTTCCTCCTGTTTAAAGTCCTGTCTGGTGCCCGGAGCAATTGATTACGGCCACACCACCGTGAACATGCCCGATCTCGTCTGATATCGGAAGCTAAGCACGGTCGGGCTTGGTTATTACCTGGATGGGAGACCGCCTGGGAATACCAGGTGCTGTAAGCTATTTTAATTTGGGGTAAAAAAAATCATCCTTTCTCCTGTTTAAAGTCCTGTCTGGTGCCCGGAGCAATTGCTTACGGCCACACCACCGTGAACACGCCCGATCTCGTCTGATCTCGGAAGCTAAGCACGGTCGGGCCTGGTTAGTACTTGGATGGGGGACCGCCTGGGAATACCAGGTGCTGTAATCTATTTTCATTTGGGGTAAAAAAAATGATCCTTTCTCCTGTTTAAAGTCCTGTCTGGTGCCAGGAGCAATTGCTTACGGCCACACCACTGCGAACACGCCCGATCTCGTCTGATCTCGGAAGTTAAGCACGGTCGGGCCTGGTTAGTACCTGGATGGGAGACCGCCTGGGAATACCAGGTGCTGTAAGCTATTTTCATTTGGGGTAAAAAAAATGATCCTTTCTCCTGTTTAAAGGCCTGTCTGGTGCCAGAATCAATTGCTTACGGCCACACCACCGTGAACACGCCCGATCTCGTCTGATCTCGGAAGCTAAGCACGGTCGGGCCTGGTTAGTACTTGGATGGGAGACCGCCTGGCAATACTAGGTGCTGTAATCTTTTTTCATTTGGGGTAAAAAAAATGATCCTTTCTCCTGTTTAAAGTCCTGTCTGGTGCCAGGAGTAATTGCTTACGGCCACACCACTGCGAACACGCCCGATCTCGTCTGATCTCGGAAGCTAAGCACGGTCGGGCTAGGTTAGTACCTGGATGGGAGACCGCCTGGGAATACCAGGTGCTGTAAGCTATTTTCATTTGGGGTAAAAAAAATCATCCTTTCTCCTGTTTAAAGTCCTGTCTGGTGCCAGGAGCAATTGCTTACGACCACACCACCGTGAACATGCCCGATCTCGTCTGATATCGGAAGCTAAGCACGGTCGGGCCTGGTTAGTACCTGGATGGGAGACCGCCTGGGAATACCAGGTGCTGTAAGCTATTTTCATTTGGGGTAAAAAAAATCATCCTTTCTCCTGTTTAAAGTCCTGTCTGGTGCCCAGAGCAATTGCTTACGGCCACACCACCGTGAACACGCCCGATCTCGTCTGATCTCGGAAGCTAAGCACGGTCAGGCCTGGTTAGTACCTGGATGGGAGACCGCCTGTGAATACCAGGTGCTGTAAGCTATTTTCATTTGGGGTAAAAAAAATGATCCTTTCTCCTGTTTAAAGTCCTGTCTGGTGCCAGGAGCAATTGATTACGGCCACACCACTGCGAACACGCCCGATCTCGTCTGATCTCGGAAGCTAAGCACGGTCGGGCTTGGTTAGTACCTGGATGGGAGACCGCCTGGGAATACCAGGTGCTATAAGCTATTTTCATTTGGGGTAAAAAAAATCATCCTTTCTCCTGTTTAAAGTCCTGTCTGGTGCCAGGAGCAATTGCTTACGGCCACACCACCGTGAACACCCCCGATCTCGTCTGATCTCGGAAGCTAAGCACGGTCGGGCCTGGTTAGTACTTGGATGGGAGACCGCCTGGGAATACCAGGTGCTGTAATCTATTTTCATTTGGGGTAAAAAAAATGATCCTTTCTACTGTTTAAAGTCCTGTCTGGTGCCAGGAACAATTGCTTACGGCCACACCACTGCGAACACGCCCGATCTCGTCTGATCTCGGAAGCTAAGCACGGTCAGGCCTGGTTAGTACCTGGATGGGAGACCGCCTGTGAATACCAGGTGCTGTAAGCTATTTTCATTTGGGGTAAAAAAAATGATCCTTTCTCCTGTTTAAAGTCCTGTCTGGTGCCAGGAGCAATTGATTACGGCCACACCACTGCGAACACGCCCGATCTCGTCTGATCTCGGAAGCTAAGCACGGTCGGGCTTGGTTAGTACCTGGATGGGAGACCGCCTGGGAATACCAGGTGCTATAAGCTATTTTCATTTGGGGTAAAAAAAATCATCCTTTCTCCTGTTTAAAGTCCTGTCTGGTGCCAGGAGCAATTGCTTACGGCCACACCACCGTGAACACCCCCGATCTCGTCTGATCTCGGAAGCTAAGCACGGTCGGGCCTGGTTAGTACTTGGATGGGAGACCGCCTGGGAATACCAGGTGCTGTAATCTATTTTCATTTGGGGTAAAAAAAATGATCCTTTCTACTGTTTAAAGTCCTGTCTGGTGCCAGGAACAATTGCTTACGGCCACACCACTGCGAACACGCCCGATCTCGTCTGATCTCGGAAGCTAAGCACGGTCGGGCCTGGTTAGTACTTGGATGGGAGACCGCCTGGGAATACCAGGTGCTGTAATCTATTTTCATTTGGGGTAAAAAAAATGATCCTTTCTCCTGTTTAAAGTCCTGTCTGGTGCAAGGAGCAATTGCTTACGGCCACACCACTGCGAACACGCCCGATCTCGTCTGATCTCGGAAGCTAAGCACGGTCGGGCCTGGTTAGTACCTGGATGGGAGACCGCCTGGGAATACCAGGTGCTGTAATCTATTTTCATTTGGGGTAAAAAAAAATGATCCTTTCTCCTGTTTAAAGTCCTGTCTGGTGCCAGGAGCAATTGCTTACGGCCACACCACTGCGAACACGCCCGATCGCGTCTGATCTCGGAAGCTAAGCACGGTCGGGCCTGGTTAGTACTTGGATGGGAGACCGCCTGGGAATACCAGGTGCTGTAATCTATTTTCATTTTGGGTAAAAAAAATGATCCTTTCTCCTGTTTAAAGTCCTGTCTGGTGCAAGGAGTAATTGCTTACGGCCACACCACTGCGAACACGCCCGATCTCGTCTGATCTCGGAAGCTAAGCACGGTCGGGACTGGTTAGTACCTGGATGGGAGACCGCCTGGGAATACTAGGTGTTGTAATCTATTTTAATTTGGGGTAAAAAAAATGATCCTTTCTCCTGTTTAAAGTCCTGTCTCGTCCCAGGAGCAATTGCTTACGGCCACACCACTGCGAACACGCCCGATCTCGTCTGATCTCGGAAGCTAAACACGGGCGGGCTTGGTTAGTACCTGGATGGGAGACCGCCTGGGAATACCATGTGCTGTAAACTATTTTCATTTGGGGTAAAAAAAATCATCCTTTATCCTGTTTAAAGTCCTGTCTGGTGCCAGGAGCAAATGCTTACGGCCACACCACTGCGAACACGCCCGATCTCGTCTGATCTCGGAAGCTAAGCACGGTCGGGACTGGTTAGTACTTGGATGGGAGACCGCCTGGGAATACCAGGTGCTGTAATCTATTTTCATTTGGGGTAAGAAAAATGATCCTTTCTCCTGTTTAAAGTCCTGTCTGGTCCCAGGAGCAATTGCTTACGGCCACACCACTGCGAACACGCCCGATCTCGTCTGATCTCGGAAGCTAAGCACGGTCGGGCCTGGTTAGTACCTGGATGAGAGACCGCCTGGGAATACCAGGTGCTGTAATCTATTTTCATTTGGGGTAAAAAAAATCATCCTTTCTCCTGTTTAAAGTCCTGTCTGGTGCCAGGAGCAATTGCTTACGGCCACACCACCGTGAACACTCCCGATCTCGTCTGATCTCGGAAGCTAAGCACGGTCGGGCCTGGTTAGTACTTGGATGGGAGACCGCCTGGGAATACCAGGTGCTGTAATCTATTTTCATTTGGGGTAAAAAAAATGATCCATTCTACTGTTTAAATTTCTGTCTTGTCCCAAGAGCAATTGCTTACGGCCACACCACTGCGAACACGCCCGATGGCGTCTGATCTCGGAAGCTAAGCACGGTCGGGCCTGGTTAGTACTTCGATGGGAGACCGCCTGGGAATACCAGGTGCTGTAATCTATTTTCATTTAGGGTAAAAAAAATGATCCTTTCTCCTGTTTAAAGTCCTGTCTGGTGCAAGGAGCAATTGCTTACGGCCACACCACTGTGAACACGCCCGATCTCGTCTGATCTCGGAAGCTAAGCACGGTCGGGCCTGGTTAGTACCTGGATGGGAGACCGCCTGGGAATACCAGGTGCTGTAACCTATTTTCATTTGGGGTAAAAAAAATCATCCTTTCTCCTGTTTAAAGTCCTGTCTGTTGCCAGGAGCAATTGCTTACGGCAACACCACCGTGAACACGCCCGATCTCGTCTGATCTCGGAAGCTAAGCACGGTCGGGCTTGTTTAGTACCCGGATGGGAGACCGTCTGGGAATACCAGGTGCTGTAAGCTATTTTCATTTGGGGTAAAAAAAATCATCCTTTCTCCTGTTTAAAGTCCTGTCTGGTGCCAGGAGCAATTACTTACTGCCACACCACTGCGAACACGCCCGATCTCGTCTGATCTCGGAAGCTAAGCACGGTCGGGCCTGGTTAGTACCTGGATGGGAGACCGCCTGGGAATACCAGGTGCTGTAAGCTATTTTCATTTGGGGTAAAAAAAATCATCCTTTCTCATGTTTAAAGTCCTGTCTGGTGCCAGGAGCAATTGCTTACGGCCACACCACCGGGAACACGCCTGATCTCGTCTGATCTCGGAACCTAAGCACGGTCGGGCCTGGTTAGTACTTGGATGGGAGACCGCCTGGGAAAAACAGGTGCTGTAATCTATTTTCATTTGGGGTAAAAAAAATCATCCTTTCTCCTGTTTAAAGTCCTGTCTGGTGCCAGGAGCAATTGCTTACGGCCACACAACTGCGAACACGCCCGATCTCGTCTGATCTCGGAAGCTAAGCATGGTCGGACCTGGTAAGTACCTGGATGGGAGACCGCATGGGAATACAAGGTGCTGTAAGCTATTTTAATTTGGGGTAAAAAAAATCATCCTTTCTCCTGTTTAAAGTCCTGTCTGGTGCCAGGAGCAATTGCTTACGGCCACACCACCGGGAACACGCCTGATCTCGTCTGATCTCGGAACCTAAGCACGGTCGGGCCTGGTTAGTACTTGGATGGGAGACCGCCTGGCAATAACAGGTGCAGTAATCTATTTTCATTTGGGGTAAAAAAAATCATCCTTTCTCATGTTTAAAGTCCTGTCTGGTGCCAGGATCAATTGCTTACGGCCACACCACCGTGAACACGCCCGATCTCGTCTGATCTCGGAAGCTTAGCACGGTCGGGCCTGGTTATTACTTGGATGGGCGACCGCCTGGGAATACCAGGTGCTGTAAGCTATTTTCATTTGGGGTAAAAAAATGATCCTTTCTCCTGTTTAAAGTCCTGTCTGGTGCCAGGAGCAATTGCTTACGGCCACACCACTGTGAACACGCCCAATCTCGTCTGATCTCGGAAGCTAAGCACGGTCGGGCCTGGTTAGTACCTGGATGGGAGACCGCCTGGGAATACCAGGTGCTGTAAGCTATTTTCATTTGGGGTAAAAAAAATCATCCTTTCTCCTGTTTAAAGTCCTGCCTGGTGCCAGGAGCAATTGCTTACGGCCACACCACCGTGAACACGCCAGATCTCGTCTGATCTCGGAAGCTAAGCACGGTCGGGCTTGGTTAGTACCCGGATGGGAGACCGTCTGGGAATACCAGGTGCTGTAAGCTATTTTCATTTGGGGTAAAAAAAATCATCCTTTCTCCTGTTTAAAGTCCTGTCTGGTGCCAGGAGCAAGTACTTACGGCCACACCACTGCGAACACGCCCGATCTCGTCTGATCTCGGAAGCTAAGCACGGTCGGGCCTGGTTAGTACCTGGATGGGAGACCGCCTGGGAATACCAGGTGCTGTAAGCTATTTTCATTTGGGGTAAAAAAAATCATCCTTTCTCCTGTTTAAAGTCATGTCTGGTGCCAGGAATAATTGCTTACGGCCACACCACCGGGAACACGCCTGATCTCGTCTGATCTCGGAACCTAAGCACGGTCGGGCCTGGTTAGTACTTGGATGGGAGACCGCCTGGGAATAACAGGTGCTGTAATCTATTTTCATTTGGGGTAAAAAAAATCATCCTTTCTCCTGTTTAAAGTCCTGTCTGGTGCCAGGATCAATTGCTTACGGCCACACCACCGTGAACACGCCCGATCTCGTCTGATCTCGGAAGCTAAGCACGGTCGGGCCTGGTTAGTACTTGGATGGGAGACCGCCTGGGAATACCAGGTGCTGTAAGCTATTTTCATTTGGGGTAAAAAAAAATGATCCTTTCTCCTGTTTAAAGTCCTGCCTGGTGCCAGGAGCAATTGCTTACGGCCACACCACCGTGAACACGTCAGATCTCGTCTGATCTCGGAAGCTAAGCACGGTCGGGCTTGGTTAGTACCCGGATGGGAGACCGTCTGGGAATACCAGGTGCTGTTAGCTATTTTCATTTGGGGTAAAAAAAATCATCCTTTCTCCTGTTTAAAGTCCTGTCTGGTGCCAGGAGCAAGTACTTACGGCCACACCACTGCGAACACGCCCGATCTCGTCTGATCTCGGAAGCTAAGCACGGTCGGGCCTGGTTAGTACCTGGATGGGAGACCGCCTGGGAATACCAGGTGCTGTAAGCTATTTTCATTTGGGGTAAAAAAAATCATCCTTTCTCCTGTTTAAAGTCATGTCTGGTGCCAGGAATAATTGCTTACGGCCACACCACCGGGAACACGCCTGATCTCGTCTGATCTTGGAACCTAAGCACGGTCGGGCCTGGTTAGTACTTGGATGGGAGACCGCCTGGGAATAACAGGTGCTGTAATCTATTTTCATTTGGGGTAAAAAAAATCATCCTTTCTCCTGTTTAAAGTCCTGTCTGGTGCCAGGATCAATTGCTTACGGCCACACCACCGTGAACACGCCCGATCTCGTCTGATCTCGGAAGCTAAGCACGGTCGGGCCTGGTTAGTACTTGGATGGGAGACCGCCTGGCAATACCAGGTGCTGTAATCTTTTTTCATTTGTGGTAAAAAAAATGATCCTTTCTCCTGTTTAAAGTCCTGTCTGGTGCCAGGAGCAATTGCTTACGGCCACACTACTGCGAACACGCCCGATCTCGTCTGATCTCGGAAGCTAAGCACGGTCGGGCCTGGTTAGTACCTGGATGGGAGACCGCCTGGGAATACCAGGTGCTGTAAGCTA
>NC_140271.1:23439182-23451682 GCF_964030765.1 Micromesistius poutassou
CCTGGATGGGAGACCGCCTGGGAATACCAGGTGCTGTAAGCTATTTTCATTTGGGGTAAAAAAAATCATCCTTTCTCCTGTTTAAAGTCCTGTCTGGTGCCAGTAGCAATTGCTTACGGCCACACCACCGTGAACACGCCCGATCTCGTCTGATCTCGGAAGCTAAGCACGGTCGGGCCTGGTTAGTACTTGGATGGGAGACCGCCTGGGAATACCAGGTGCTGTAATCTATTTTCATTTGGGGTAAAAAAAATGATCCTTTCTCCTGTTTAAAGTCCTGTCTGGTGCCAGGAGTAATTGCTTACGGCCACACCACTGCGAACACGCCCGTTCTCGTCTGATCTCGGAAGCTAAGCACGGTCGGGCCTGGTTAGTACCTGGATGGGACACCGCCTGGGAATACCAGGTGCTGTAAGCTATTTTCATTTGGGGTAAAAAAAATGATCCTTTCTCCTGTTTAAAGTCCTGTCTGGTGCCAGGAGCAATTGCTTTCGTCCACACCACCGTGAACACGCCCGATCTCGTCTGATCTCGGAAGCTAAGCACGGTCGGGCCTGGTTAGTACTTGGATGGGAGACCGCCTGGGAATACCGGGTGCTGTAATCTATTTTCATTTGGGGTAAAAAAAAAGAAAAGGAAAGAAAAAAAAAAAGAAGAAAAAAAAAAAAAAAAAAAAAAAAACACGCCCGATCTCGTCTGATCTCGGAAGCTAAGCACGGTCAGGCCTGGTTAGTACTTGGATGGGAGACCGCCTGGGAATACCAGGTGCTGTAATCTATTTTCATTTGGGGTAAAAAAAATGATCCTTTCTCCTGTTTAAAGTCCTGTCTGGTGCCAGGAGCAATTGCTTACGGCCACATCACTGCGTACACGCCCGAACTCGTCTGATCTCGGAAGCTAAGCACGGTCGGGCCTGGTTAGTACCTGGTTGGGAGACCGCACTGGGTATACCAGTTGCTGTAAGCTATTTTCATTTGGGGTAAAAAAAATCATCCTTTCTCCTGTTTAAAGTCCTGTCTGGTGCCAGGAGCAATTGCTTACGGCCACACCACCGTGAACACGCCCGATCTCGTCTGATCTCGGAAGCTAAGCACGGTCGGGCCTGGTTAGTACCTGGATGGGAGACCGCCTGGGATTACCAGGTGCTGTAATCTATTTTCATTTGGGGTAAAAAAAATGATCCTTTCTCCTGTTTAAAGTCCTGTCTGGTGCCAGGAGCAATTGCTTACGGCCACATCACTGCGTACACGCCCGAACTCGTCTGATCTCGGAAGCTAAGCACGGTCGGGCCTGGTTAGTACCTGGTTGGGAGACCGCACTGGGTATACCAGGTGCTGTAAGCTATTTTCATTTGGGGTAAAAAAAATCATCCTTTCTCCTGTTTAAAGTCCTGTCTGGTGCCAGGAGCAATTGCTTACGGCCACACCACCGTGAACACGCCCGATCTCGTCTGATCTCGGAAGCTAAGCACGGTCGGGCCTGGTTAGTACCTGGATGGGAGACCGCCTGGGATTACCAGGTGCTGTAATCTATTTTCATTTGGGGTAAAAAAAATGATCCTTTCTCCTGTTTAAAGTCCTGTCTGGTGCCAGGAGCAATTGCTTTCGGCCACACCACCTTGAACACGCCCGATCTCGTCTGATCTCGGAAGCTAAGCACGGTCGGGACTGGTTAGTACCAGGATGGGAGACCGCCTGGGAATACCAGGTGCTGTAAGCTATTTTCATTTGGGGTAAAAAAAATCATCCTTTCTCCTGTTTAAAGTCCTGTCTGGTGCCCGGAGCAATTGCTTACGGCCACACCACCGTGAACACGCCCGATCTCGTCTGATCTCGGAAGCTAAGCACGGTCAGGCCTGGTTAGTACTTGGATGGGAGACCGCCTGGGAATACCAGGTGCTGTAATCTATTTTCATTTGGGGTAAAAAAAATCATCCTTTCTCCTGTTTAAAGTCCTGTCTGGTGCCAGGAGTAATTGCTTACGGCCACACCACCGTGAACACGCCCGATCTCGTCTGATCTCGGAAGCTAAGCACGGTCGGGCCTGGTTAGTACTTGGATGGGAGACCGCCTGGGATTACCAGGTGCTGTAATCTATTTTCATTTGGGGTAAAAAAAATGATCCTTTCTCCTGTTTAAAGTCCTGTCTGGTGCCAGGAGAAATTGCTTACGGCCACACCACCGTGAACACGCCCGATCTCGTCTGATCTTGGAAGCTAAGCACGCTCGGGCCTGGTTAGTACTTGGATGGGAGACCGCCTGGGAATACCAGGTGCTGTAATCTATTTTCATTTGGGGTAAAAAAAATTATCCTTTCTCCTGTTTAAAGTCCTGTCTGGTGCCAGGAGCAATTGCTTACGGCCACACCACTGCGAACACGCCCGATCTCGTCTGATCTCGGAAGCTAAGCACGGTCGGGCCTGGTTAGTACCTGGATGGGAGACCGCCTGGGAATACCAGGTGCTGTAAGCTATTTTCATTTGGGGTAAAAAAAATCATCCTTTCTCCTGTTTAAAGTCCTGTCTGGTGCCCGGAGCAATTGCTTACGGCCACACCACCGTGAACACGCCCGATCTCGTCTGATCTCGGAAGCTAAGCACGGTCGGGCCTGGTTAGTACTTGGATGGGAGACAGCCTGGGAATACCAGGTGCTGTAATCTATTTTCATTTGGGGTAAAAAAAATCATCCTGTCTCCTGTTCAAAGTCCTGTCTGGTGCCAGGAGCAATTGCTTACGGCCACACCACCGTGAACACGCCCGATCTCGTCTGATCTCGGAAGCTAAGCACGGTCGGGCCTGGTTAGTACTTGGATGGGAGACCACCTGGGAATACCAGGTGCTGTAATCTATTTTCATTTGGGGTAAAAAAATTCATCCTTTCTCCTGTTTAAAGTCCTGTCTGGTGCCAGGAGTAATTGCTTACGGCCACACCACCGTGGACACGCCCGATCTCGTCTGATCTCGGAAGCTGAGCACGGTCGGGCCTGGTTAGTACTTGGATGGGAGACCGGCTGGGAATACCAGGTGCTGTAATCTATTTTCATTTGGGGTAAAAAAAATGATCCTTTCTCCTGTTTAAAGTCCTGTCTGGTGCCAGGAGCAATTGCTTACGGCCACACCACTGCGAACACGCCCGATCTCGTCTGATCTCGGAAGCTAAGCACGGTCGGGCATGGTTAGTACCTGGTTGGGAGACCGCCTGGGAATACCAGGTGCTGTAATCTATTTTCATTTGGGGTAAAAAAAATGATCCTTTCTCCTGTTTAAAGTCCTGTCTGGTGCCAGGAGCAATTGCTTACGGCCACACCACTGCGAACACGCCCGATCTCATCTGATCCCGGAAGCTAAGCACGGTCGGGCCTGGTTAGTACCTGGATGGGAGACAGCCTGGGAATACCAGGTGCTGTAAGCTATTTTCATTTGGGGTAAAAAAAAATGATCCTTTCTCCTGTTTAAAGTCCTGTCTGGTGCCAGGAGCAATTGCTTACGGCCACACCACTGCGAACACGCCCGATCTCGTCTGATCTCGGAAGCTAAGCACGGTCGGGCCTGGTTAGTACTTGGATGGGAGACCTCCTGGGAATACCAGGTGCTGTAAGCTATTTTCATTTGGGGTAAAAAAAATGATCCTTTCTCCTGTTTAAAGTCCTGTCTGGTGCCAGGAGCAATTGCTTACGGCCACACCACTGCGAACACGCCCGATCTCGTCTGATCTCGGAAGCTAAGCACGGTCGGGCCTGGTTAGTACTTGGATGGGAGACCGCCTGGGAATACCAGGTGCTGTAATTTTTTTCATTTGGGGTAAAAAAAATGATCCTTTCTCCTGTTTAAAGTCCTGTCTGGTGCCAGGAGCAATTGCTTACAGCCACACCACTGCGAACACGCCCGATCTCGTCTGATCTCGGAAGCTAAGCACGGTTGGGCCTGGTTAGTACCTGGATGGGAGACCGCCTGGGAATACCAGGTGCTGTAAGCTATTTTCATTTGGGGTAAAAAAAATCATCCTGTCTCCTGTTTAAAGTCCTGTCTGGTGCCAGGAGCAATTGCTTACGGCCACACCACCGTGAACACGCCCGATCTCGTCTGATCTCGGAAGCTAAGCACGGTCGGGCATGGTTAGTACCTGGATGGGAGACCGCCTGGGAATACCAGGTGCTGTGAGCTATTTTCATTTGGGGAAAAAAAAATCATCCTTTCTCCTGTTTAAAGTCCTGTCTGGTGCCAGGAGCAATTTCTTACGGCCACACCACCGGGAACACGCCCGATCTCGTCTGATCTCGGAAGCTAAGCATGGTCGGGCCTGGATGGGAGACCGCCTGGGAATACCAGGTGCTGTAATCTATTTTCATTTGGGGTAAAAAAAATCATCCTTTCTCCTGTTTAAAGTCCTGTCTGGTGCCCGGAGCAATTGCTTACGGCCACACCACCGTGAACACGCCCGATCTCGTCTGATCTCGGAAGCTAAGCACGGTCGGGCCTGGTTAGTACTTGGATGGGAGACCGCCTGGGAATACCAGGTGCTGTAATCTATTTTCATTTGGGGTTAAAAAAATCATCCTTTCTCCTGTTTATAGTCCTGTCTGGTGCCAGGAGCAATTGCTTACGGCCACACCACTGCGAACGCGCCCGATCTCGTCTGATCTCGGAAGCTAAGCACGGTCGGCCATGGTTAGTACCTGGATGGGAGACCGCCTGGGAATACCAGGTGCTGTAATCCATTTTCATTTGGGGTAAAAAAAATGATCCTTTCTCCTGTTTAAAGTCCTGTCTGGTGCCAGGAGCACTTGCTTAAGGCCACACCACTGCGAACACACCCGAACTCGTCTGATCTCGGAAGCTAAGCACGGTCGGGCCTGGTTAGTACCTGGATGGGAGACCGCCTGGGAATACCAGGTGCTGTAAGCTATTTTCATTTGGGGTAAAAAAAATGATCCTTTCTCCTGTTTAAAGTCCTGTCTGGTGCCAGGAGCAATTGCTTACGGTCACACCACTGCGAACACGCCCGATCTCGTCTGATCTCGGAAGCTAAGCACAGTCGGGCCTGGTTAGTACCTGGATGGGAGACCGCCTGGGAATACCAGGTGCTGTAAGCTATTTTCATTTGGTGTAAAAAAAAATCGTCCTTTCTCCTGTTTAAAGTCCTGTCTGGTGCCAGGAGCAATTTCTTACGGCCACACCACCGGGAACACGCCCGATCTCGTCTGATCTTGGAAGCTAAGCACGGTCGGGCATGGTTAGTACTTGGATGGGAGACCGCCTGGGAATACCAGGTGCTGTAATCTATTTTCATTTGGGGTAAAAAAAAAGATCCTTTCTCCTGTTTAAAGTCCTGTCTGGTGCCAGGAGCAATTGCGTACGGTCTCACCACTGAGAACACGCCCGAACTCGTCTGATCTCGGAAGCTAAGCACGGTCGGGCCTGGTTAGTACCGGGATGGGAGACCGCCTGGGAATACCAGGTGCTGTAAGCTATTTTCATTTGGGGTAAAAAAAATCATCCTTTCTCCTGTTTAAAGTCCTGTCTGGTGCCAGGAGCAATTGCTTACGGCCACACCATTGCGAACACGCCCGATCTCGTCTGATCTCGGAAGCTAAGCACGGTCGGGCCTGGTTAGTACCTGGATGGGAGACCGCCTGGGAATACCAGGTGCTTTAAGATATTTTCATTTGGGGTAAAAAAAATCATCCTTTCTCCTGTTTAAAGTCCTGTCTGGTGCCAGGAGCAATTGCTTACGGCCACACCACCGTGAACACGCCCGATCTTGTCTGATCTCGGAAGCTAAGTACGGTCGGGCCTGGTTAGTACTTGGATGGGAGACCGCCTGGGAATACCAGGTGATGTAAGCTATTTTCATTTGGGGTAAAAAAAATGATCCTTTCTCCTGTTTAAAGTCCTTTCTGGTGCCAGGAGCAATTGCTTACGGCCACACCACTGCGAACACGCCCGATCTCGTCTGATCTCGGAAGCTAAGCATGGTCAGGCCTGGTTAGCACCTGGATGGGAGACCGCCTGGGAATACCAGGTGCTGTAAGCTATTTTCATTTGGGGTAAAAAAAATGATCATCATCATCCTTTCTCCTGTTTAAAGTCCTGTCTGGTGCCAGGAGCAATTGCTTACGGCCACACCACTGCGAACACGCTCGATCTCGTCTGATCTCGGAAGCTAAGCACGGTCGGGCCTGGTTAGTACCTGGATGGGAGACCGCCTGGGACTACCAGGTGCTGTAAGCTATTTTCATTTGGGGTAAAAAAAATTATCCTTTCTCCTGTTTAAAGTCCTGTCTGGTGCCAGGAGCAATTAGTTACGGCCACACCACTGCGAACACGCCCGATCTCGTCTGATCTCGGAAGCTAAGCACGGTCGGGCCTGGTTAGTACCTGGATGGGAGACCGCCTGGGAATACCAGGTGCCTGTAAGCTATTTTCATTTGGGGTAAAAAAAATCATCCTTTCTTCTGTTTAAAGTCCTGTCTGGTGCCAGGAGTAATTGCTTACGGCCACACCACCGTGAACACGCCCGATCTCGTCTGATCTCGGAAGCTAAGCACGGTCGGGCCTGGTTAGTACTTGGATGGGAGACCGCCTGGGGATACCAGGTGCTGTAATCTATTTTCATTTGGGGTAAAAAAAATCATCCTTTCTCCTGTTTAAAGTCCTGTCTGGTGCTAGGAGCAATTGCTTACGGCCACACCACCGTGAACACGCCCAATCTCGTCTGATATCGGAAGCTAAGCACGGTCGGGCCTGGTTAGTACTTGGATGGGAGACCGCCTGGGAATACCAGGTGCTGTAATCTATTTTCATTTGGGGTAAAAAAAATGATCCTTTCTCCTGTTTAAAGTCCTGTCTGGTGCCAGGAGCAATTGCTTACAGCCACACCACTGCGAACACGCCCGATCTCGTCTGATCTCGGAAGCTAAGCACGGTCGGGCCTGGTTAGTACCTGGATGGGAGACCGCCTGGGAATACCAGGTGCTGTAAGCTATTTTCATTTGGGGTAAAAAAAATCATCCTTTCTCCTGTTTAAAGTCCTGTCTGGTGCCCGAAGCAATTGCTTACGGCCACACCACAGTGAACACGCCCGATCTCGTCTGATCTCGGAAGGTAAGCACGGTCAGGCCTGGATAGTACTTGGATGGGAGACCGCCTGGCAATACCAGGTGCTGTAATCTATTTTCATTTGGGGTAAAAAAAATGATCCTTTCTCCTGTTTAAAGTCCTGTCTGGTGCCAGGAGCAATTGCTTACGGCCACACCACTGCGAACACGCCTGATCTCGTCTGATCTCGGAAGCTAAGCACGGTCGGGCCTGGTTAGTACCTGGATGGGAGACCGCCTGGGAATACCAGGTGCTGTAAGCTATTTTCATTTGGGGTAAAAAAAATGATCCTTTCTCCTGTTTAAAGTCCTGTCTGGTGCCAGGAGCAATTGCTTACGGCCACACCACTGCGAACACGCCCGGTATCGTCTGATCTCGGAAGCTAAGCACGGTCGGGCCTGGTTTGTACCTGGATGGGAGACCGCCTGGGAATACCAGGTGCTGTAAGCTATTTTCATTTGGGGTAAAAAAAATGATCCTTTCTCCTGTTTAAAGTCCTGTCTGGTGCCAGGAGTAATTGCTTACGGCCACACCACTGCGAACACGCCCGATCTCGTCTGATCTCGGAAGCTAAGCACGGTCGGGCCTGGTTAGTACCTGGATGGGAGACCGCCTGGGAATACCAGGTGCTGTAAGCTATTTTCATTTGGGGTAAAAAAAATCATCCTTTCTCCTGTTTAAAGTCCTGTCTGGTGCCCGAAGCAATTGCTTACGGCCACACCACAGTGAACACGCCCGATCTCGTCTGATCTCGGAAGGTAAGCACGGTCAGGCCTGGATAGTACTTGGATGGGAGACCGCCTGGCAATACCAGGTGCTGTAATCTATTTTCATTTGGGGTAAAAAAAATGATCCTTTCTCCTGTTTAAAGTCCTGTCTGGTGCCAGGAGCAATTGCTTACGGCCACACCACTGCGAACACGCCTGATCTCGTCTGATCTCGGAAGCTAAGCACGGTCGGGCCTGGTTAGTACCTGGATGGGAGACCGCCTGGGAATACCAGGTGCTGTAAGCTATTTTCATTTGGGGTAAAAAAAATGATCCTTTCTCCTGTTTAAAGTCCTGTCTGGTGCCAGGAGCAATTGCTTACGGTCACACCACTGCGAACACGCCCGATCTTGTCTGATCTCGGAAGCTAAGCACAGTCGGGCCTGGTTAGTACCTGGATGGGAGACCGCCTGGGAATACCAGGTGCTGTAAGCTATTTTCATTTGGGGTAAAAAAAATGATCCTTTCTCCTGTTTAAAGTCCTGTCTGGTGCCAGGAGCAATTGCTTACGGTCACACCACTGCGAACACGCCCGATCTTGTCTGATCTCGGAAGCTAAGCACAGTCGGGCCTGGTTAGTACCTGGATGGGAGACCGCCTGGGAATACCAGGTGCTGTAAGCTATTTTCATTTGGGGTAAAAAAAATGATCCTTTCTCCTGTTTAAAGTCCTGTCTGGTGCCAGGAGCAATTGCTTACGGCCACACCACTGCGAACACGCCCGGTATCGTCTGATCTCAGAAGCTAAGCACTGTCGGGCCTGGTTTGTACCTGGATGGGAGACCGCCTGGGAATACCAGGTGCTGTAAGCTATTTTCATTTGGGGTAAAAAAAATCATTCTTTCTCCTGTTTAAAGTCCTGTCTGGTGCCAGGAGCAATTCCTTACAGCCACACCACTGCGAACACGCCCGATCTCGTCTGATCTCGGAAGCTAAGCACGGTCGGGCCTGGTTAGTACCTGGATGGGAGACCGCCTGGGAATACCAGGTGCTGTAAGCTATTTTCATTTGGGGTAAAAAAAATCATCCTTTCTCCTGTTTAAAGTCCTGTCTGGTGCCCGAAGCAATTGCTTACGGCCACACCACAGTGAACACGCCCGATCTCGTCTGATCTCGGAAGGTAAGCACGGTCAGGCCTGGATAGTACTTGGATGGGAGACCGCCTGGCAATACCAGGTGCTGTAAGCTATTTTCATTTGGGGTAAAAAAAATCATCCTTTCCCCTGTTTAAAGTCCTGTCTGGTGCCAGGAGCAATTGCTCACGGCCACACCACTGCGAACACGCCCGATCTCGTCTGATCTCGGAAGTTAAGCACGGTCGGGCCTGGTTAGTACCTGGATGGGAGACCGCCTGGGAATACCAGGTGCTGTAAGCTAATTTCATTTGGGGTAAAAAAAATCATCCTTTCTCCTGTTTAAAGTCCTGTCTGGTGCCAGGAGCAATTGCTTACGGCCACACCACTGCGAACACGCCCGATCTCGTCTGATCTTGGAAGCTAAGCACGGTCGGGCCTGGTTAGTACCTGGATGGGAGACCGCCTGGGAATACCAGGTGCTGTAAGCTATTTTCATTTGGGGTAAAAAAAATCATCCTTTCTCCTGTTTAAAGTCCTGTCTGGTGCCCGAAGCAATTGCTTACGGCCACACCACAGTGAACACGCCCGATCTCGTCTGATCTCGGAAGGTAAGCACGGTCAGGCCTGGATAGTACTTGGATGGGAGACCGCCTGGCAATACCAGGTGCTGTAATCTATTTTCATTTGGGGTAAAAAAAATGATCCTTTCTCCTGTTTAAAGTCCTGTCTGGTGCCAGGAGCAATTGCTTACGGCCACACCACTGCGAACACGCCCGATCTCGTCTGATCTCGGAAGCTAAGCACGGTCGGGCCTGGTTAGTACCTGGATGGGAGACCTCCTGGGAATACCAGGTGCTGTAAGCTATTTTCATTTGGGGTAAAAAAAATGATCCTTTCTCCTGTTTAAAGTCCTGTCTGGTGCCAGGAGCAATTGCTTACGGCCACACCACTGCGAACACGCCCGATCTCGTCTGATCTCGGAAGCTAAGCACGGTCGGGCCTGGTTAGTACCAGGATGGGAGACCGCCTGGGAATACCAGGTGCTGTAAGCTATTTTCATTTGGGGTAAAAAAAATGATCCTTTCTCCTGTTTAAAGTCCTGTCTGGTGCCATGAGGAATTGCTTACGGCTATACCACTGCGAACACGCCCGATCTCGTCTGATCTCGGTAGCTAAGCACGGTCGGGCCTGGTTAGTACTTGGATGGGAGACCGCCTGGGAATACCAGGTGCTGTAATCTATTTTCATTTGGGGTAAAAAAAATGATCCTTTCTCCTGTTTAAAGTCCTGTCTGGTGCCAGGAGCAATTGCTTACGGCCACACCACCGGGAACACGCCCGATCTCATCTGAACACGGAAGCTAAGCACGGTCGGGCCTGGTTAGTTCTTGGATGGGAGACCGCCTGGGAATACCAGGTGCTGTAATCTATTTTCATTTGGGGTAAAAAAAATGATCCTTTCTCCTGTTTAAAGTCCTGTCTGGTGCCAGGAGCAATTGCTTACGGCCACACCACTGCGAACACGCCCGATCTCGTATGATCTCGGAAGCTAAGCACGGTCGGGCCTGGTTAGTACCTGGATGGGAGACCGCCTGGGAATACCAGGTGCTGTAAGCTATTTTCATTTGGGGTAAAAAAAATCATCCTTTCTCCTGTTTAAAGTCCTGTCTGGTGCTAGGAGTAATTGCTTACGGCCACACCACTGCGAACACGCCCGATCTCGTATGATCTCGGAAGCTAAGCACGGACGGGCCTGGTTAATACCTGGATGGGAGACCGCCTAGGAATACCAGGGGCTCTAAGCTATTTTCATTTGTGGTAAAAAAAATCATCCTTTCTCCTGTTTAAAGTCCTGTCTGGTGCCAGGAGTAAATGCTTACGGCCACACCACCGTGAACACGCCCGATCTCGTCTGATCTCGGAAGCTAAGCACGGTCGGGCCTGGTTAGTACTTGGATGGGAGACCGCCTGGGAATACCAGGTGCTGTAATCTATTTTCATTTGTGGTAAAAAAAAATCATCCTTTCTCCTGTTTAAAGTCCTGTCTGGTGCCATGAGTAATTGCTTAAGGCCACACCACCGTGAACACGCCCGATCTCGTCTGATCTCGGAAGCTAAGCACGGTCGGGCTTGGTTAGTACTTGGATGGGAGACCGCCTGGGAATACCAGGTGCTGTAATCTATTTTCATTTGTGGTAAAAAAAATCATCCTTTCTCCTGTTTAAAGTCCTGTCTGGTGCCATGAGTAATTGCTTAAGGCCACACCACCGTGAACACGCCCGATCTCGTCTGATCTCGGAAGCTAAGCACGGTCGGGCCTGGTTTGTACTTGGATGGGAGACAGCCTGGGAATACCAGGTGCTGTAATCTATTTTCATTTGGGGTAAAAAAAATCATCCTTTCTCCCGTTTAAAGTCCTGTCTGGTGCAAGATGCAATTGCTTAAGGCCACACCACCGTGAACACGCCCGATCTCGTCTGATCTCGGAAGCTAAGCACGGTCGGGCCTGGTTAGTACTTGGATGGGAGACCGCCTGGGAATACCAGGTGCTGTAATCTATTTTCATTTGGGGTAAAAAAAATCATCCTTTCTCCTGTTTAAAGTCCTGTCTGGTGCCAAGAATAATTGCTTAAGGCCACACCACCGTGAACACGCCCGATCTCGTCTGATCTCGGAAGCTAAGCACGGTCGGGCCTGGTTAGTACTTGGATGGGAGACCGCCTGGGAATACCAGGTGCTGTAATTTCATTTGGGGTAAAAAAAATCATCCTTTCTCCTGTTTAAAGTCCAGTCTGGTGCAAGGTGCAATTGCTTTTGGCCACACTACTGTGAACACACCCGATCTCGTCTGATCTCGGAAGCTAAGCACGGTCGGGCCTGGTTAGTACTTGGATGGGAGACCGACTGGGAATACCAGGTGCTGTAATCTATTTTCATTTGTGGTAAAAAAAATCATCCTTTCTCCTGTTTAAAGTCCTGTCTGGTGCCATGAGTAATTGCTTAAGGCCACACCACCGTGAACACGCCCGATCTCGTCTGATCTCGGAAGCTAAGGACGGTCGGGCCTGGTTAGTACTTGGATGGGAGACCGCCTGGGAATACCAGGTGCTGTAATCTATTTTCATTCGTGGTAAAAAAAATCATCCTTTCTCCTGTTTAAAGTCCTGTCTGGTGCCATGATTAATTGCTCAAGGCCACACCACCGTGAACACGCCCGATCTCGTCTGATCTCGGAAGCTAAGCACGGTCGGGCCTGGTTAGTACTTGGATGGGAGACCGCCTGGGAATACCAGGTGCTGTAATCTATTTTCATTTGGGGTAAAAAAAATCATCCTTTCTCCTGTTTAAAGTCCTGTCTGGTGCCAGGTGCAATTGCTTAAGGCCACACCACCGTGAACACGCCCGATCTCGTCTGATCTCGGAAGCTAAGCACGGTCGGGCCTGGTTAGTACTTGGATGGGATACCGCCTGGGAATACCAGGTGCTGTAATCTATTTTCATTTGTGGTAAAAAAAAATCATCCTTTCTCCTGTTTAAAGTCCTGTCTGGTGCCATGAGTAAT
>NC_140271.1:23456682-23459182 GCF_964030765.1 Micromesistius poutassou
ATTTTTCATTTGGGGTAAAAAAAATCATCCTTTCTCCTGTTTAAAGTCCTGTCTGGTGCCAGGTGCAATTGCTTAAGGCCACACCACCGTGAACACGCCCGATCTCGTCTGATCTCGGAAGCTAAGCACGGTCGGGCCTGGTTAGTACTTGGATGGGAGACCGCCTGGGAATACCAGGTGCTGTAATCTATTTTCATTTGGGGTAAAAAAAATCATCCTTTCTCCTGTTTAAAGTCCTGTCTGGTGCCAGGTGCAATTGCTTAAGGCCACACCACCGTGAACACGCCCGATCTCGTCTGATCTCGGAAGCTAAGCACGGTCGGGCCTGGTTAGTACTTGGATGGGAGACCGCCTGGGTATACCAGGTGCTGTAATCTATTTTCATTTGTGGTAAAAAAAAATCATCCTTTCTCCTGTTTAAAGTCATGTCTGGTGCCAGGTGCAATTGCTTAAGGCCACACCACCGTGAACACGCCCGATCTCGTCTGATCTCGGAAGCTAAGCACGGTCGGGCCTGGTTAGTACTTGGATGGGAGACCGCCTGGGAATACCAGGTGCTGTAATCTATTTTCATTTGTGGTAAAAAAAATCATCCTTTCTCCTGTTTAAAGTCCTGTCTGGTGCCATGAGTAATTGCTTAAGGCCACACCACCGTGAACACGCCCGATCTCGTCTGATCTCGGAAGCTAAGCACGGTCGGGCCTGGTTAGTACTTGGATGGGAGACCGCCTGGGAATACCAGGTGCTGTAATCTATTTTCATTTGGGGTAAAAAAAATCATCCTTTCTCCTGTTTAAAGTCCTGTCTGGTGCCAGGTGCAATTGCTTAAGGCCACACCACCGTGAACACGCCCGATCTCGTCTGATCTCGGAAGCTAAGCACGGTCGGGCCTGGTTAGTACTTGGATGGGAGACCGCCTGGGAATACCAGGTGCTGTAATCTATTTTCATTTGGGGTAAAAAAAATCATCCTTTCTCCTGTTTAAAGTCCTGTCTGGTGCCATGAGTAATTGCTTAAGGCCACACCACCGTGAACACGCCCGATCTCGTCTGATCTCGGAAGCTAAGCACGGTCGGGCCTGGTTAGTACTTGGATGGGAGACCGCCTGGGAATACCAGGTGCTGTAGTTTTTTTTCATTTGGGGTAAAAAAAATCATCCTTTCTCCTGTTTAAAGTCCTGTCTGGTGCCAGGTGCAAATGCTAAAGGCCACACCACCGTGAACACGCATGATCTCGTCTGATCTCGGAAGCTAAGCACAGTCGGGCCTGGTTAGTACTTGGATGGGAGACCGCCTGGGAATACCAGGTGCTGTAATCTATTTTCATTTGGGGTAAAAAAAATCATCCTTTCTCCTGTTTAAAGTCCTGTCTGGTGCTAGGTGTAATTGCTTAAGGCCACACCACCGTGAACACGCCCGATCTCGTCTGATCTCGGAAGCTAAGCACGGTCGGGCCTGGTTAGTACTTGGATGGGAGACCGCCTGGGAATACCAGGTGCTGTAATCTAATTTCATTTGTGGTAAAAAAAATCATCCTTTCTCCTGTTTAAAGTCCTGTCTGGTGCCATGAGTACTTGCTTAAGGCCACACCACCGTGAACACGCCCGATCTCGTCTGATCTCGGAAGCTAAACACGGTCGGGCGTGGTTAGTACTTGGATGGGAGACCGCCTGGGAATACCACGTGCTGTAATCTATTTTCATTTGTGGTAAAAAAAATCATCCTTTCTCCTGTTTAAAGTCCTGTCTGGTGCCATGAGTAATTGCTTAAGGCCACACCACCGTGAACACGCCTGATCTCGTCTGATCTCGGAAGCTAAGCACGGTCGGGCCTGGTTAGTACTTGGATGGGAGACCGCCTGGGAATACCAGGTGCTGTAATCTATTTTCATTTGGGGTAAAAAAAATCATCCTTTCTCCTGTTTAAAGTCCTGTCTGGTGCCATGAGTAATTGCTTAAGGCCACACCACCGTGAACACGCCCGATCTCGTCTGATCTCGGAAGCTAAGCACGGTCGGGCCTGGTTAGTACTTGGATGGGAGACCGCCTGGGAATACCAGGTGCTGTAATCTATTTTCATTTGGGGCAAAAAAAATCATCCTTTCTCCTGTTTAAAGTCCTGTCTGTTGCCAGGTGCAATTGCTTAAGGCCACACCACCGTGAACACGCCCGATCTCGTCTGATCTCGGAAGCTAAGCACGGTCGGGCCTGGTTAGTACTTGGATGGGAGACCGCCTGGGAATACCAGGTGCTGTAATCTATTTTCATTTGGGGTAAAAAAAATCATCCTTTCTCCTGTTTAAAGTCCTGTCTGGTGCTAGGTGTAATTGCTTAAGGCCACACCACCGTGAACACGCCCGATCTCGTCTGATCTCGGAAGCTAAGCACGGTCGGGCCTGGTTAGTACTTGGATGGGAGACCGCCTGGGAATACCAGGTGCTGTAATCTAATTTCATTTGTGGTAAAAAAAATCATCCTTTCTCCTGTTTAAAGTCCTGTCTG
>NC_140271.1:23466682-23474182 GCF_964030765.1 Micromesistius poutassou
CCTGTTTAAAGTCCTGTCTGGTGCCAGGAGCAATTGCATACGGCCACACCACCGCGAACAGGCCCGATCTCGTCTGATCTCGGAAGCTAAGCACGGTCGGGCCTGGTTAGTACCTGGATGTGAGACCGCCTGGGAATACCAGGTGCTGTAAGCTATTTTCATTTGGGGTAAAAAAAATCATCCTTTCTCCTGTTTAAAGTCCTGTCTGGTGCCAGGAGCAATTGCATACGGCCACACCACCGCGAACAGGCCCGATCTCGTCTGATCTCGGAAGCTAAGCACGGTCGGGCCTGGTTAGTACTTGGATGGGAGACCGCCTGGGAATACCAGGTGCTGTAAGCTATTTTCATTTGGGGTAAAAAAAATCATTCTTTCTCCTGTTTAAAGTCCTGTCTGGTGCCAAGAGTAATCGCTTACGGCCACACCACCGTGAACAAGCCCGATCTCGTCTGATCTCGGAGGCTAAGCACGGTCCGGCCTGGATAGTACTTGGATGGGAGACCGCCTGGGAATACCAGGTGCTGTAAGCTGTTTTCATTTGGGGTAAAAAAATGATCCTTTCTCCTGTTTAAAGTCCTGTCTGGTGCCAGGAGCAATTGCTTACGGCCACACAACTGCGAACACGCCCGATCTCGTCTGATCTCGGAAGCTAAGCACGGTCGGGCCTGGTTAGTACCTGGATGGGAGACCGCCTGGGAATACCAGGTGCTGTAAGCTATTTTCATTTGGGGTAAAAAAAATCATCCTTTCTCCTGTTTAAAGTCCTGTCTGGTGCCAGGAGCAATTGCTTACGGCCACAGCACCGTGAACACGTCCGATCTCGTCTGATCTCGGAAGCTAAGCACTGTCGGGCCTGGTTAGTACTTGGATGGGAGACCGCCTGGGAATACCAGGTGCTGTAAGCTATTTTCATTTGGGGTAAAAAAAATCATCCTTTCTCCTGTTTAAAGTCCTGTCTGGTGCCAGGAGCAATTGCTTACGGCCACACCACCGTGAACACGCCCGATCTCGTCTGATCTCGGAAGCTAAGTACGGTCGGGCCTGGTTAGTACTTGACCACCTGGGAATACCAGGTGCTGTAATCCATTTTCATTTGGGGTAAAAAAAATGATCCTTTCTCCTGTTGAAAGTCCTGTTTGGTGCCAGGAGCAATTGCTTAAGGCCAAACCACTGCGAACACGCCCGATCTCGTCTGTTCTCGGAAGCTAAGCACAGTCGGGCCTGGTTAGTACCTGGATGGGAGACCGCCTGGGAATACCAGGTGCTGTAAGCTGTTTTCATTTGGGGTAAAAAAAATCATCCTTTCTCATGTTTAAAGTCCTGTCTGGTGCCAGGAGCAATTGCTTACGGCCACAGCACCGTGAACACGTCCGATCTCGTCTGATCTCGGAAGCTAAGCACGGTCGGGCCTGGTTAGTACTTGGATGGGAGACCGCATGGGAATACCAGGTGCTGTAAATTATTTTCTTTTGGGGTAAAAAAAATGATCCTTTCTCCTGTATAAAGTCCTGTCTGGTGCCAGGAGCAATTGCTTACGGCCAAACCACCGTGAACACGCCCGATCTCGTCTGATCTCGGTAGCTAAGCACGTTCGGGCCTGGTTAGTACTTGGATGGGAGACCGCCTGGGAATACCAGGTGCTGTAAGCTATTTTCATTTGGGGTAAAAAAAATGATCCTTTCTCCTGTTTAAAGTCCTGTCTGGTGCCAGGAGCAATTGCTTACGGCCAAACCACCGTGAAAACGCCCGATCTCGTCTGATCTCGGAAGCTAAGCACGGGCGGGCCTGGTTAGTACTTGGATGTGAGACCGCCTGGGAATACCAGGTGCTGTAATTGTGTTTTCATTTGGGGTAAAAAAAATGATCCTTTCTCCTGTTTAAAGTCCTGTCTGTTGCCAGGAGTAATTGCTTACGGCCACACCACTGCGAACACTCCCGATCTCGTCTGATCCCGGAAGCTAAGCATGGTCGGGCCTGGTTAGTACCTGGATGGCAGACCGCCTGGGAATACCAGGTGCTGTAAGCTATTTTCATTTGAGGTAAAAAAAATCATCCTTTCTCCTGTTTAAAGTCCTGTCTGGTGCCAGGAGCAATTGCTTACGGCCACACCACTGCGAACACGCCCGATCTCGTCTGATCTCGGAAGCTAAGCACGGTCGGGCCTGGTTAGTACCTGGATGGGAGACCGCCTGGGAATACCAGGTGCTGTAAGCTATTTTCATTTGGGGTAAAAAAAATCATCCTTTCTCCTGTTTAAAGTCCTGTCTGGTGCCAGGAGCAATTGCTTACGGCCACACCACCGTGAACACGCCCGATCTCGTCTGATCTCGGAAGCTAAGCACGGTGGGGCCTGGTTAGTACTTGGATGGGAGACCGCCTGGGAATACCAGGTGCTGGAATCTATTTTCATTTGGGGTAAAAAAAATGATCCTTTCTCCTGTTTAAAGTCCTGTCTGGTGCCAGGAGCAAAAGCTTACGGCCACACCACTGCGAACACGCCTGATCTCGGAAGCTAAGCAGGGTCGGGCCTGGTTAGTACCTGGATGGGAGAACGCCTGGGAATACCAGGTGCTGTAAGCTTTTTTCATTTGGGGTAAAAAAAATCATCCTTTCTCCTGTTTAAAGTCCTGCCTGGTGCTAGGAGCAATTGCTTACGGCCACACCACCGTGAATACGCCCGATCTCGGAAGCTAAGCACGGTCGGGACTGGTTAGTACTTGGATGGGAGACCGCCTGGGAATACCAGGTGCTGTAAGCTATTTTCATTTGGAGTAAAAAAAATCATCCTTTCTCCTGTTTAAAGTCCTGTCTGGTGCCAGGAGCAATTGCTTACGGCCACACCACCGTGAACACGCCCGATCTCGTCTGATCTCGGAAGCTAAGCACGGTCGGGCCTGGTTAGTACCTGGATGGGAGACCGCCTGGGAATACCAGGTGCTGTAAGCTATTTTCATTTGGGGTAAAAAAAATCATCCTTTCTCCTGTTTAAAGTCCTGTCTGGTGCCAGGAGCAATTGCTTACGCCCACACCACCGTGAACACGCCCGATCTCGTCTGATCTCGGAAGCTAAGCACGGTCGGGCCTGGTTAGTACTTGGATGGGAGACCGCCTGGGAATACCAGGTGCTGTATTATATTTTCATTTGGGGTAAAAAAAATGATCCTTTCTCCTGTTTAAAGTCCTGTCTGGTGCCAGGAGCATTTGCTAACGGCCACACAACTGCGAACACGCCCGATCTCGTCTGATCTCGGAAGCTAAGCACGGTCGGGCCTGGTTAGTACCTGGATGGGAGACCGCCTGGGAATACCAGGTGCTGTAAGCTATTTTCATTTGGGGTTAAAAAAATCATCCTTTCTCCTGTTTAAAGTCCTGTCTGGTGCCAGGAGAAATTGCTCACGGCCACACCACCGTGAACACGCCCGATCTCGTCTGATCTCGGAAGCTAAGCACGGTCGGGCCTGGTTAGTACGTGGATGGGAGACCGCCTGGGAATACCAGGTGCTGTAATCTACTTTCATTTGGGGTAAAAAAAATGATATTTTCTCCTATTTAAAGTCCTGTCTGGTGCCAGGAGCAATAGCTTACGGCCACACCACTGCGAACACGCCCGATCTCGTCTGATCTCGGAAGCTAAGCACGGTCGGGCTTGGTTAGTACCTGCATGGGAGACCGCCTGGGAATACCAGGTGCTGTAAGCTATTTTCATTTGGGGTAAAAAAAATCATCCTTTCTCCTGTTTAAAGTCCTGTCTGGTGCCAGGAGCAATTGCTTACGGCCACACCACCGTGAACACGCCAGATCTCGTCTGATCTCGGAAGCTAAGCACGGTCGGGCCTGGTTAGTACTTGGATGGGAGACCGCCTGGGAATACCAGGTGCTGTAAGCTATTTTCATTTGGGGTAAAAAAAATCATCCTTTCTCCTGTTTAAAGTCCTGTCTGGTGCCAGGAGCAATTGCTTACGGCCACACCACCGTGAACACGTCTGATCTCGGAAGCTAAGCACGGTCGGGCCTGGTTAGTACTTGGATGGGAGACCGGCTGGGAATAACAGGTGCTGTAATTGTGTTTTCATTTGGGGTAAAAAAAATGATCCTTTCTCCTGTTTAAAGTCCTGTCTGCTGCCAGGAGCAATTGCTTACGGCCACACCACTGCGAACACGCCCGATCTCGTCTGATCTCGGAAGCTAAGCACGGTCGGGCATGGTTAGTACCTGGATGGGAGACCGCCTGGGAATACCAGGTGCTGTAAGCTATTTTCATTTGGGGTAAAAAGAAATCATCCTTTCTCCTGTTTAAAGTCCTGTCTGGTGCCAGGAGCAATTGCTTACGGCCACACCATCGTGAACACGCCCGATCTCGTCTGATCTCGGAAGCTAAGCACGGTCGGGCCTGGTTAGTACTTGTATGGGAGACCGCCTGGGAATACCAGGTGCTGTAATCTATTTTCATTTGGGGTAAAAAAAATGATCTTTTCTCCTGTTTAAAGTCCTGTCTGGTGCCAGGAGCAATAGCTTACGGCCACACCACTGCGAACACGCCTGATCTCGGAAGCTAAGCACGGTCGGGCCTGGTTAGTACCTGGATGGGAGAACGCCTGGGAATACCAGGTGCTGTAAGCTATTTTCATTTGGGGTAAAAAAAATCATCCTTTCTCCTGTTTAAAGTCCTGCCTGCTGCTAGGAGCAATTTCTTACGGCCACACCACCGTGAACACGCCCGATCACGTCTGATCTCGGAAGCTAAGCACGGTCGGGCCTGGTTAGTACCTGGATGGGAGACCGCCTGGGAATACCAGGTGCTGTAAGCTATTTTCATTTGGGGTAAAAAAAATCATCCTTTCTCCTGTTTAAAGTCCTGTCTGGTGCCAGGAGCAATTGCTTACGCCCACACCACCGTGAACACGCCCGATCTCGTCTGATCTCGGAAGCTAAGCACGGTCGGGCCTGGTTAGTACTTGGATGGGAGACCGCCTGGGAATACCAGGTGCTGTATTATATTTTCATTTGGGGTAAAAAAAATGATCCTTTCTCCTGTTTAAAGTCCTGTCTGGTGCCAGGAGCATTTGCTAACGGCCACACAACTGCGAACACGCCCGATCTCGTCTGATCTCGGAAGCTAAGCACGGTCGGGCCTGGTTAGTACCTGGATGGGAGACCGCCTGGGAATACCAGGTGCTGTAAGCTATTTTCATTTGGGGTTAAAAAAATCATCCTTTCTCCTGTTTAAAGTCCTGTCTGGTGCCAGGAGAAATTGCTCACGGCCACACCACCGTGAACACGCCCGATCTCGTCTGATCTCGGAAGCTAAGCACGGTCGGGCCTGGTTAGTACGTGGATGGGAGACCGCCTGGGAATACCAGGTGCTGTAAGCTATTTTCATTTGGGGTAAAAAAAATCATCCTTTCTCCTGTTTAAAGTCCTGTCCGGTGCCAGGAGCAATTTCTTACGGCCACACCACCGGGAACACGCCCGATCTCGTCTGATCTCGGAAGCTAAGCACGGTCGGGCCTGGTTAGCACTTGGATGGGAGACCGCCTGGGAATACCAGGTGCTGTAATCTATTTTCATTTGGGGTAAAAAAAATCATCCTTTCTCCTGTTTAAAGTCCTGTCTGGTGCCAGGAGCAATTGCTTACGGCCACACCACTGCGAACACGCCCGATCTCGTCTGATCTCGGAAGCTAAGCACGGTCTGGCCTGGTTAGTACTTGGATGGGAGACCGCCTGGGAATACCAGGTGCTGTAATCTATTTTCATTTGGGGTAAAAAAAAATGATCCTTTCTCCTGTTTAAAGTCCTGTCTGGTGCCAGGACCAACTGCTTACGGCCACACCACCGTGAACACGCCCAATCTCGTCTGATCTCGGAAGCTAAGCAAGGTCGGGCTTGGTTACTACTTGGATGGGAGACCGGCTGGGAATAACAGGTGCTGTAATTGTGTTTTCATTTGGGGTAAAAAAAATGATCCTTTCTCCTGTTTAAAGTCCTGTCTGGTGCCAGGAGCAATTGCTTACGGCCACACCACTGCGAACACGCCCGATCTCGTCTGATCTCGGAAGCTAAGCACGGTCGGGCATGGTTAGTACCTGGATGGGAGACCGCCTGGGAATACCAGGTGCTGTAAGCTATTTTCATTTGGGGTAAAAAAAATCATCCTTTCTCCTGTTTAAAGTCCTGTCTGGTGCCAGGAGCAATTGCTTACGGCCACACCACCGTGAACACGCCAGATCTCGTCTGATCTCGGAAGCTAAGCACGGTCGGGCCTGGTTAGTACTTGGATGGGAGACCGCCTGGGAATACCAGGTGCTGTAAGCTATTTTCATTTGGGGTAAAAAAAATCATCCTTTCTCCTGTTTAAAGTCCTGTCTGGTGCCAGGAGCAATTGCTTACGGCCACACCACCGTGAACACGTCTGATCTCGGAAGCTAAGCACGGTCGGGCCTGGTTAGTACTTGGATGGGAGACCGGCTGGGAATAACAGGTGCTGTAATTGTGTTTTCATTTGGGGTAAAAAAAATGATCCTTTCTCCTGTTTAAAGTCCTGTCTGCTGCCAGGAGCAATTGCTTACGGCCACACCACTGCGAACACCCCCGATCTCGTCTGATCTCGGAAGCTATGCACGGTCGGGCATGGTTAGTACCTGGATGGGAGACCGCCTGGGAATACCAGGTGCTGTAAGCTATTTTCATTTGGGGTAAAAAGAAATCATCCTTTCTCCTGTTTAAAGTCCTGTCTGGTGCCAGGAGCAATTGCTTACGGCCACACCATCGTGAACACGCCCGATCTCGTCTGATCTCGGAAGCTAAGCACGGTCGGGCCTGGTTAGTACTTGTATGGGAGACCGCCTGGGAATACCAGGTGCTGTAATCTATTTTCATTTGGGGTAAAAAAAATGATCTTTTCTCCTGTTTAAAGTCCTGTCTGGTGCCAGGAGCAATAGCTTACGGCCACACCACTGCGAACACGCCTGATCTCGGAAGCTAAGCACGGTCGGGCCTGGTTAGTACCTGGATGGGAGAACGCCTGGGAATACCAGGTGCTGTAAGCTATTTTCATTTGGGGTAAAAAAAATCATCCTTTCTCCTGTTTAAAGTCCTGCCTGCTGCTAGGAGCAATTTCTTACGGCCACACCACCGTGAACACGCCCGATCACGTCTGATCTCGGAAGCTAAGCACGGTCGGGCCTGGTTAGTACCTGGATGGGAGACCGCCTGGGAATACCAGGTGCTGTAAGCTATTTTCATTTGGGGTAAAAAAAATCATCCTTTCTCCTGTTTAAAGTCCTGTCTGGTGCCAGGAGCAATTGCTTACGCCCACACCACCGTGAACACGCCCGATCTCGTCTGATCTCGGAAGCTAAGCACGGTCGGGCCTGGTTAGTACTTGGATGGGAGACCGCCTGGGAATACCAGGTGCTGTATTATATTTTCATTTGGGGTAAAAAAAATGATCCTTTCTCCTGTTTAAAGTCCTGTCTGGTGCCAGGAGCATTTGCTAACG
>NC_140271.1:23479182-23486682 GCF_964030765.1 Micromesistius poutassou
AATTGCTTACGGCCACACCACTGCGAACACGCCCGATCTCGTCTGATCTCGGAAGCTAAGCACGGTCGGGCCTGGTTAGTACCTGGATGGGAGACCGCCTGGGAATACCAGGTGCTGTAAGCTATTTTCATTTGGGGTAAAAAAAATCATCCTTTCTCCTGTTTAAAGTCCTGTCCGGGGCCAGGAGCAATTGCTTACGGCCACACCACCGGGAACACGCCCGATCTCGTTTGATCTCGGAAGCTAAGCACGGTCGGGCCTGGTTAGTACTTGGATGGGAGACAGCCTGGGAGTACCAGGTGTTGTAATCTGTTTTCATTTGGGGTAAAAAAAATGATCCTTTCTCCTGTTTAAAGTCCTGTCTGGTGCCAGGAGCAATTGCTTACCGCCACACCACTGCGAACACGCCCGATCTCGTCTGATCTCGGAAGCTAAGCACGGTCGGGCCTGGTTAGTACTTGGATGGGAGACCGCCTGGGAATACTAGGTGCTGTAATCTATTTTCAATTGGGGTAAAAAAAATGATCCTTTCTCCTGTTTAAAGGCCTGTCTGGTGCCAGGAGCAATTGCTTACGGCCACACCACTGCGAACACGCCCGATCTCGTCTGATCTCGGAAGCTAAGCACGGTCGGGCCTGGTTAGTACCTGGATGGTAGACCGACTGGGAATACCAGGTGCTGTAAGCTATTTTGATTTGGGGTAAAAAAAATCATCCTTTCTCCTGTTTAAAGTCCTGTATGTTGCCAGGAGCAATTGCTTACGGCCACACCACCGTGAACACGCCTGATCTCCTCTGATCTCGGAAGCTAAGCACGGTCGGGCCTGGTTAGTACTTGGATGGGAGACCGACTGGGAATACCTGGTGCTGTAATCTATTTTCATTTGGGGTAAAAAAAATGATCCTTTCTCCTGTTTAAAGTCCTGTCTGGTGCCAGGAGCAATTGCTTACGGCCACACCACTGCGAACACGCCCGATCTCGTCTGATCTCGGAAGCCAAGCACGGTCGGGCCTGGTTAGTACTTGGATGGGAGACCGCCTGGGAATACCAGGTGCTGTAATCTATTTTCATTTGGGGTAAAAAAAATCATCCTTTCTCCTGTTTAAAGTCCTATCTGGTGCCAGGAGCAATTGCTTACGGCCACATCACTGCGAACACGCCCGATCTCGTCTGATCTCGGAAGCCAAGCACGGTCGGGCCTGGTTAGTACTTGGATGGGAGACCGCCTGGGAATACCAGGTGCTGTAATCTATTTTCATTTGGGGTAAAAAAAATCATCCTTTCTCCTGTTTAAAGTCCTATCTGGTGCCAGGAGCAATTGCTTACGGCCACATCACTGCGAACACGCCCGATCTCGTCTGATCTCGGAAGCTAAGCACGGTCGGGCCTGGTTAGTACCTGGATGGGAGACCGCCTGGGAATACCAGGTGCTGTAAGCTATTTTCATTTGGGGTAAAAAAAATCATCCTTTCTCATGTTTAAAGTCCTGTCTGGTGCCAGGAGCAATTGCTTACGGCCACACCACCGTGAACACGCCCGATCTCGTCTGATCTCGGAAGCTAAGCACGGTCGGCCCTGGTTAGTACTTGGATGGGAGACCGCCTGGGAATACCAGGTGCTGTAATCTTCTTTCATTTGGGGTAAAAGAAATGATCCTTTCTCCTGTTTAAAGTCCTGTCTGGTGCCAGGAGCAATTGCTTACGGCCACACCACTGCGAAAACGCCCGATCTCGTCTGATCTCGGAAGCTAAGCACGGTCGGGCCTAGTTAGTACCTGAATGGGAGACCGCCTGGGAATACCAGGTGCTGTAAGCTATTTTCATTTGGGGTAAAAAAAATCATCCTTTCTCCTGTTTAAAGTCCTGTCTGGTGCCAGGAGCAATTGCTTACGGCCACACCACTGCGAACACGCCCGATCTCGTCTGATCTCGGAAGCTAAGCACGGTCGGGCCTGGTTAGTACCTGGATGGGAGACCGCCTGGGAATACCAGGTGCTGTAAGCTATTTTCATTTGGGGTAAAAAAAATCATCCTTTCTCCTGTTTAAAGTCCTGTCTGGTGCCAGGAGCAATTGCTTACGGCCACACCACCGTGAACACGCCCGATCTAGTCTGATCTCGGAAGCTAAGCACGGTCGGGCCTGGTTAGTACCTGGATGGGAGACCGCCTGGGATTACCAGGTGCTGAAATCTATTTTCATTTGGGGTAAAAAAAATCATCCTTTCTCATGTTTAAAGTCCTGTCTGGTGCCAGGATCAATTGCTTACGGCCACACCACCGTGAACACGCCCAATCTCGTCTGATCTCGGAAGCTAAGCACGGTCGGGCCTGGTTAGTACTTGGATGGGAGACCGCCTGGGAATACCAGGTGCTGTAATTTATTTTCATTTGGGGTAAAAAAAATGATCCTTTCTCCTGTTTAAAGTCCTGTCTGGTGCCAGGAGCAATTGCTTACGGCCACACCACCGGGAACACGCCCAATCTCGTCTGATCTCGGAAGCTAAGCACGGTCGGGCCTGGTTAGTACTTGGATGGGAGACCGCCTGGGAATACCAGGTGCTGTAAGCTATTTTCATTTGGGGTAAAAAAATCATCCTTTCTCCTGTTTAAAGTCCTGTCTGGTGCCAGGAGCAATTGCTTACGGCCACACCACCGGGAACACGGCCGATCTCGTCTGATCTCGGAAGGTAAGCACGGTCGGGCCTGGTTAGTACCTGGATGGGAGACCGCCTGGGAATACCAGGTGCTGTAAGCTATTTTCATTTGGGGTAAAAAAAATCATCCTTTCTCCTGTTTAAAGTCCTGTCTGGTGCCAGGAGTAATTGGTTACGGCCACACCACTGCGAACACGCCCGATCTCGTCTGATCTCGGAAGCTAAGCACGGTCGGGCCTGGTTAGTACTTGGATGGGACACCGCCTGGGAATACCAGGTGCTGTAATCTATTTTCATTTGGGGTAAAAAAAATGATCCTTTCTCATGTTTAAAGTCCTGTCTGGTGCCAGGAGCAATTGCTTACGGCCACACCACTGCGAACACGCCCGATCTCGTCTGATCTCGGAAGCTAAGCACGGTCGGGCCTGGTTAGTACCTGGATGGGAGACCGCCTGGGAATACCAGGTGCTGTAAGCTATTTTCATTTGGGGTAAAAAAAATCATCCTTTCTCCTGTATAAAGTCCTGTCTGGTGCCAGGAGCAATTGCTTACGGCCACACCACTGTGAACACGCCCGATCTCGTCTGATCTCGGAAGCTAAGCACGGTAGGGCCTGGTTAGTACCTGGATGGGAGACAGCCTGGGAATACCAGGTGCTGTAAGCTATTTTCATTTGGGGTAAAAAAAATCATCCGTTCTCCTGTTTAAAGTCCTGTCTGGTGCCAGGAGCAATTGCTTACGGCCACAGCACCGTGAACACGCCCGATCTCGTCTGATCTCGTAAGCTAAGCACGGTTGGGCCTGGTTAGTACTTGGATGGGAGACCGCCTGGGAATACCAGGTGCTGTAATCTATTTTCATTTGGGGTAAAAAAAATGATCCTTTCTCCTGTTTAAAGTCCTGTCTGGTGCCAGGAGCAATTGCTTACGGCCACACCACTGCGAACATGCCCGATCTCGTCTGATCTCGGAAGCTAAGCACGGTCGGGCCTGGTTAGCACCTGGATGGCAGACCGCCTGGGAATACCAGGTTCTGTAAGCTATTTTCATTTGGGGTAAAAAAAATGATCCTTTCTCCTGTTTAAAGTCCTGTCTGGTGCCAGGAGCATTTGCTAACGGCCACACAACTGCGAACACGCCCGATCTCGTCTGATCTCGGAAGCTAAGCACGGTCGGGCCTGGTTAGTACCTGGATGGGAGACCGCCTGGGAATACCAGGTGCTGTAAGCTATTTTCATTTGGGGTTAAAAAAATCATCCTTTCTCCTGTTTAAAGTCCTGTCTGGTGCCAGGAGAAATTGCTTACGGCCACACCACCGTGAACACGCCCGATCTCGTCTGATCTCGGAAGCTAAGCACGGTCGGGCCTGGTTAGTACTTGGATGGGAGACCGCCTGGGAATACCAGGTGCTGTAATCGACTTTCATTTGGGGTAAAAAAAATGATATTTTCTCCTATTTAAAGTCCTGTCTGGTGCCAGGAGCAATAGCTTACGGCCACACCACTGCGAACACGCCCGATCTCGTCTGATCTCGGAAGCTAAGCACGGTCGGGCCTGGTTAGTACCTGCATGGGAGACCGCCTGGGAATACCAGGTGCTGTAAGCTATTTTCATTTGGGGTAAAAAAAATCATCCTTTCTCCTGTTTAAAGTCCTGTCTGGTGCCAGGAGCAATTGCTTACGGCCACACCACCGTGAACACGCCCGATCTCGTCTGATCTCGGAAGCTAAGCACGGTCGGGCCTGGTTAGTACTTGGATGGGAGACCGCCTGGGAATACCAGGTGCTGTAAGCTATTTTCATTTGGGGTAAAAAAAATCATCCTTTCTCCTGTTTAAAGTCCTGTCTGGTGCCAGGAGCAATTGCTTACGGCCACACCACCGTGAACACGTCTGATCTCGGAAGCTAAGCACGGTCGGGCCTGGTTAGTACTTGGATGGGAGACCGCCTGGGAATACCAGGTGCTGTAATCTATTTTCATTTGGGGTAAAAAAAATGATCCTTTCTCCTGTTTAAAGTCCTGTCTGGTGCCAGGAGCAATTGCTTACGGCCACACCACCGTGAATACGCCCGATCTCGTCTGATCTCGGAAGCTAAGCACGGTCGGGCCTGGTTAGTACCTGGATGGGAGACCGCCTGGGAATACCAGGTCCTGTAAGCTATTTTCATTTGGGGTAAAAAAAATCATCCTTTCTCCTGTTTAAAGTCCTGTCCGGTGCCAGGAGCAATTTCTTACGGCCACACCACCGGGAACACGCCCGATCTCGTCTGATCTCGGAAGCTAAGCACGGTCGGGCCTGGTTAGCACTTGGATGGGAGACCGCCTGGGAATACCAGGTGCTGTAATCTATTTTCATTTGGGGTAAAAAAAAAGGATCCTTTCTCCTGTTTAAAGTCCTGTCTGGTGCCAGGAGCAATTCCTTACGGCCACACCACCGTGAACACGCCCGATCTCGTCTGATCTCGGAAGCTAAGCACGCTCGGGCCTGGTTAGTACCTGGATCGGAGACCGCCTGGGAATACCAGGTGCTGTAAGCTATTTTCATTTGGGGTAAAAAAAATCATCCTTTCTCCTGTTTAAAGTCCTGTCTGGTGCCAGGAGCAATTTCTTACGGCCACACCACCGTGAACACGCCCGATCTCGTCTGATCTCGGAAGCTAAGCATGGTCGGGCCTGGTTAGTACTTGGATGGGAGACCGCCTGGGAATACCAGGTGCTGTAATCTATTTTCATTTGGGGTAAAAAAAATGATCCTTTCTCCTGTTTAAAGTCCTGTCTGGTGCCAGGAGCAATTGCTTACGGCCACACCACTGCGAACACGCCCGATCTCGTCTGATCTCGGAAGCTAAGCACGGTCGGGCCTGGTTAGTACCTGGATGGGAGACCGCCTGGGAATACCAGGTGCTGTAAGCTATTTTCATTTGGGGTAAAAAAAAATCATCCTTTCTCCTGTTTAAAGTCCTATCTGGTGCCAGGAGCAATTGCTTACGGCCACACAACTGCGAACACGCCCGATCTCGTCTGATCTCGGAAGCTAAGCACAGTCGGGCCTGGTTAGTACCTGGATGGGAGACCGCCTGGGAATAGCAGGTGCTGTAAGCTATTTTCATTTGGGGTAAAATAAATCATCCTTTCTCCTGTTTAAAGTCCTGTCTGGTGACAGGAGCAATTACTTACGGGCACACCACTGAGAACACGCCCGATCTCGTCTGATCTCGGAAGCTAAGCAAGGTCGGGCCTGGTTAGTACCTGGATGGGAGACCGCCTGGGAATACCAGGTGCTGTAAGCTATTTTCATTTGGGGTAAAAAAAATCATCCTTTCTCCTGTTTAAAGTCCTGTCCGGGGCCAGGAGCAATTGCTTACGGCCACTCCACCGGGAACACGCCCGATCTCGTCTGATCTCGGAAGCTAAGCACGGTCGGGCCTGGTTAGTACTTGGATGGGAGACAGCCTGGGAGTACCAGGTGTTGTAATCTGTTTTCATTTGGGGTAAAAAAAATGATCCTTTCTCCTGTTTAAAGTCCTGTCTGGTGCCAGGAGCAATTGCTTACGGCCACACCACTGCGAACACGCCCGATCTCGTCTGATCTCGGAAGCTAAGCACGGTCGGGCCTGGTTAGTACTTGGATGGGAGACCGCCTGGGAATACTAGGTGCTGTAATCTATTTTCAATTGGGGTAAAAAAAATGATCCTTTCTCCTGTTTAAAGGCCTGTCTGGTGCCAGGAGCAATTGCTTACGGCCACACCACTGCGAACACGCCCGATCTCGTCTGATCTCGGTAGCTAAGCACGGTCGGGCCTGGTTAGTACCTGGATGGTAGACCGACTGGGAATACCAGGTGCTGTAAGCTATTTTGATTTGGGGTAAAAAAAATCATCCTTTCTCCTGTTTAAAGTCCTGTATGTTGCCAGGAGCAATTGCTTACGGCCACACCACCGTGAACACGCCTGATCTCCTCTGATCTCGGAAGCTAAGCACGGTCGGGCCTGGTTAGTACTTGGATGGGAGACCGACTGGGAATACCTGGTGCTGTAATCTATTTTCATTTGGGGTAAAAAAAATGATCCTTTCTCCTGTTTAAAGTCCTGTCTGGTGCCAGGAGCAATTGCTTACGGCCACACCACTGCGAACACGCCCGATCTCGTCTGATCTCGGAAGCCAAGCACGGTCGGGCCTGGTTAGTACTTGGATGGGAGACCGCCTGGGAATACCAGGTGCTGTAATCTATTTTCATTTGGGGTAAAAAAAATCATCCTTTCTCCTGTTTAAAGTCCTATCTGGTGCCAGGAGCAATTGCTTACGGCCACATCACTGCGAACACGCCCGATCTCGTCTGATCTCGGAAGCCAAGCACGGTCGGGCCTGGTTAGTACTTGGATGGGAGACCGCCTGGGAATACCAGGTGCTGTAATCTATTTTCATTTGGGGTAAAAAAAATCATCCTTTCTCCTGTTTAAAGTCCTATCTGGTGCCAGGAGCAATTGCTTACGGCCACATCACTGCGAACACGCCCGATCTCGTCTGATCTCGGAAGCTAAGCACGGTCGGGCCTGGTTAGTACCTGGATGGGAGACCGCCTGGGAATACCAGGTGCTGTAAGCTATTTTCATTTGGGGTAAAAAAAATCATCCTTTCTCATGTTTAAAGTCCTGTCTGGTGCCAGGAGCAATTGCTTACGGCCACACCACCGTGAACACGCCCGATCTCGTCTGATCTCGGAAGCTAAGCACGGTCGGCCCTGGTTAGTACTTGGATGGGAGACCGCCTGGGAATACCAGGTGCTGTAATCTCCTTTCATTTGGGGTAAAAGAAATGATCCTTTCTCCTGTTTAAAGTCCTGTCTG
>NC_140271.1:23491682-23496682 GCF_964030765.1 Micromesistius poutassou
GAGACCGCCTGGGAATACCAGGTGCTGTAATCTATTTTCATTTGGGGTAAAAAAAATCATCCTTTCTCCTGTTTAAAGTCCTGTCTGGTGCCAGGAGCAATTGCTTACGGCCACACCACCGTGAACACGCCCGATCTAGTCTGATCTCGGAAGCTAAGCACGGTCGGGCCTGGTTAGTACCTGGATGGGAGACCGCCTGGGATTACCAGGTGCTGAAATCTATTTTCATTTGGGGTAAAAAAAATCATCCTTTCTCATGTTTAAAGTCCTGTCTGGTGCCAGGATCAATTGCTTACGGCCACACCACCGTGAACACGCCCAATCTCGTCTGATCTCGGAAGCTAAGCACGGTCGGGCCTGGTTAGTACCTGGATGGGAGACCGCCTGGGAATACCAGGTGCTGTAAGCTATTTTCATTTGGGGTAAAAAAAATCATCCTTTCTCCTGTTTAAAGTCCTGTCTGGTGCCAGGAGTAATTGGTTACGGCCACACCACTGCGAACACGCCCGATCTCGTCTGATCTCGGAAGCTAAGCACGGTCGGGCCTGGTTAGTACTTGGATGGGACACCGCCTGGGAATACCAGGTGCTGTAATCTATTTTCATTTGGGGTAAAAAAAATGATCCTTTCTCATGTTTAAAGTCCTGTCTGGTGCCAGGAGCAATTGCTTACGTCCACACCACTGCGAACACGCCCGATCTCGTCTGATCTCGGAAGCTAAGCACGGTCGGGCCTGGTTAGTACTTGGATGGGAGACAGCCTGGGAGTACCAGGTGTTGTAATCTGTTTTCATTTGGGGTAAAAAAAATGATCCTTTCTCCTGTTTAAAGTCCTGTCTGGTGCCAGGAGCAATTGCTTACGGCCACACCACTGCGAACACGCCCGATCTCGTCTGATCTCGGAAGCTAAGCACGGTCGGGCCTGGTTAGTACTTGGATGGGAGACCGCCTGGGAATACTAGGTGCTGTAATCTATTTTCAATTGGGGTAAAAAAAATGATCCTTTCTCCTGTTTAAAGGCCTGTCTGGTGCCAGGAGCAATTGCTTACGGCCACACCACTGCGAACACGCCCGATCTCGTCTGATCTCGGAAGCTAAGCACGGTCGGGCCTGGTTAGTACCTGGATGGTAGACCGACTGGGAATACCAGGTGCTGTAAGCTATTTTGATTTGGGGTAAAAAAAATCATCCTTTCTCCTGTTTAAAGTCCTGTATGTTGCCAGGAGCAATTGCTTACGGCCACACCACCGTGAACACGCCTGATCTCCTCTGATCTCGGAAGCTAAGCACGGTCGGGCCTGGTTAGTACTTGGATGGGAGACCGACTGGGAATACCTGGTGCTGTAATCTATTTTCATTTGGGGTAAAAAAAATGATCCTTTCTCCTGTTTAAAGTCCTGTCTGGTGCCAGGAGCAATTGCTTACGGCCACACCACTGCGAACACGCCCGATCTCGTCTGATCTCGGAAGCTAAGCACGGTCGGGCCTGGTTAGTACCTGGATGGTAGACCGACTGGGAATACCAGGTGCTGTAAGCTATTTTGATTTGGGGTAAAAAAAATGATCCTTTCTCCTGTTTAAAGTCCTGTCTGGTGCCAGGAGCAATTGCTTACGGCCACACCACTGCGAACACGCCCGGTCTCGTCTGATCTCGGAAGCTAAGCACGGTCGGGCCTGGTTAGTACCTGGATGGGAGACCGCCTGGGAATACCAGGTGCTGTAAGCTCTTTTCATTTGGGGTAAAAAAAAAAATGAAAAAAAATGATCCTTTCTCCTGTTTAAAGTCCTGTCTGGTGCCAGGAGTAATTGCTTACGGCCACACCACTGCGAACACGCCCAATCTCGTCTGATCTCGGATGCTTAGCACGGTCGGGCCTGGTTAGTACTTGGATGGGAGACCGCCTGGGAATACCAGGTGCTGTAATCTATTTTCATTTTGGGTAAAAAAAAATGATCCTTTCTCCTGTTTAAAGTCCTGTCTGGTGCCAGGAGCAATTGCTTACGGCCACACCACTGCGAATACGCCCGATCTCGTCTGATCTCGGAAGCTAAGCACGGTCGGGCCTGGTTAGTACCGGGATGGGAGACCGCCTGGGAATACCAGGTGCTGTAAGCTATTTTCATTTGGGGTAAAAAAAATCATCCTTTCTCCTGTTTAAAGTCCTGTCTGGTGCCAGGAGCAATTGCTCACGGCCACACCACCGTGAACACGCCCGATCTCGTCTGATCTCGGAAGCTAAGCACGGTCGGGCCTGGTTAGTACTTGGATGGGAGACCGCCTGGGAATGCCAGGTGCTGTAATCTATTTTCATTTGGGGCAAAGAAAATGATCCTTTCTCCTGTTTAAAGTCCTGTCTGGTGCCAGGAGAAATTGCTTACGGCCACACCACCGTGAACACGCCCGATCTCGTCTGATCTCGGAAGCTAAGCACGGTCGGGCCTGGTTAGTACTTGGATGGGAGACCGCCCGGGAATACCAGGTGCTGTAATCTATTTTCATTTGGGGTAAAGAAAATGATCCTTTCTCCTGTTTAAAGTCCTGTCTGGTGCCAGGAGCTATTGCTTACGGCCACACCACCGGGAACACGCCCGATCTCGTCTGATCTCGAATGATTAGCACGGTCGGGCCTGGTTAGTACTTGGATGGGAGACCGCCTGGGAATACCAGGTGCTGTAATCTATTTTCATTTTGGGTAAAAAAAAATGATCCTTTCTCCTGTTTAAAGTCCTGTCTGGTGCCAGGAGCAATTGCTCACGGCCACACCACCGTGAACACGCCCGATCTCGTCTGATCTCGGAAGCTAAGCACGGTCGGGCCTGGTTAGTACTTGGATGGGAGACCGCCTGGGAATACCAGGTGCTGTAATCTATTTTCATTTGGGGTAAAAAAAATCATCCTTTCTCCTGTTTAAAGTCCTGTCTGGTGCCAGGAGCAATTGCTTACGGCCACACCACCGTGAACACGCCCGATCTAGTCTGATCTCGGAAGCTAAGCACGGTCGGGCCTGGTTAGTACCTGGATGGGAGACCGCCTGGGATTACCAGGTGCTGAAATCTATTTTCATTTGGGGTAAAAAAAATCATCCTTTCTCATGTTTAAAGTCCTGTCTGGTGCCAGGATCAATTGCTTACGGCCACACCACCGTGAACACGCCCAATCTCGTCTGATCTCGGAAGCTAAGCACGGTCGGGACTGGTTAGTACCTGGATGGGAGACCGCCTGGGAATACCAGGTGCTGTAAGCTATTTTCATTTGGGGTAAAAAAAATCATCCTTTCTCCTGTTTAAAGTCCTGTCTGGTGCCAGGAGTAATTGGTTACGGCCACACCACTGCGAACACGCCCGATCTCGTCTGATCTCGGAAGCTAAGCACGGTCGGGCCTGGTTAGTACTTGGATGGGACACCGCCTGGGAATACCAGGTGCTGTAATCTATTTTCATTTGGGGTAAAAAAAATGATCCTTTCTCATGTTTAAAGTCCTGTCTGGTGCCAGGAGCAATTGCTTACGTCCACACCACTGCGAACACGCCCGATCTCGTCTGATCTCGGAAGCTAAGCACGGTCGGGCCTGGTTAGTACTTGGATGGGAGACAGCCTGGGAGTACCAGGTGTTGTAATCTGTTTTCATTTGGGGTAAAAAAAATGATCCTTTCTCCTGTTTAAAGTCCTGTCTGGTGCCAGGAGCAATTGCTTACGGCCACACCACTGCGAACACGCCCGATCTCGTCTGATCTCGGAAGCTAAGCACGGTCGGGCCTGGTTAGTACTTGGATGGGAGACCGCCTGGGAATACTAGGTGCTGTAATCTATTTTCAATTGGGGTAAAAAAAATGATCCTTTCTCCTGTTTAAAGGCCTGTCTGGTGCCAGGAGCAATTGCTTACGGCCACACCACTGCGAACACGCCCGATCTCGTCTGATCTCGGAAGCTAAGCACGGTCGGGCCTGGTTAGTACCTGGATGGTAGACCGACTGGGAATACCAGGTGCTGTAAGCTATTTTGATTTGGGGTAAAAAAAATCATCCTTTCTCCTGTTTAAAGTCCTGTATGTTGCCAGGAGCAATTGCTTACGGCCACACCACCGTGAACACGCCTGATCTCCTCTGATCTCGGAAGCTAAGCACGGTCGGGCCTGGTTAGTACTTGGATGGGAGACCGACTGGGAATACCTGGTGCTGTAATCTATTTTCATTTGGGGTAAAAAAAATGATCCTTTCTCCTGTTTAAAGTCCTGTCTGGTGCCAGGAGCAATTGCTTACGGCCACACCACTGCGAACACGCCCGATCTCGTCTGATCTCGGAAGCCAAGCACGGTCGGGCCTGGTTAGTACTTGGATGGGAGACCGCCTGGGAATACCAGGTGCTGTAATCTATTTTCATTTGGGGTAAAAAAAATCATCCTTTCTCCTGTTTAAAGTCCTATCTGGTGCCAGGAGCAATTGCTTACTGCCACATCACTGCGAACACGCCCGATCTCGTCTGATCTCGGAAGCTAAGCACGGTCGGGCCTGGTTAGTACCTGGATGGGAGACCGCCTGGGAATACCAGGTGCTGTAAGCTATTTTCATTTGGGGTAAAAAAAATCATCCTTTCTCCTGTTTAAAGTCCTGTCTGGTGCCAGGAGCAATTGCTTACGGCCACACCACCGTGAACACGCCCGATCTCGTCTGATCTCGGAAGCTAAGCACGGTCGGCCCTGGTTAGTACTTGGATGGGAAACCGCCTGGGAATACCAGGTGCTGTATTCTCCTTTCATTTGGGGTAAAAAAAATGATCCTTTCTCCTGTTTAAAGTCCTGTCTGGTGCCAGGAGCAATTGCTTACGGCCACACCACTGCGAAAACGCCCGATCTCGTCTGATCTCGGAAGCTAAGCACGGTCGGGCCTAGTTAGTACCTGAATGGGAGACCGCCTGGGAATACCAGGTGCTGTAAGCTATTTTCATTTGGGGTAAAAAAAATCATCCTTTCTCCTGTTTAAAGTCCTGTCTGGTGCCCGGAG
>NC_140271.1:23526682-23529182 GCF_964030765.1 Micromesistius poutassou
AGGAGCAATTGCTTACGGCCACACCACTGCGAACACACCCGATCTCATCTGATCTCAGAAGCTAAGCACGGTCGGGCCTGGTTAGTACCTGGATGGGAGACAGCCTGGGAATACCAGGTGCTGTAAGCTATTTTCATTTGGGGTAAAAAAAATCATCCTTTCTCCTGTTTAAAGTCCTGTCTGGTGCTAGGAGCAATTGCTTACGGCCACACCACCGTGAACACGCCCGTTCTCGTCTGATCTCGGAAGCTAAGCACGGTCGGGCTTGGTTAGTACTTGGATGGGAGACCGCCTGGGAATACCAGGTGCTGTAATCTATTTTCATTTGGGGTAAAAAAAAAGATCCTTTCTCCTGTTTAAAGTCCTGTCTGGTGCCAGGAGCAATTGCTTACGGCCACACCACTGCGAACACGCCCGATCTCGTCTGATCTCGGAAGCTAAGCACGGTCAGGCCTGGTTAGTACTTGGATGGCAGACCGCCTGGGAATAATAGGTGCTGTAATCTATTTTCATTTGGGGTAAAAAAAAAAGATCCTTTCTCCTGTTTAAAGTCCTGTCTGGTGCCAGGAGCAATTGCTTACGGCCACACCACTGCGAACACGCCCGATCTCGTCTGATCTCGGAAGCTAAGCACGGTCGGGCCTGGTTAGTACCTCCATGGGAGACCGCCTGGGAATACCAGGTGCTGTAAGCTATTTTCATTTGGGGTAAAAAAAATCATCCTTTCTCCTGTTTAAAGTCCTGTCTGGTGCCAGGAGTAATTGCTTACGGCCACACCACCGTGAACACGCCCGATCTCGTCTGATCTCGGAAGCTAAGCACGGTCGGGCCTGGTTAGTACTTGGATAGGAGACCGCCTGGGAATACCAGGTGCTGTAATCTATTTTCATTTGGGGTAAAAAAAATGATCCTTTCTCATGTTTAAAGTCCTGTCTGGTGCCAGGAGCAATTGCTTACGGCCACACCACTGCGAACACACCCGATCTCATCTGATCTCAGAATCTAAGCACGGTCGGGCCTGGTTAGTACCTGGATGGGAGACTGCCTGGGAATACCAGGTGCTGTAAGCTATTTTCATTTGGGGTAAAAAAAATCATCCTTTCTCCTGTTTAAAGTCCTGTCTGGTGCTAGGAGCAATTGCTTACGGCCACACCACCGTGAACACGCCCGTTCTCGTCTGATCTCGGAAGCTAAGCACGGTCGGGCCTGGTTAGTACTTGGATGGGAGACCGCCTGGGAATACCAGGTGCTGTAATCTATTTTCATTTGGGGTAAAAAAAAAGATCCTTTCTCCTGTTTAAAGTCCTGTCTGGTGCCAGGAGAAATTGCTTACGGCCACACCACTGCGATCACGCCCATCTCGTCTGATCTCGGAAGCTAAGCACGGTCAGGCCTGGTTAGTACTTGGATGGGAGACCGCCTGGGAATACCAGGTGCTGTAATCTATTTTCTTTTGGGGTAAAAAAAATGATCCTTTCTCCTGTTTAAAGTCCTGTCTGGTGCCAGGAGCACTTGCTTACGGCCACACCACTGCGAACACGCCCGATCTCGTCTGATCTCGGAAGCTAAGCATGGTCGGGCCTGCTTAGTACCTGGACTGGAGACCGCCTGGGAATACCAGGTGCTGTAAGCTATTTTCATTTGAGGTAAAAAAAATCATCCTTTCTCCTGTTTAAAGTCCTGTCTGGTGCCAGGAGCAATTGCTTAAGGCCACACCACCGTGAACACGCCCGATCTCGTCTGATCTCGGAAGCTAAGCACGGTCGGGCCTGGTTAGTACTTGGATGGGAGACCGCCTGGGAATACTAGGTGCTGTGATCTATTTTCATTTGGGGTAAAAAAAATGATCCTTTCTCCTGTTTAAAGTCCTGTCTGGTGCCAGGAGCAATTGCTTACGGCCACACCACTGCGAACACGCCCGATCTCGTCTGATCTCGGAAGCTAAGCACGGTCGGGCCTGGTTAGTACCTGGATGGGAGACCGCCTGGGAATACCAGGTGCTGTAAGCTATTTTCATTTGGGGTAAAAAAAATCATCCTTTCTCCTGTTTAAAGTCCTGTCTGGTGCCCGGAGAAATTGCTTACGGCCACACCACCGTGAACACTCCCGACCTCGTCTGATCTCATAAGCTAAGCACGGTCGGGCCTGGTTAGTACTTGGATGGGAGACCGCCTGGGAATACCAGGTGCTGTAATCAATTTTCATTTGGGGTAGAAAAAATCATCCTTTCTCCTGTTTAAAGTCCTGTCTGGTGCCAGGAGTAATTGCTTACGGCCACACCACTGCGAACACGCCCGATCTCGTCTGATCTCGGAAGCTAAGCACGGTCAGGCCTGGTTAGTACTTGGATGGGAGACCGCCTGGGAATAATAGGTGCTGTAATCTATTTTCATTTGGGGTAAAAAAAAAAGATCCTTTCTCCTGTTTAAAGTCCTGTCTGGTGCCAGGAGCAATTGCTTACGGCCACACCACTGCGAACACGCCCGATCTCGTCTGATCT
>NC_140271.1:23536682-23541682 GCF_964030765.1 Micromesistius poutassou
CTCGTCTGATCTCGGAAGCTAAGCACGGTCGGGCCTGGTTAGTACCTGGATGGGAGACCGCCTGGGAATACCAAGTGCTATAAGCTATTTTCATTTGGGGTAAAAAAAATCATCCTTTCTCCTGTTTAAAGTCCTGTCTGGTGCCCGAGCAATTGCTTACGGCCACACCAACGTGAACACGTCCGATCTCGTCTGATCTCGGAAGCTAAGCACGGTCAGGCCTGGTTAGTACTTGGATGGGAGACCGCCTGGGAATTCCAGGCGCTGTAATCTATTTTCATTTGGGGTTAAAAAAAATTATCCTTTCTCCTGTTTAAAGTCCTGTCTGGTGCCAGGAGCAATTGCTTACGGCCACACCACTGCGAACACGCCCGATCTCGTCTGATATCGGAAGCTAAGCACGGTCGGGCCTGGTTAGTACCTGTGTGGGAGACCGCCTGGGAATACCAGGTGCTGTAAGCTATTTTCATTTGGGCTAAAAAAAATCATCCTTTCTCCTGTTTAAAGTCCTGTCTGGTGCCAGGAGTAATAGCTTACGGCCACACCACCGGGATCACGCCCGATCTCGTCTGATCTCGGAAGCTAAACACGGTCGGGCCTGGTTAGTACTTGGATGGGAGACCGCCTGGGAATACCAGGTGCTGTAAGCTATTTTCATTTGGGGTAAAAAAAATCATCCTTTCTCCTGTTTAAAGTCCTGTCTGGTGCCAGGACCAATTGCTTACGGCCAGACCACCGCAAACACGCCCGATCTCGTCTGATCTCGGAAGCTAAGCACGGTCGGGCCTGGTTAGTACCTGGATGGGAGACCGCCTGGGAATACCAGGTGCTGTAAGCTATTTTCATTTGGGGTAAAAAAATCATCCTTTCTCATGTTTAAAGTCCTCTCTGGTGCCAGGAGCAATTGCTTACGGCCACACCACCGGGAACACGCCCGATCTCGTCTGATCTCGGAAGCTAAGCACGGTCGGGCCTGGTTAGTACTTGGATGGGAGACCGCCTGGGAATACCAGGTGCTGTAATCTATTTTCATTTGGGGTAAAAAAAATCATCCTTTCTCTTGTTTAAAGTCCTGTCTGGTGCCAGGAGGAATTGCTTATGGCCAGACCACTGCGAACACGCCCGATCTCGTCTGATCTCGGAAGCTAAGCACGGTCGGGCCTGGTTAGTACCTGGATGGGAGACCGCCTGGGAATACCAGGTGCTGTAAGCTATTTTCATTTGGGGTAAAAAAAAAGATCCTTTCTACTGTTTAAAGTCCTGTCTGGTGCCAGGAGCAATTGCTTACGGCCACACCACTGCGAACATGCCCGATCTCGTCTGATCTCGGAAGCTAAGCACGGTCGGGCCTGGTTAGTACTTCGATGATAGACCGCCTGGGAATACCAGGTGCTGTAAGCTATTTTCATTTGGGGTAAAAAAAAATCATCCTTTCTCCTGTTTAAAGTCCTGTCTGGTGGCCGGAGCAATTGCTTACGGGCACACCACCGTGAACACGCCCGATCTCGACTGATCTCGGAAGCTAAGCACGGTCAGGCCTGGTTAGTACTTGGATGGAAGACCGCCTGGGAATACCAGGTGCTGTAATCTATTTTCATTTGTGGTAAAAAAAATCATCCTTTCTCCTGTTTAAAGTCCTGTCTGGTGCCAGGAGCAATTGCTTACGGCCACACCACTGCGAACACGCCCGATCTCGTCTGATCTCGGAAGCTAAGCACGGTCGGGCCTGGTTAGTACCTGGATGGGAGACCGCCTGGGAATACCAGGTGCTGTAAGCTATTTTCATTTGGGGTAACAAAAAATCATCCTTTCTCCTGTTTAAAGTCCTGTCTGGTGCCAGGAGCAATTGCTTACGGCCACACCACCGGGATCACGCCCGATCTCGTCTGATCTCGGAAGCTAAACACGGTCGGGCCTGGTTAGTACTTGGATGGGAGACCGCCTGGGAATACCAGGTGCTGTAAGCTATTTTCATTTGGGGTAAAAAAAATCATCCTTTCTCCTGTTTAAAATCCTGTCTGGTGCCAGGACCAATTGCTTACGGCCAGACCACTGCGAACACGCCCGATCTCGTCTGATCTCGGAAGCTAAGCACGGTCGGGCCTCGTTAGTACCTGGATGGGAGACCGCCTGGGAATACCAGGTGCTGTAAGCTATTTTCATTTGGGGTAAAAAAAATCATCCTTTCTCCTGTTTAAAGTCCTGTCTGGTGCCAGGAGCAATTGCTTACGGCCACACCACTGCGAACACGCCCGATCTCGTCTGATCTCGGAAGCTAAGCACGGTCGGGCCTGGTTAGTACCTGGATGGGAGACCGCCTGGGAATACCAGGTGCTGTAAGCTATTTTCATTTGGGGTAACAAAAAATCATCCTTTCTCCTGTTTAAAGTCCTGTCTGGTGCCAGGAGCAATTGCTTACGGCCACACCACCGGGATCACGCCCGATCTCGTCTGATCTCGGAAGCTAAACACGGTCGGGCCTGGTTAGTACTTGGATGGGAGACCGCCTGGGAATACCAGGTGCTGTAAGCTATTTTCATTTGGGGTAAAAAAAATCATCCTTTCTCCTGTTTAAAGTCCTGTCTGGTGCCAGGAGCAATTGCTTACGGCCACACCACCGTGAACACGCCCGATCTCGTCTGATCTCGGAAGCTAAGCAAGGTCGGGCCTGGTTAGTACTTGGATGGGAGACCGCCTGGGAATACCAGGTGCTGTAATCTATTTTCATTTGGGGTAAAAAAAATGATCCTTTCTCCTGTTTAAAGTCCTGTCTGGTGCCAGGAGCAATTGCTTACGGCCACACCACTGCGAACACGCCCGATCTCGTCTGATCTCGGAAGCTAAGCACAGTCGGGCCTGGTTAGTACTTGGATGGGAGACCGCCTGGGAATACCAGGTGCTGTAATCTATTTTCATTTGGGGTAGAAAAAATCATCCTTTCTCCTGTTTAAAGTCCTGTCTGGTGCCAGGAGTAATTGCTTACGGCCACATCACTGTGAACACGCCCGATCTCGTCTGATCTCGGAAGCTAAGCACGGTCGGGCCTGGTTAGTACCTGGATGGGAGACCGCCTGGGAATACCAGGTGCTGTAAGCTATTTTCATTTGGGGTAAAATAAATCATCCTTTCTCCTGTTTAAAGTCCTGTCTGGTGCCCGGAGCAATTGCTTACGGCAACACCACTGCGAACACGCCCGATCTCGTCTGATCTCGGAAGCTAAGCACGGTCGGGCCTGGTTAGTACCTGGATGGGAGACCGCCTGGGAATACCAGGTGCTGTAAGCTATTTTCATTTGGGGTAAAAAAAATCATCCTTTCTCCTGTTTAAAGTCCTGTCTGGTGCCCGCAGCAATTGCTTACGGCCACACCACCGTGAACACGCCCGATCTCGTCTGATCTCGGAAGCTAAGCACGGTCGGGCCTGGTTAGTACTTGGATGGGAGACCGCCTGGGATTACCAGGTTCTGTAATCTATTTTCATTTGGGGTAAAAAAAATGATCCTTTCTCCTGTTTAAAGTCCTGTCTGGTGCCAGGAGTAATTGCTTACGGCCACACCACTGCGAACACGCCCGATCTCGTCTGATCTCGGAAGCTAAGCATAGTCGGGACTGGTTAGTACCTGGATGGGAGACCGCCTGGGAATACCAGGTGCTGTAAGCTATTTTCATTTGGGGTAAAAGAAATCATCCTTTCTCCTGTTTAAAGTCCTGTCTGGTGCCAGGAGCAATTGCTTACGGCCACACCACCGGGAACACGCCCGATCTCGTCTGATCTTGGAAGCTAAGCACGGTCGAGCCTGGTTAGTACCTGGATGGGAGACTGCCTGGGAATACCAGTTGCTGTAAGCTATTTTCACTTGGGGTACAAAAAATCATCCTTTCTCCTGTTTAAAGTCCTGTCTGGTGCCCGGAGCAATTGCTTACGGCCACACCACCGTGAACACGCCCGATCTCGTCTGATCTCGGAAGCTAAGCACGGTCAAGCCTGGTTAGTACTTGGATGGAAGACCGCCTGGGAATACCAGGTGCTGTAATCTATTTTCATTTGGGGTAGAAAAAATGATCCTTTCTCCTGTTTAAAGTCCTGTCTGGTGCCAGGAGCAATTGCTTACGGCCACACCACTGCGAACACGCCCGATCTCGTCTGATCTCGGAAGCTAAGCACGGTCGGGCCTGGTTAGTACCTGGATGGGAGACCGCCTGGGAATACCAGGTGCTGTAAGCTATTTTCATTTGGGGTAAAAAAAATCATCCTTTCTCCTGTTTAAAGTCCTGTCTGGTGCTAGGAGCAATTGCTTACGGCCACACCACCGTGAACACGCCCAATCTCGTCTGATCTCGGAAGCTAAGCACGGTCGGGCCTGGTTAGTACTTGGATGGGAGACCGCCTGGGAATACCAGGTGCTGTAATCTATTTTCATTTGGGGTAAAAAAAAATGATCCTTTCTCCTGTTTAAAGTCCTGTCTGGTGCCAGGAGTAATTGCTTACGGCCACACCACTGTGAACACGCCCGATCTCGTCTGATCTCGGAAGCTAAGCACGGTCGGGCCTGGTTAGTACCTGGATGGGAGACCGCCTGGGAATACCAAGAGCTGTAAGCTATTATCATTTGGGGTAAAAAAAATGATCCTTTCTCCTGTTTAAAGTCCTGTCTGGTGCCAGGAGTAATTGCTTACGGCCACACCACTGCGAACACGCCCGATCTCGTCTGATCTCGGAAGCTAAGCACAGTCGGGCCTGGTTAGTACCTGGATGGGAGACCGCCTGGGAATACCAGGTGCTGTAAGCTATTTTCATTTGGGGTAAAAAAAATCATCCTTTCTCCTGTTTAAAATCCTGTCTGGTGCCAGGACCAATTGCTTACGGCCAGACCACTGCGAACACGCCCGATCTCGTCTGATCTCGGAAGCTAAGCACGGTCGGGCCTCGTTAGTACCTGGATGGGAGACCGCCTGGGAATACCAGGTGCTGTAAGCTATTTTCATTTGGGGTAAAAAAAA
>NC_140271.1:23554182-23556682 GCF_964030765.1 Micromesistius poutassou
CTCTCGTCTGATCTCGGAAGCTAAGCACGGTCGGGCCTGGTTAGTACCTGGATGGGAGACCGCCTGGGAATACCAGGTGCTGTAAGCTATTTTCATTTGGGGTAAAAAAAATCATCCTTTCTCCTGTTTAAAGTCCTGTCTGGTGCCAGGAGCAATTGCTTACGGCCACACCACCGGGATCACGCCCGATCTCGTCTGATCTCGGAAGCTAAACACGGTCGGGCCTGGTTAGTACTTGGATGGGAGACCGCCTGGGAATACCAGGTGCTGTAAGCTATTTTCATTTGGGGTAAAAAAAATCATCCTTTCTCCTGTTTAAAATCCTGTCTGGTGCCAGGACCAATTGCTTACGGCCAGACCACTGCGAACACGCCCGATCTCGTCTGATCTCGGAAGCTAAGCACGGTCGGGCCTCGTTAGTACCTGGATGGGAGACCGCCTGGGAATACCAGGTGCTGTAAGCTATTTTCATTTGGGGTAAAAAAAATGATCCTTTCTCCTGTTTAAAGTCCTGTCTGGTGCCAGGAGCAATTGCTTACGGCCACACCACCGGGAACACGCCCGATCTCGTCTGATCTCGGAAGCTAAGCATGGTCGGGCCTGGTTAGTACTTGGATGGGAGACCGTCTGGGAATACCAGGTGCTGTAATCTATTTTCATTTGGGGTAAAATAAATCATCCTTTCTCTTGTTTAAAGTCCTGTCTGGTGCCAGGAGGAATTGCTTATGGCCAGACCACTGCGAACACGCCCGATCTCGTCTGATCTCGGAAGCTAAGCACGGTCGGGCCTGGTTAGTACCTGGATGGGAGACCGCCTGGCTATACCAGGTGCTGTAAGCTATTTTCATTTGGGGTAAAAAAAAAGATCCTTTCTACTGTTTAAAGTCCTGTCTGGTGCCAGGAGCAATTGCTTACGGCCACACCACTGCGAACATGCCCGATCTCGTCTGATCTCGGAAGCTAAGCACGGTCGGGCCTGTTTAGTACTTGGATGGGAGACCGCCTGGGAATACCAGGTGCTGTAATCTATTTTCATTTGGGGTAAAAAAAATGATCCTTTCTCCTGTTTAAAGTCCTGTCTGGTGCCAGGAGCAATTGCTTACGGCCACACCACCGGGAACACGCCCGATCTCGTCTGATCTCGGAAGCTAAGCACGGTCGGGCCTGGTTAGTACTTGGATGGGAGACCGCCTGGGAATACCAGGTGCTGTCATCTATTTTCATTTGGGGTAAAAAAAAAGATCCTTTCTCCTGTTTAAAGTCCTGTCTGGTGGCCGGAGCAATTGCTTACGGGCACACCACCGTGAACACGCCCGATCTCGTCTGATCTCGGAAGCTAAGCACGGTCAGGCCTGGTTAGTACTTGGATGGGAGACCGCCTGGGAATTCCAGGCGCTGTAATCTATTTTCATTTGGGGTTAAAAAAAATTATCCTTTCTCCTGTTTAAAGTCCTGTCTGGTGCCAGGAGCAATTGCTTACGGCCACACCACTGCGAACACGCCCGATCTCGTCTGATATCGGAAGCTAAGCACGGTCGGGCCTGGTTAGTACCTGTGTGGGAGTCCGCCTGGGAATACCAGGTGCTGTAAGCTATTTTCATTTGGGCTAAAAAAAATCATCCTTTCTCCTGTTTAAAGTCCTGTCTGGTGCCAGGAGTAATAGCTTACGGCCACACCACCGGGATCACGCCCGATCTCGTCTGATCTCGGAAGCTAAACACGGTCGGGCCTGGTTAGTACTTGGATGGGAGACCGCCTGGGAATACCAGGTGCTGTAAGCTATTTTCATTTGGGGTAAAAAAAATCATCCTTTCTCTTGTTTAAAGTCCTGTCTGGTGCCAGGAGGAATTGCTTATGGCCAGACCACTGCGAACACGCCCGATCTCGTCTGATCTCGGAAGCTAAGCACGGTCAGGCCTGGTTAGTACCTGGATGGGAGACCGCCTGGGAATACCAGGTGCTGTAAGCTATTTTCATTTGGGGTAAAAAAAAATCATCCTTTCTCCTGTTTAAAGTCCTGTCTGGTGGCCGGAGCAATTGCTTACGGGCACACCACCGTGAACACGCCCGATCTCGACTGATCTCGGAAGCTAAGCACGGTCAGGCCTGGTTAGTACTTGGATGGAAGACCGCCTGGGAATACCAGGTGCTGTAATCTATTTTCATTTGTGGTAAAAAAAATGATCCTTTCTCCTGTTTAAAGTCCTGTCTGGTGCCAGGAGCAATTGCTTACGGCCACACCACTGCGAAAACGCCCGATCTCGTCTGATCTCGGAAGCTAAGCACGGTCGGGCCTGGTTAGTACCTGGATGGGAGACCGCCTGGGAATACCAGGTGCTGTAAGCTATTTTCATTTGGGGTAACAAAAAATCATCCTTTCTCCTGTTTAAAGTCCTGTCTGGTGCCAGGAGCAATTGCTTACGGCCACACCACCGGGATCACGCCCGACCTCGTCTGATCTCGGAAGCTAAACATGGTCGGGCCTGGTTAGTACTTGGAT
>NC_140271.1:23571682-23589182 GCF_964030765.1 Micromesistius poutassou
TGGATGGGAGACCGCCTGGGAATACCAGGTGCTGTAATCTATTTTCATTTGGGGTAAAAAAAATGATCCTTTCTCCTGTTTAAAGTCCTGTCTGGTGCCAGGAGTAATTGCTTACGGCCACACCACTGCGAACACGCCCGTTCTCGTCTGATCTCGGAAGCTAAGCACGGTCGGGCCTGGTTAGTACCTGGATGGGACACCGCCTGGGAATACCAGGTGCTGTAAGCTATTTTCATTTGGGGTAAAAAAAATCATCCTTTCTCCTGTTTAAAGTCCTGTCTGGTGCCAGGATCAATTGCTTACGGCCACACCACCGTGAACACGCCCGATCTCGTCTGATCTCGGAAGCTAAGCACGGTCGGGCCTGGTTAGTACTTGGATGGGAGACCCCCTGGGAATACCAGGTGCTGTAATCTTTTTTCATTTGGGGTAAAAAAAATGATCCTTTCTCCTGTTTAAAGTCCTGTCCGGTGCCAGGAGCAATTGCTTACGGCCACACCACTGCGAACACGCCCGATCTCGTCTGATCTCGGAAGCTAAGCACGGTCGGGCCTGGTTAGTACCTGGATGGGAGACCGCCTGGGAATACAAGGTGCTGTAAGCTATTTTCATTTGGGGTAAAAAAAATCATCCTTTCTCCTGTTTAAAGTCCTGTCTGGTGCCAGGAGCAATTGCTTACGGCCACACCACCGTGAACACGCCCGATCTCGTCTGTTCTCGGAAGCTAAGCACGGTCGGGCCTGGTTAGTACTTGGATGGGAGACCGCCTGGGAATACCAGGTGCTGTAAGCTATTTTCATTTGGGTTAAAAAAAATCATCCTTTCTCCTGTTTAAAGTCCTGTCTGGTGCCAGGATCAATTGCTTACGGCCACACCACCGTGAACACGCCCGATCTCGTCTGATCTCGGAAGCTAAGCACGGTCGGGCCTGGTTAGTACTTGGATGGGAGCCCGCCTGGGAATACCAGGTGCTGTAATCTTTTTTCATTTGGGGTAAAAAAAATGATCCTTTCTCCTGTTTAAAGTCCTGTCTGGTGCCAGGAGCAATTGCTTACGGCCACACCACTGCGAACACGCCCGATCTCGTCTGATCTCGGAAGCTAAGCACGGTCGGGCCTGGTTAGTACCTGGATGGGAGACCGCCTGGGAATACCAGGTGCTGTAAGCTATTTTCATTTGGGGTAAAAAAAAAATCCTTTCTCCTGTTTAAAGTCCTGTCTGGTGCCAGGAGCAATTGCTTACGGCCACACCACTGCGAACACGCCCGATCTCGTCTGATCTCGGAAGCTAAGCACGGTCGGGCCTGGTTAGTACCTGGATGGGAGACCGCCTGGGAATTCCAGGTGCTGTAAGCTATTTTCATTTGGGGTAAAAAAAATCATCCTTTCTCCTGTTTAAAGTCCTGTCTGGTGCCAGGAGCAATTGCTTACGGCCACACCACCGTGAACACGCCCGATCTCGTCTGATATCGGAAGCTAAGCACGGTCGGGCCTGGTTAGTACTTGGATGGGAGACCGCCTGGGAATACCAGGTGCTGTATTCTATTTTCATTTGGGGTAAAAAAAATGATCCTTTCTCCTGTTTAAAGTCCTGTCTGGTGCCATGAGCAATTGCTTACGGCCACACCACTGCGAACACGCCCGATCTCGTCTGATCTCGGATGCTAAGAACGGTCGGGCCTGGTTAGTACGTTGATGGGAGACCGCCTGGGAATACCTGGTGCTGTAAGCTATTTTCATTTGGGGTAAAAAAAATCATCCTTTCTCCTGTTTAAAGTCCTGTCTGGTGCCAGGAGCAATTGCTTACGGCCACACCACCGTGAACACGCCCGATCTCGTCTGATATCGGAAGCTAAGCACGGTCGGGCCTGGTTAGTACTTGGATGGGAGACCGCCTGGGAATACCAGGTGCTGTAATCTGTTTTCATTTGGGGTAAAAAAAATGATCCTTTCTCCTGTTTAAAGTCATGTCTGGTGCCAGGAGCAATTGCTTACGGCCACACCACTGCGAACACGCCCGATCTCGTCTGATCTCGGAAGCTAAGCACGGTCGGGCCTGGTTAGTACCTGGATGGGAGACCGCCTTGGTATAACAGGTGCTGTAAGCTATTTTCATTTGGGGTAAAAAAAATCATCCTTTCTCCTGTTTAAAGTCCTGTCTGGTGCCAGGAGTAATTGCTTACAGCCACACCACCGTGAACACGCCCGATCTTGTCTGATCTTGGAAGCTAAGCACGGTCGGGCCTGGTTAGTACTTGGATGGGAGACCGCCTGGGAATACCAGGTGCTGTAATTGTGTTTTCATTTGGGGTAAAAAAAATGATCCTTTCTCCTGTTTAAAGTCCTGTCTGGTGCCAGGACTAATTGCTTACAGCCACACCACCGTGAACACGCCCGATCTTGTCTGATCTTGGAAGCTAAGCACGGTCGGGCCTGGTTAGTACTTGGATGGGAGACCGCCTGGGAATACCAGGTGCTGTAATTGTGTTTTCATTTGGGGTAAAAAAAATGATCCTTTCTCCTGTTTAAAGTCCTGTCTGGTGCCAGGACTAATTGCTTACGGCCACACCACTGCGAACACGGCCGATCTCGTCTGATCTCGGAAGCTAAGCACGGTCGGGCCTGGTATGTACCTGGATGGGAGACCGCCTGGGAATACCAGGTGCTGTAAGCTATTTTCATTTGGGGTAAAAAAAATCATCCTTTCTCCTGTTTAAAGTCCTGTCTGGTGCCAGTAGCAATTGCTTACGGCCACACCACCGTGAACACGCCCGATCTCGTCTGATCTCGGAAGCTAAGCACGGTCGGGCCTGGTTAGTACTTGGATGGGAGACCGCCTGGGAATACCAGGTGCTGTAAGCTATTTTCATTTGGGGTAAAAAAAATCATCCTTTCTCCTGTTTAAAGTCCTGTCTGGTGCCAGTAGCAATTGCTTACGGCCACACCACCGTGAACACGCCCGATCTCGTCTGATCTCGGAAGCTAAGCACGGTCGGGCCTGGTTAGTACTTGGATGGGAGACCGCCTGGGAATACCAGGTGCTGTAATCTATTTTCATTTGGGGTAAAAAAAATGATCCTTTCTCCTGTTTAAAGTCCTGTCTGGTGCCAGGAGTAATTGCTTACGGCCACACCACTGCGAACACGCCCGTTCTCGTCTGATCTCGGAAGCTAAGCACGGTCGGGCCTGGTTAGTACCTGGATGGGACACCGCCTGGGAATACCAGGTGCTGTAAGCTATTTTCATTTGGGGTAAAAAAAATGATCCTTTCTCCTGTTTAAAGTCCTGTCTGGTGCCAGGAGCAATTGCTTTCGTCCACACCACCGTGAACACGCCCGATCTCGTCTGATCTCGGAAGCTAAGCACGGTCGGGCCTGGTTAGTACTTGGATGGGAGACCGCCTGGGAATACCGGGTGCTGTAATCTATTTTCATTTGGGGTAAAAAAAAAGAAAAGGAAAGAAAAAAAAAAAGAAGAAAAAAAAAAAAAAAAAAAAAAAAACACGCCCGATCTCGTCTGATCTCGGAAGCTAAGCACGGTCAGGCCTGGTTAGTACTTGGATGGGAGACCGCCTGGGAATACCAGGTGCTGTAATCTATTTTCATTTGGGGTAAAAAAAATGATCCTTTCTCCTGTTTAAAGTCCTGTCTGGTGCCAGGAGCAATTGCTTACGGCCACATCACTGCGTACACGCCCGAACTCGTCTGATCTCGGAAGCTAAGCACGGTCGGGCCTGGTTAGTACCTGGTTGGGAGACCGCACTGGGTATACCAGGTGCTGTAAGCTATTTTCATTTGGGGTAAAAAAAATCATCCTTTCTCCTGTTTAAAGTCCTGTCTGGTGCCCGGAGCAATTGCTTACGGCCACACCACCGTGAACACGCCCGATCTCGTCTGATCTCGGAAGCTAAGCACGGTCAGGCCTGGTTAGTACTTGGATGGGAGACCGCCTGGGAATACCAGGTGCTGTAATCTATTTTCATTTGGGGTAAAAAAAATCATCCTTTCTCCTGTTTAAAGTCCTGTCTGGTGCCAGGAGTAATTGCTTACGGCCACACCACCGTGAACACGCCCGATCTCGTCTGATCTCGGAAGCTAAGCACGGTCGGGCCTGGTTAGTACTTGGATGGGAGACCGCCTGGGATTACCAGGTGCTGTAATCTATTTTCATTTGGGGTAAAAAAAATGATCCTTTCTCCTGTTTAAAGTCCTGTCTGGTGCCAGGAGAAATTGCTTACGGCCACACCACCGTGAACACGCCCGATCTCGTCTGATCTTGGAAGCTAAGCACGCTCGGGCCTGGTTAGTACTTGGATGGGAGACCGCCTGGGAATACCAGGTGCTGTAATCTATTTTCATTTGGGGTAAAAAAAATTATCCTTTCTCCTGTTTAAAGTCCTGTCTGGTGCCAGGAGCAATTGCTTACGGCCACACCACTGCGAACACGCCCGATCTCGTCTGATCTCGGAAGCTAAGCACAGTCGGGCCTGGTTAGTACTTGGATGGGAGACCGCCTGGGAATACCAGGTGCTGTAATCTATTTTCATTTGGGGTAAAAAAAATGATCCTTTCTCCTGTTTAAAGTCCTGTCTGGTGCCAGGAGTAATTGCTTACGGCCACACCACTGCGAACACGCCCGATCTCGTCTAATCTCGGAAGCTAAGCACGGTCGGGCCTGGTTAGTACCTGGATGGGAGTCTGCCTGGGAATACCAGGTGCTGTAAGCTATTTTCATTTGGGGTAAAAAAAATCATCCTTTCTCCTGTTTAAAGTCCTGTCTGGTGCCAGGAGCAATTGCTTACGGCCACACCACTGCGAACACGCCCGATCTCGTCTGATCTCGGAAGCTAAGCACAGTCGGGCCTGGTTAGTACTTGAATGGGAGACCGCCTGGGAATACCAGGTGCTGTAATCTATTTTCATTTGGGGCAAAAAAAATCATCCTTTCTCCTGTTTAAAGTCCTGTCTGGTGCCAGGAGTAATTGCTTACGGCCACACCACTGCGAACAAGCCCGATCTCGTCTGATTTCGGAAGCTAAGCACGGTCGGGCCTGGTTAGTACTTGGATGGGAGACCGCCTGGGAATACCAGGTGCTGTAATCTATTTTCATTTGGGGTAAAAAAAATCATCCTTTCTCCTGTTTAAAGTCCTGTCTGGTGCCAGGAGTAATTGCTTACGGCCACACCACCGTGAACACGCCCGATCTCGTCTGATCTCGGAAGCTAAGCACGGTCGGGCCTGGTTAGTACTTGGATGGGAGACCGCCTGGGATTACCAGGTGCTGTAATCTATTTTCATTTGGGGCAAAAAAAATCATCCTTTCTCCTGTTTAAAGTCCTGTCTGGTGCCAGGAGTAATTGCTTACGGCCACACCACTGCGAACACGCCCGATCTCGTCTGATTTCGGAAGCTAAGCACGGTCGGGCCTGGTTAGTACTTGGATGGGAGACCGCCTGGGAATACCAGGTGCTGTAATCTATTTTCATTTGGGGTAAAAAAAATCATCCTTTCTCCTGTTTAAAGTCCTGTCTGGTGCCAGGAGTAATTGCTTACGGCCACACCACCGTGAACACGACCGATCTCGTCTGATCTCGGAAGCTAAGCACGGTCGGGCCTGGTTAGTACTTGGATGGGAGACCGCCTGGGATTACCAGGTGCTGTAATCTATTTTCATTTGGGGTAAAAAAAATGATCCTTTCTCCTGTTTAAAGTCCTGTCTGGTGCCAGGAGCAATTGCTTACGGCCACACCACTGCGAACACGCCCGATCTCGTCTGATCTCGGAAGCTAAGCACGGTCGGGCCTGGTTAGTACCTGGATGGGAGACCGCCTGGGAATACCAGGTGCTGTAAGCTATTTTCATTTGGGGTAAAAAAAATCATCCTTTCTCCTGTTTAAAGTCCTGTCTGGTGCCCGGAGCAATTGCTTACGGCCACACCACCGTGAACACGCCCGATCTCGTCTGATCTCGGAAGCTAAGCACGGTCGGGCCTGGTTAGTACTTGGATGGGAGACAGCCTGGGAATACCAGGTGCTGTAATCTATTTTCATTTGGGGTAAAAAAAATCATCCTGTCTCCTGTTCAAAGTCCTGTCTGGTGCCAGGAGCAATTGCTTACGGCCACACCACCGTGAACACGCCCGATCTCGTCTGATCTCGGAAGCTAAGCACGGTCGGGCCTGGTTAGTACTTGGATGGGAGACCACCTGGGAATACCAGGTGCTGTAATCTATTTTCATTTGGGGTAAAAAAATTCATCCTTTCTCCTGTTTAAAGTCCTGTCTGGTGCCAGGAGTAATTGCTTACGGCCACACCACCGTGGACACGCCCGATCTCGTCTGATCTCGGAAGCTGAGCACGGTCGGGCCTGGTTAGTACTTGGATGGGAGACCGGCTGGGAATACCAGGTGCTGTAATCTATTTTCATTTGGGGTAAAAAAAATGATCCTTTCTCCTGTTTAAAGTCCTGTCTGGTGCCAGGAGCAATTGCTTACGGCCACACCACTGCGAACACGCCCGATCTCGTCTGATCTCGGAAGCTAAGCACGGTCGGGCATGGTTAGTACCTGGTTGGGAGACCGCCTGGGAATACCAGGTGCTGTAATCTATTTTCATTTGGGGTAAAAAAAAAGATCCTTTCTCCTGTTTAAAGTCCTGTCTGGTGCCAGGAGCAATTGCGTACGGTCTCACCACTGAGAACACGCCCGATCTCGTCTGATCTCGGAAGCTAAGCACGGTCGGGCCTGGTTAGTACCTGGATGGGAGACCGCCTGGGAATACCAGGTGCTGTAATCTATTTTCATTTGGGGTAAAAAAAATGATCCTTTCTCCTGTTTAAAGTCCTGTCTGGTGCCAGGAGCAATTGCTTACGGCCACACCACTGCGAACACGCCCGATCTCATCTGATCCCGGAAGCTAAGCACGGTCGGGCCTGGTTAGTACCTGGATGGGAGACAGCCTGGGAATACCAGGTGCTGTAAGCTATTTTCATTTGGGGTAAAAAAAAATGATCCTTTCTCCTGTTTAAAGTCCTGTCTGGTGCCAGGAGGAATTGCTTACGGCCACACCACTGCGAACACGCCCGATCTCGTCTGATCTCGGAAGCTAAGCACGGTCGGGCCTGGTTAGTACTTGGATGGGAGACCTCCTGGGAATACCAGGTGCTGTAAGCTATTTTCATTTGGGGTAAAAAAAATGATCCTTTCTCCTGTTTAAAGTCCTGTCTGGTGCCAGGAGCAATTGCTTACGGCCACACCACTGCGAACACGCCCGATCTCGTCTGATCTCGGAAGCTAAGCACGGTCGGGCCTGGTTAGTACTTGGATGGGAGACCGCCTGGGAATACCAGGTGCTGTATTTTTTTTCATTTGGGGTAAAAAAAATGATCCTTTCTCCTGTTTAAAGTCCTGTCTGGTGCCAGGAGCAATTGCTTACAGCCACACCACTGCGAACACGCCCGATCTCGTCTGATCTCGGAAGCTAAGCACGGTTGGGCCTGGTTAGTACCTGGATGGGAGACCGCCTGGGAATACCAGGTGCTGTAAGCTATTTTCATTTGGGGTAAAAAAAATCATCCTGTCTCCTGTTTAAAGTCCTGTCTGGTGCCAGGAGCAATTGCTTACGGCCACACCACCGTGAACACGCCCGATCTCGTCTGATCTCGGAAGCTAAGCACGGTCGGGCATGGTTAGTACCTGGATGGGAGACCGCCTGGGAATACCAGGTGCTGTGAGCTATTTTCATTTGGGGAAAAAAAAATCATCCTTTCTCCTGTTTAAAGTCCTGTCTGGTGCCAGGAGCAATTTCTTACGGCCACACCACCGGGAACACGCCCGATCTCGTCTGATCTCGGAAGCTAAGCATGGTCGGGCCTGGATGGGAGACCGCCTGGGAATACCAGGTGCTGTAATCTATTTTCATTTGGGGTAAAAAAAATCATCCTTTCTCCTGTTTAAAGTCCTGTCTGGTGCCCGGAGCAATTGCTTACGGCCACACCACCGTGAACACGCCCGATCTCGTCTGATCTCGGAAGCTAAGCACGGTCGGGCCTGGTTAGTACTTGGATGGGAGACCGCCTGGGAATACCAGGTGCTGTAATCTATTTTCATTTGGGGTAAAAAAAATCATCCTTTCTCCTGTTTATAGTCCTGTCTGGTGCCAGGAGCAATTGCTTACGGCCACACCACTGCGAACGCGCCCGATCTCGTCTGATCTCGGAAGCTAAGCACGGTCGGCCATGGTTAGTACCTGGATGGGAGACCGCCTGGGAATACCAGGTGCTGTAATCCATTTTCATTTGGGGTAAAAAAAATGATCCTTTCTCCTGTTTAAAGTCCTGTCTGGTGCCAGGAGCACTTGCTTAAGGCCACACCACTGCGAACACACCCGAACTCGTCTGATCTCGGAAGCTAAGCACGGTCGGGCCTGGTTAGTACCTGGATGGGAGACCGCCTGGGAATACCAGGTGCTGTAAGCTATTTTCATTTGGGGTAAAAAAAATGATCCTTTCTCCTGTTTAAAGTCCTGTCTGGTGCCAGGAGCAATTGCTTACGGTCACACCACTGCGAACACGCCCGATCTCGTCTGATCTCGGAAGCTAAGCACAGTCGGGCCTGGTTAGTACCTGGATGGGAGACCGCCTGGGAATACCAGGTGCTGTAAGCTATTTTCATTTGGTGTAAAAAAAAATCGTCCTTTCTCCTGTTTAAAGTCCTGTCTGGTGCCAGGAGCAATTTCTTACGGCCACACCACCGGGAACACGCCCGATCTCGTCTGATCTTGGAAGCTAAGCACGGTCGGGCATGGTTAGTACTTGGATGGGAGACCGCCTGGGAATACCAGGTGCTGTAATCTATTTTCATTTGGGGTAAAAAAAAAGATCCTTTCTCCTGTTTAAAGTCCTGTCTGGTGCCAGGAGCAATTGCGTACGGTCTCACCACTGAGAACACGCCCGAACTCGTCTGATCTCGGAAGCTAAGCACGGTCGGGCCTGGTTAGTACCGGGATGGGAGACCGCCTGGGAATACCAGGTGCTGTAAGCTATTTTCATTTGGGGTAAAAAAAATCATCCTTTCTCCTGTTTAAAGTCCTGTCTGGTGCCAGGAGCAATTGCTTACGGCCACACCACTGCGAACACGCTCGATCTCGTCTGATCTCGGAAGCTAAGCACGGTCGGGCCTGGTTAGTACCTGGATGGGAGACCGCCTGGGACTACCAGGTGCTGTAAGCTATTTTCATTTGGGGTAAAAAAAATTATCCTTTCTCCTGTTTAAAGTCCTGTCTGGTGCCAGGAGCAATTAGTTACGGCCACACCACTGCGAACACGCCCGATCTCGTCTGATCTCGGAAGCTAAGCACGGTCGGGCCTGGTTAGTACCTGGATGGGAGACCGCCTGGGAATACCAGGTGCCTGTAAGCTATTTTCATTTGGGGTAAAAAAAATCATCCTTTCTTCTGTTTAAAGTCCTGTCTGGTGCCAGGAGTAATTGCTTACGGCCACACCACCGTGAACACGCCCGATCTCGTCTGATCTCGGAAGCTAAGCACGGTCGGGCCTGGTTAGTACTTGGATGGGAGACCGCCTGGGAATACCAGGTGCTGTAATCTATTTTCATTTGGGGTAAAAAAAATCATCCTTTCTCCTGTTTAAAGTCCTGTCTGGTGCTAGGAGCAATTGCTTACGGCCACACCACCGTGAACACGCCCAATCTCGTCTGATATCGGAAGCTAAGCACGGTCGGGCCTGGTTAGTACTTGGATGGGAGACCGCCTGGGAATACCAGGTGCTGTAATCTATTTTCATTTGGGGTAAAAAAAATGATCCTTTCTCCTGTTTAAAGTCCTGTCTGGTGCCAGGAGCAATTGCTTACAGCCACCCCACTGCGAACACGCCCGATCTCGTCTGATCTCGGAAGCTAAGCACGGTCGGGCCTGGTTAGTACCTGGATGGGAGACCGCCTGGGAATACCAGGTGCTGTAAGCTATTTTCATTTGGGGTAAAAAAAATCATCCTTTCTCCTGTTTAAAGTCCTGTCTGGTGCCCGAAGCAATTGCTTACGGCCACACCACAGTGAACACGCCCGATCTCGTCTGATCTCGGAAGGTAAGCACGGTCAGGCCTGGATAGTACTTGGATGGGAGACCGCCTGGCAATACCAGGTGCTGTAATCTATTTTCATTTGGGGTAAAAAAAATGATCCTTTCTCCTGTTTAAAGTCCTGTCTGGTGCCAAAAGCAATTGCTTACGGCCACACCACTGCGAACACGCCTGATCTCGTCTGATCTCGGAAGCTAAGCACGGTCGGGCCTGGTTAGTACCTGGATGGGAGACCGCCTGGGAATACCAGGTGCTGTAAGCTATTTTCATTTGGGGTAAAAAAAATGATCCTTTCTCCTGTTTAAAGTCCTGTCTGGTGCCAGGAGCAATTGCTTACGGCCACACCACTGCGAACACGCCCGGTATCGTCTGATCTCGGAAGCTAAGCACGGTCGGGCCTGGTTTGTACCTGGATGGGAGACCGCCTGGGAATACCAGGTGCTGTAAGCTATTTTCATTTGGGGTAAAAAAAATGATCCTTTCTCCTGTTTAAAGTCCTGTCTGGTGCCAGGAGTAATTGCTTACGGCCACACCACTGCGAACACGCCCGATCTCGTCTGATCTCGGAAGCTAAGCACGGTCGGGCCTGGTTAGTACCTGGATGGGAGACCGCCTGGGAATACCAGGTGCTGTAAGCTATTTTCATTTGGGGTAAAAAAAATCATCCTTTCTCCTGTTTAAAGTCCTGTCTGGTGCCCGAAGCAATTGCTTACGGCCACACCACAGTGAACACGCCCGATCTCGTCTGATCTCGGAAGGTAAGCACGGTCAGGCCTGGATAGTACTTGGATGGGAGACCGCCTGGCAATACCAGGTGCTGTAATCTATTTTCATTTGGGGTAAAAAAAATGATCCTTTCTCCTGTTTAAAGTCCTGTCTGGTGCCAGGAGCAATTGCTTACGGCCACACCACTGCGAACACGCCTGATCTCGTCTGATCTCGGAAGCTAAGCACGGTCGGGCCTGGTTAGTACCTGGATGGGAGACCGCCTGGGAATACCAGGTGCTGTAAGCTATTTTCATTTGGGGTAAAAAAAATGATCCTTTCTCCTGTTTAAAGTCCTGTCTGGTGCCAGGAGCAATTGCTTACGGTCACACCACTGCGAACACGCCCGATCTTGTCTGATCTCGGAAGCTAAGCACAGTCGGGCCTGGTTAGTACCTGGATGGGAGACCGCCTGGGAATACCAGGTGCTGTAAGCTATTTTCATTTGGGGTAAAAAAAATGATCCTTTCTCCTGTTTAAAGTCCTGTCTGGTGCCAGGAGCAATTGCTTACGGTCACACCACTGCGAACACGCCCGATCTTGTCTGATCTCGGAAGCTAAGCACAGTCGGGCCTGGTTAGTACCTGGATGGGAGACCGCCTGGGAATACCAGGTGCTGTAAGCTATTTTCATTTGGGGTAAAAAAAATGATCCTTTCTCCTGTTTAAAGTCCTGTCTGGTGCCAGGAGCAATTGCTTACGGCCACACCACTGCGAACACGCCCGGTATCGTCTGATCTCAGAAGCTAAGCACTGTCGGGCCTGGTTTGTACCTGGATGGGAGACCGCCTGGGAATACCAGGTGCTGTAAGCTATTTTCATTTGGGGTAAAAAAAATCATTCTTTCTCCTGTTTAAAGTCCTGTCTGGTGCCAGGAGCAATTCCTTACAGCCACACCACTGCGAACACGCCCGATCTCGACTGATCTCGGAAGCTAAGCACGGTCGGGCCTGGTTAGTACCTGGATGGGAGACCGCCTGGGAATACCAGGTGCTGTAAGCTATTTTCATTTGGGGTAAAAAAAATCATCCTTTCTCCTGTTTAAAGTCCTGTCTGGTGCCCGAAGCAATTGCTTACGGCCACACCACAGTGAACACGCCCGATCTCGTCTGATCTCGGAAGGTAAGCACGGTCAGGCCTGGATAGTACTTGGATGGGAGACCGCCTGGCAATACCAGGTGCTGTAAGCTATTTTCATTTGGGGTAAAAAAAATCATCCTTTCTCCTGTTTAAAGTCCTGTCTGGTGCCAGGAGCAATTGCTCACGGCCACACCACTGCGAACACGCCCGATCTCGTCTGATCTCGGAAGTTAAGCACGGTCGGGCCTGGTTAGTACCTGGATGGGAGACCGCCTGGGAATACCAGGTGCTGTAAGCTATTTTCATTTGGGGTAAAAAAAATGATCCTTTCTCCTGTTTAAAGTCCTGTCTGGTGCCAGGAGCAATTGCTTACGGCCACACCACTGCGAACACGCCCGATCTCGTCTGATCTCGGAAGCTAAGCACGGTCGGGCCTGGTTAGTACCAGGATGTTAGACCGCCTGGGAATACCAGGTGCTGTAAGCTATTTTCATTTGGGGTAAAAAAAATGATCCTTTCTCCTGTTTAAAGTCCTGTCTGGTGCCATGAGGAATTGCTTACGGCTATACCACTGCGAACACGCCCGATCTCGTCTGATCTCGGTAGCTAAGCACGGTCGGGCCTGGTTAGTACTTGGATGGGAGACCGCCTGGGAATACCAGGTGCTGTAATCTATTTTCATTTGGGGTAAAAAAAATGATCCTTTCTCCTGTTTAAAGTCCTGTCTGGTGCCAGGAGCAATTGCTTACGGCCACACCACCGGGAACACGCCCGATCTCATCTGAACACGGAAGCTAAGCACGGTCGGGCCTGGTTAGTTCTTTGATGGGAGACCGCCTGGGAATACCAGGTGCTGTAATCTATTTTCATTTGGGGTAAAAAAAATGATCCTTTCTCCTGTTTAAAGTCCTGTCTGGTGCCAGGAGCAATTGCTTACGGCCACACCACTGCGAACACGCCCGATCTCGTATGATCTCGGAAGCTAAGCACGGTCGGGCCTGGTTAGTACCTGGATGGGAGACCGCCTGGGAATACCAGGTGCTGTAAGCTATTTTCATTTGGGGTAAAAAAAATCATCCTTTCTCCTGTTTAAAGTCCTGTCTGGTGCTAGGAGTAATTGCTTACGGCCACACCACTGCGAACACGCCCGATCTCGTATGATCTCGGAAGCTAAGCACGGACGGGCCTGGTTAGTACCTGGATGGGAGACCGCCTAGGAATACCAGGGGCTCTAAGCTATTTTCATTTGTGGTAAAAAAAATCATCCTTTCTCCTGTTTAAAGTCCTGTCTGGTGCCAGGAGTAAATGCTTACGGCCACACCACCTTGAACACGCCCGATCTCGTCTGATCTCGGAAGCTAAGCACGGTCGGGCCTGGTTAGTACTTGGATGGGAGACCGCCTGGGAATACCAGGTGCTGTAATCTATTTTCATTTGTGGTAAAAAAAAATCATCCTTTCTCCTGTTTAAAGTCCTGTCTGGTGCCATGAGTAATTGCTTAAGGCCACACCACCGTGAACACGCCCGATCTCGTCTGATCTCGGAAGCTAAGCACGGTCGGGCTTGGTTAGTACTTGGATGGGAGACCGCCTGGGAATACCAGGTGCTGTAATCTATTTTCATTTGTGGTAAAAAAAATCATCCTTTCTCCTGTTTAAAGTCCTGTCTGGTGCCATGAGTAATTGCTTAAGGCCACACCACCGTGAACACGCCCGATCTCGTCTGATCTCGGAAGCTAAGCACGGTCGGGCCTGGTTTGTACTTGGATGGGAGACAGCCTGGGAATACCAGGTGCTGTAATCTATTTTCATTTGGGGTAAAAAAAATCATCCTTTCTCCCGTTTAAAGTCCTGTCTGGTGCAAGATGCAATTGCTTAAGGCCACACCACCGTGAACACGCCCGATCTCGTCTGATCTCGGAAGCTAAGCACGGTCGGGCCTGGTTAGTACTTGGATGGGAGACCGCCTGGGAATACTAGGTGCTGTAATCTATTTTCATTTGGGGTAAAAAAAATCATCCTTTCTCCTGTTTAAAGTCCTGTCTGGTGCCAAGAATAATTGCTTAAGGCCACACCACCGTGAACACGCCCGATCTCGTCTGATCTCGGAAGCTAAGCACGGTCGGGCCTGGTTAGTACTTGGATGGGAGACCGCCTGGGAATACCAGGTGCTGTAATTTCATTTGGGGTAAAAAAAATCATCCTTTCTCCTGTTTAAAGTCCAGTCTGGTGCAAGGTGCAATTGCTTTTGGCCACACTACTGTGAACACACCCGATCTCGTCTGATCTCGGAAGCTAAGCACGGTCGGGCCTGGTTAGTACTTGGATGGGAGACCGACTGGGAATACCAGGTGCTGTAATCTATTTTCATTTGTGGTAAAAAAAATCATCCTTTCTCCTGTTTAAAGTCCTGTCTGGTGCCATGAGTAATTGCTTAAGGCCACACCACCGTGAACACGCCCGATCTCGTCTGATCTCGGAAGCTAAGGACGGTCGGGCCTGGTTAGTACTTGGATGGGAGACCGCCTGGGAATACCAGGTGCTGTAAACTATTTTCATTTGGGGTAAAAAAAATCATCCTTTCTCCTGTTTAAAGTCCTGTCTGGTGCCAGGTGCAATTGCTTAAGGCCACACCACCGTGAACACGCCCGATCTCATCTGATCTCGGAACCTAAGCACGGTCGGGCCTGGTTAGTACTTGGATGGGAGACCGCCTGGGAATACCAGGTGCTGTAATCTATTTTCATTCGTGGTAAAAAAAATCATCCTTTCTCCTGTTTAAAGTCCTGTCTGGTGCCATGATTAATTGCTCAAGGCCACACCACCGTGAACACGCCCGATCTCGTCTGATCTCGGAAGCTAAGCACGGTCGGGCCTGGTTAGTACTTGGATGGGAGACCGCCTGGGAATACCAGGTGCTGTAATCTATTTTCATTTGGGGTAAAAAAAATCATCCTTTCTCCTGTTTAAAGTCCTGTCTGGTGCCAGGTGCAATTGCTTAAGGCCACACCACCGTGAACATGCCCGATCTCGTCTGATCTCGGAAGCTAAGCACGGTCGGGCCTGGTTAGTACTTGGATGGGATACCGCCTGGGAATACCAGGTGCTGTAATCTATTTTCATTTGTGGTAAAAAAAAATCATCCTTTCTCCTGTTTAAAGTCCTGTCTGGTGCCATGAGTAATTGCTTAAGGCCACACCACCGTGAACACGCCCGATCTCGTCTGATCTCGGAAGCTAAACACGGTCGGGGCTGGTTAGTACTTGGATGGGAGACCGCCTGGGAATACCAGGTGCTGTAATCTATTTTCATTTGGGGTAAAAAAAATCATCCTTTCTCCTGTTTAAAGTCCTGTCTGGTGCCAGGTGCAATTGCTTAAGGCCACACCACCGTGAACACGCCCGATCTCGTCTGATCTCGGAAGCTAAGCACGGTCGGGCCTGGTTAGTACTTGGATGGGAGACCGCCTGGGAATACCAGGTGCTGTAATCTATTTTCATTTGTGGTAAAAAAAATCATCCTTTCTCCTGTTTAAAGTCCTGTCTGGTGCCATGAGTAATTGCTTAAGGCCACACCACCGTGAACACGCCCGATCTCGTCTGATCTCGGAAGCTAAGCACGGTCGGGCCTGGTTAGTACTTGGATGGGAGACCGCCTGGGAATACCAGGTGCTGTAATCTATTTTCATTTGGGGTAAAAAAAATCATCCTTTCTCCTGTTTAAAGTCCTGTCTGGTGCCAGGTGCAATTGCTTAAGGCCACACCACCGTGAACACGCCCGATCTCGTCTGATCTCGGAAGCTAAGCACGATCGGGCCTGGTTAGTACTTGGATGGGAGACCGCCTGGGAATACCAGGTGCTGTAATCTATTTTCATTTGGGGTAAAAAAAATCATCCTTTCTCCTGTTTAAAGTCCTGTCTGGTGCCATGAGTAATTGCTTAAGGCCACACCACCGTGAACATGCCCGATCTCGTCTGATCTCGGAAGCTAAGCACGGTCGGGCCTGGTTAGTACTTGGATGGGAGACCGCCTGGGAATACCAGGTGCTGTAATCTTTTTTCATTTGGGGTAAAAAAAATCATCCTTTCTCCTGTTTAAAGTCCTGTCTGGTGCCAGGTGCAATTGCTTAAGGCCACACCACCGTGAACACGCATGATCTCGTCTGATCTCGGAAGCTAAGCACGGTCGGGCCTGGTTAGTACTTGGATGGGAGACCGCCTGGGAATACCAGGTGCTGTAATCTATTTTCATTTGGGGTAAAAAAAATCATCCTTTCTCCTGTTTAAAGTCCTGTCTGGTGCCAGGTGCAATTGCTGAAGGCCACACCACCGTGAACACGCATGATCTCGTCTGATCTCGGAAGCTAAGCACGGTCGGGCCTGGTTAGTACTTGGATGGGAGACCGCCTGGGAATACCAGGTGCTGTAATCTATTTTCATTTGTGGTAAAAAAAATCATCCTTTCTCCAGTTCAAAGTCCTGTCTGGTGCCATGAGTAATTGCTTAAGGCCACACCACCGTGAACACGCCCGATCTCGTCTGATCTCGGAAGCTAAGCACGGTCGGGCCTGGTTAGTACTTGGATGGGAGACAGCCTGGGAATACCAGGTGCTGTAATCTATTTTCATTTGGGGTAAAAAAAATCATCCTTTCTCGTGTTTAAAGTCCTGTCTGGTGCCAGGTGCAATTGCTTAAGGCCACACCACCGTGAACACGCCCGATCTCGTCTGATCTCGGACGCTAAGCACGGTCGGGCCTGGTTAGTACTTGGATGGGAGACCGCCAGGGAATACCAGGTGCTGTAATCTATTTTCATTTGTGGTAAAAAAAATCATCCTTTCTCCTGTTTAAAGTCCTGTCTGGTGCCATGACTAATTGCTTAAGGCCACACCACCGTGAACACGCCCGATCTCGTCTGATCTCGGAAGCTAAGCACGGTCGGGCCTGGTTAGTACTTGGATGGGAGACCGCCTGGGAATACCAGGTGCTGTAATCTATTTTCATTTGGGGTAAAAAAAATCATCCTTTCTCCTGTTTAAAGTCCTGTCTGGTGCCAGGTGCAATTGCTTAAGGCCACACCACCGTGAACACGCCCGATCTCGTCTGATCTCGGAAGCTAAGCACGGTCGGGCCTGGTTAGTACTTGGATGGGAGACCGCCTGGGTATACCAGGTGCTGTAATCTATTTTCATTTGTGGTAAAAAAAATCATCCTTTCTCCTGTTTAAAGTCCTGTCTGGTGCCATGAGTAATTGCTTAAGGCCACACCACCGTGAACACGCCCGATCTCGTCTGATCTCGGAAGCTAAGCACGGTCGGGCCTGGTTAGTACTTGGATGGGAGACCGCCTGGGAATACCAGGTGCTGTAATCTAATTTCATTTGTGGTAAAAAAAATCATCCTTTCTCCTGTTTAAAGTCCTGTCTGGTGCCATGAGTACTTGCTTAAGGCCACACCACCGTGAACACGCCCGATCTCGTCTGATCTCGGAAGCTAAGCACGGTCGGGCCTGGTTAGTACTTGGATGGGAGACCGCCTGGGAATACCAGGTGCTGTAATCTATT
>NC_140271.1:23591682-23606682 GCF_964030765.1 Micromesistius poutassou
TTGCTTAAGGCCACACCACCGTGAACACGCCCGATCTCGTCTGATCTCGGAAGCTAAGCACGGTCGGGCCTGGTTAGTACTTGGATGGGAGACCGCCTGGGAATACCAGGTGCTGTAGTTTTTTTTCATTTGGGGTAAAAAAAATCATCCTTTCTCCTGTTTAAAGTCCTGTCTGGTGCCAGGTGCAAATGCTAAAGGCCACACCACCGTGAACACGCATGATCTCGTCTGATCTCGGAAGCTAAGCACAGTCGGGCCTGGTTAGTACTTGGATGGGAGACCGCCTGGGAATACCAGGTGCTGTAATCTATTTTTCATTTGGGGTAAAAAAAATCATCCTTTCTCCTGTTTAAAGTCCTGTCTGGTGCCAGGTGCAATTGCTTAAGGCCACACCACCGTGAACACGCCCGATCTCGTCTGATCTCGGAAGCTAAGCACGGTCGGGCCTGGTTAGTACTTGGATGGGAGACCGCCTGGGAATACCAGGTGCTGTAATCTATTTTCATTTGGGGTAAAAAAAATCATCCTTTCTCCTGTTTAAAGTCCTGTCTGGTGCCAGGTGCAATTGCTTAAGGCCACACCACCGTGAACACGCCCGATCTCGTCTGATCTCGGAAGCTAAGCACGGTCGGGCCTGGTTAGTACTTGGATGGGAGACCGCCTGGGTATACCAGGTGCTGTAATCTATTTTCATTTGTGGTAAAAAAAAATCATCCTTTCTCCTGTTTAAAGTCATGTCTGGTGCCAGGTGCAATTGCTTAAGGCCACACCACCGTGAACACGCCCGATCTCGTCTGATCTCGGAAGCTAAGCACGGTCGGGCCTGGTTAGTACTTGGATGGGAGACCGCCTGGGAATACCAGGTGCTGTAATCTATTTTCATTTGTGGTAAAAAAAATCATCCTTTCTCCTGTTTAAAGTCCTGTCTGGTGCCATGAGTAATTGCTTAAGGCCACACCACCGTGAACACGCCCGATCTCGTCTGATCTCGGAAGCTAAGCACGGTCGGGCCTGGTTAGTACTTGGATGGGAGACCGCCTGGGAATACCAGGTGCTGTAATCTATTTTCATTTGGGGTAAAAAAAATCATCCTTTCTCCTGTTTAAAGTCCTGTCTGGTGCCAGGTGCAATTGCTTAAGGCCACACCACCGTGAACACGCCCGATCTCGTCTGATCTCGGAAGCTAAGCACGGTCGGGCCTGGTTAGTACTTGGATGGGAGACCGCCTGGGAATACCAGGTGCTGTAATCTATTTTCATTTGGGGTAAAAAAAATCATCCTTTCTCCTGTTTAAAGTCCTGTCTGGTGCCATGAGTAATTGCTTAAGGCCACACCACCGTGAACACGCCCGATCTCGTCTGATCTCGGAAGCTAAGCACGGTCGGGCCTGGTTAGTACTTGGATGGGAGACCGCCTGGGAATACCAGGTGCTGTAGTTTTTTTTCATTTGGGGTAAAAAAAATCATCCTTTCTCCTGTTTAAAGTCCTGTCTGGTGCCAGGTGCAAATGCTAAAGGCCACACCACCGTGAACACGCATGATCTCGTCTGATCTCGGAAGCTAAGCACAGTCGGGCCTGGTTAGTACTTGGATGGGAGACCGCCTGGGAATACCAGGTGCTGTAATCTATTTTCATTTGGGGTAAAAAAAATCATCCTTTCTCCTGTTTAAAGTCCTGTCTGGTGCTAGGTGTAATTGCTTAAGGCCACACCACCGTGAACACGCCCGATCTCGTCTGATCTCGGAAGCTAAGCACGGTCGGGCCTGGTTAGTACTTGGATGGGAGACCGCCTGGGAATACCAGGTGCTGTAATCTAATTTCATTTGTGGTAAAAAAAATCATCCTTTCTCCTGTTTAAAGTCCTGTCTGGTGCCATGAGTACTTGCTTAAGGCCACACCACCGTGAACACGCCCGATCTCGTCTGATCTCGGAAGCTAAACACGGTCGGGCGTGGTTAGTACTTGGATGGGAGACCGCCTGGGAATACCACGTGCTGTAATCTATTTTCATTTGTGGTAAAAAAAATCATCCTTTCTCCTGTTTAAAGTCCTGTCTGGTGCCATGAGTAATTGCTTAAGGCCACACCACCGTGAACACGCCCGATCTCGTCTGATCTCGGAAGCTAAGCACGGTCGGGCCTGGTTAGTACTTGGATGGGAGACCGCCTGGGAATACCAGGTGCTGTAATCTATTTTCATTTGGGGTAAAAAAAATCATCCTTTCTCCTGTTTAAAGTCCTGTCTGGTGCCATGAGTAATTGCTTAAGGCCACACCACCGTGAACACGCCCGATCTCGTCTGATCTCGGAAGCTAAGCACGGTCGGGCCTGGTTAGTACTTGGATGGGAGACCGCCTGGGAATACCAGGTGCTGTAATCTATTTTCATTTGGGGCAAAAAAAATCATCCTTTCTCCTGTTTAAAGTCCTGTCTGGTGCCAGGTGCAATTGCTTAAGGCCACACCACCGTGAACACGCCCGATCTCGTCTGATCTCGGAAGCTAAGCACGGTCGGGCCTGGTTAGTACTTGGATGGGAGACCGCCTGGGAATACCAGGTGCTGTAATCTATTTTCATTTGGGGTAAAAAAAATCATCCTTTCTCCTGTTTAAAGTCCTGTCTGGTGCTAGGTGTAATTGCTTAAGGCCACACCACCGTGAACACGCCCGATCTCGTCTGATCTCGGAAGCTAAGCACGGTCGGGCCTGGTTAGTACTTGGATGGGAGACCGCCTGGGAATACCAGGTGCTGTAATCTAATTTCATTTGTGGTAAAAAAAATCATCCTTTCTCCTGTTTAAAGTCCTGTCTGGTGCCATGAGTACTTGCTTAAGGCCACACCACCGTGAACACGCCTGATCTCGGAAGCTAAACACGGTCGGGCGTGGTTAGTACTTGGATGGGAGACCGCCTGGGAATACCAGGTGCTGTAATCTATTTTCATTTGGGGTAAAAAAAATCATCCTTTCTCCTGTTTAAAGTCCTGTCTGGTGCCAGGTGCAATTGCTAAAGGCCACACCACCGTGAACACGCCCGATCTCGTCTGATCTCGGAAGCTAAGCACGGTCGTGCCTGGTTAGTACTTGGATGGGAGACCGCCTGGGAATACCAGGTGCTGTAATCTATTTTCATTTGTGGTAAAAAAAATCATCCTTTCTCCTGTTTAAAGTCCTGTCTGGTGCCATGAGTAATTGCTTAAGGCCACACCACCGTGAACACGCCCGATCTCGTCTGATCTCGGAAGCTAAGCACGGTCGGGCCTGGTTAGTTCTTGGATGGGAGACCGCCTGGGAATACCAGCTGCTGTAATCTATTTTCATTTGGGGTAAATAAAATCATCCTTTCTCCTGTTTAAAGTCCTGTCTGGTGCCATGAGTAATTGCTTAAGGCCACACCACCGTGAACACGCCTGATCTCGTCTGATCTCGGAAGCTAAGCTCGGTCGGGCCTGGTTAGTACTTGGATGGGAGAGCGCCTGGGAATACCAGGTGCTGTAATCTATTTTCATTTGGGGTAAAAAAAATGATCCTTTCTCCTGTTTAAAGTCCTGTCTGGTGCCAGGTGCAATTGCTAAAGGCCACACCACCGTGAACACGCCCGATCTCGTCTGATCTCGGAAGCTAAGCACGGTCGGGCCTGGTTAGTACTTGGATGGGAGACCGCCTGGGAATACCAGGTCCTGTAATCTATTTTCATTTGTGGTGAAAAAAATCATCCTTTCTCCTGTTTAAAGTCCTGTCTGGTGCCTTGAGTAATTGCTTAAGGCCACACCACCGTGAACACGCCCAATCTCGTCTGATCTCGGAAGCTAAGCACGGTCGGGCCTGGTTAGTACTTGGATGGGAGACAGCCTGGGAATACCAGGTGCTGTAATCTATTTTCATTTGGGGTAAAAAAAATCATCCTTTCTCCTGTTTAAAGTCCTGTCTGGTGCCATGACTAATTGCTTAAGGCCACACCACCGTGAACACGCCCGATCTCGTCTGATCTCGGAAGCTAAGCACGGTCGGGCCTGGTTAGTACTTGGATGGGAGACCGCCTGGGAGTACCAGGTGCTGTAATCTATTTTCGTTTGGGGTAAAAAAAATGATCCTTTCTTCTGTTTAAAGTCCTGTCTGGTGCCAGGAGCAATTGCTTACGGCCACACCACTGCGAACAAGCCCGATCTCGTCTGATCTCGGAAGCTAAGCACGGTCGGGCCAGGTTAGTACCAAGATGGGAGACCGCCTGGGAATACCAGGTGCTGTAAGCTATTTTCATTTGGGGTAAAAAAAAAATGATCCTTTCTCCTGTTTAAAGTCCTGTCTGGTGCCAGGAGCAATTGCTTACGGCCACACCACCGTGAACACGCCCGATCTCGTCTGATCTCGGAAGCTAAGCAAGGTCGGGCCTGGTTAGTACTTGGATGGGAGACCGCCTGGGAATAACAGGTGCTGTAATTGTGTTTTCATTTGGGGTAAAAAAAATGATCCTTTCTCCTGTTTAAAGTCCTGTCTGGTGCCAGGAGCAATTGCTTACGGCCACACCACTGCGAACACGCCCGAACTCGTCTGATCTCGGAAGCTAAGCACGGTCGGGCCTGGTTAGTACTTGGATGGGAGACCGCCTGGGAATACCAGGTGCTGTAATCTATTTTCATTTGGGGTAAAAAAAATGATCCTTTCTCCTGTTTAAAGTCCTGTCTGGTGCCAGGAGCAATTGCTTACGGCCACACCACCGTGAACACGCCCGATCTCGTCTGATCTCGGAAGCTCAGCGCGGTCGGGCCTGGTTAGTACTTGGATGGGAGACCGCCTGGGATTACCAGGTGCTGTAAGCTATTTTCATTTGGGGTAAAAAAAATCATCCTTTCTCCTGTTTAAAGTCCTGTCTGGTGCCAGGAGCAATTGCTTAAGGCCACACCACTGCGAACACGCCCGATCTCGTCTGATCTCGGAAGCTAAGCACGGTCGGGGCTGGTTAGTACCTGGATGGGAGACCGCCTGGGAATACCAGGTGCTGTAAGCTATTTTCATTTGGGGTAAAAAAAATGATCCTTTCTCCTGTTTAAAGTCCTGTCTGGTGCCAGGAGCAATTGCTTACGGCCACACCACCGTGAACACGCCCGATCTCGTCTGATCTCGGAAGCTACACACGGTCGGGCCTGGTTAGTACTTGGATGGGAGACCGCATGGGAATACCAGGTGCTGTAAGCTATTTTCATTTGGGGTAAAAAAAAATGATCCTTTCTCCTGTTTAAAGTCCTGTCTGGTGCCAGGAGCAATTGCTTACGGCCACACCACTGCGAACACGCCCGATCTCGTCTGATCTCGGAAGCTAAGCACGGTCGGGCCTGGTTAGTACCTGGATGGGAGACCGCATGGGAATACCAGGTGCTGTAAGCTATTTTCATTTGGGGTAAAAAAAATCATCCTTTCTCCTGTTTAAAGTCCTGTCTGGTGCCAGGAGCAATTGCATACGGCCACACCACCGCGAACAGGCCCGATCTCGTCTGATCTCGGAAGCTAAGCACGGTCGGGCCTGGTTAGTACCTGGATGGGAGACCGCCTGGGAATACCAGGTGCTGTAACCTATTTTCATTTGGGGTAAAAAAAATCATCCTTTCTCCTGTTTAAAGTCCTGTCTGGTGCCAGGAGCAATTGCATACGGCCACACCACCGCGAACAGGCCCGATCTCGTCTGATCTCGGAAGCTAAGCACGGTCGGGCCTGGTTAGTACTTGGATGGGAGACCGCCTGGGAATACCAGGTGCTGTAAGCTATTTTCATTTGGGGTAAAAAAAATCATTCTTTCTCCTGTTTAAAGTCCTGTCTGGTGCCAAGAGTAATCGCTTACGGCCACACCACCGTGAACAAGCCCGATCTCGTCTGATCTCGGAAGCTAAGCACGGTCCGGCCTGGATAGTACTTGGATGGGAGACCGCCTGGGAATACCAGGTGCTGTAAGCTGTTTTCATTTGGGGTAAAAAAATGATCCTTTCTCCTGTTTAAAGTCCTGTCTGGTGCCAGGAGCAATTGCTTACGGCCACACAACTGCGAACACGCCCGATCTCGTCTGATCTCGGAAGCTAAGCACGGTCGGGCCTGGTTAGTACCTGGATGGGAGACCGCCTGGGAATACCAGGTGCTGTAAGCTATTTTCATTTGGGGTAAAAAAAATCATCCTTTCTCCTGTTTAAAGTCCTGTCTGGTGCCAGGAGCAATTGCTTACGGCCACAGCACCGTGAACACGTCCGATCTCGTCTGATCTCGGAAGCTAAGCACTGTCGGGCCTGGTTAGTACTTGGATGGGAGACCGCCTGGGAATACCAGGTGCTGTAAGCTATTTTCATTTGGGGTAAAAAAAATCATCCTTTCTCCTGTTTAAAGTCCTGTCTGGTGCCAGGAGCAATTGCTTACGGCCACACCACCGTGAACACGCCCGATCTCGTCTGATCTCGGAAGCTAAGTACGGTCGGGCCTGGTTAGTACTTGACCACCTGGGAATACCAGGTGCTGTAATCCATTTTCATTTGGGGTAAAAAAAATGATCCTTTCTCCTGTTGAAAGTCCTGTCTGGTGCCAGGAGCAATTGCTTAAGGCCAAACCACTGCGAACACGCCCGATCTCGTCTGTTCTCGGAAGCTAAGCACAGTCGGGCCTGGTTAGTACCTGGATGGGAGACCGCCTGGGAATACCAGGTGCTGTAAGCTGTTTTCATTTGGGGTAAAAAAAATCATCCTTTCTCATGTTTAAAGTCCTGTCTGGTGCCAGGAGCAATTGCTTACGGCCACAGCACCGTGAACACGTCCGATCTCGTCTGATCTCGGAAGCTAAGCACGGTCGGGCCTGGTTAGTACTTGGATGGGAGACCGCATGGGAATACCAGGTGCTGTAAGCTATTTTCTTTTGGGGTACAAAAAATGATCCTTTCTCCTGTATAAAGTCCTGTCTGGTGCCAGGAGCAATTGCTTACGGCCACACCACCGTGAACACGCCCGATCTCGTCTGATCTCGGTAGCTAAGCACGTTCGGGCCTGGTTAGTACTTGGATGGGAGACCGCCTGGGAATACCAGGTGCTGTAAGCTATTTTCATTTGGGGTAAAAAAAATGATCCTTTCTCCTGTTTAAAGTCCTGTCTGGTGCCAGGAGCAATTGCTTACGGCCAAACCACCGTGAAAACGCCCGATCTCGTCTGATCTCGGAAGCTAAGCACGGGCGGGCCTGGTTAGTACTTGGATGTGAGACCGCCTGGGAATACCAGGTGCTGTAATTGTGTTTTCATTTGGGGTAAAAAAAATGATCCTTTCTCCTGTTTAAAGTCCTGTCTGTTGCCATGAGTAATTGCTTACGGCCACACCACTGCGAACACTCCCGATCTCGTCTGATCCCGGAAGCTAAGCATGGTCGGGCCTGGTTAGTACCTGGATGGCAGACCGCCTGGGAATACCAGGTGCTGTAAGCTATTTTCATTTGAGGTAAAAAAAATCATCCTTTCTCCTGTTTAAAGTCCTGTCTGGTGCCAGGAGCAATTGCTTACGGCCACACCACTGCGAACACGCCCGATCTCGTCTGATCTCGGAAGCTAAGCACGGTCGGGCCTGGTTAGTACCTGGATGGGAGACCGCCTGGGAATACCAGGTGCTGTAAGCTATTTTCATTTGGGGTAAAAAAAATCATCCTTTCTCCTGTTTAAAGTCCTGTCTGGTGCCAGGAGCAATTGCTTACGGCCACACCACCGTGAACACGCCCGATCTCGTCTGATCTCGGAAGCTAAGCACGGTGGGGCCTGGTTAGTACTTGGATGGGAGACCGCCTGGGAATACCAGGTGCTGGAATCTATTTTCATTTGGGGTAAAAAAAATGATCCTTTCTCCTGTTTAAAGTCCTGTCTGGTGCCAGGAGCAAAAGCTTACGGCCACACCACTGCGAACACGCCTGATCTCGGAAGCTAAGCAGGGTCGGGCCTGGTTAGTACCTGGATGGGAGAACGCCTGGGAATACCAGGTGCTGTAAGCTTTTTTCATTTGGGGTAAAAAAAATCATCCTTTCTCCTGTTTAAAGTCCTGCCTGGTGCTAGGAGCAATTGCTTACGGCCACACCACCGTGAATACGCCCGATCTCGGAAGCTAAGCACGGTCGGGACTGGTTAGTACTTGGATGGGAGACCGCCTGGGAATACCAGGTGCTGTAAGCTATTTTCATTTGGAGTAAAAAAAATCATCCTTTCTCCTGTTTAAAGTCCTGTCTGGTGCCAGGAGCAATTGCTTACGGCCACACCACCGTGAACACGCCCGATCTCGTCTGATCTCGGAAGCTAAGCACGGTCGGGCCTGGTTAGTACCTGGATGGGAGACCGCCTGGGAATACCAGGTGCTGTATTATATTTTCATTTGGGGTAAAAAAAATGATCCTTTCTCCTGTTTAAAGTCCTGTCTGGTGCCAGGAGCATTTGCTAACGGCCACACAACTGCGAACACGCCCGATCTCGTCTGATCTCGGAAGCTAAGCACGGTCGGGCCTGGTTAGTACCTGGATGGGAGACCGCCTGGGAATACCAGGTGCTGTAAGCTATTTTCATTTGGGGTTAAAAAAATCATCCTTTCTCCTGTTTAAAGTCCTGTCTGGTGCCAGGAGAAATTGCTCACGGCCACACCACCGTGAACACGCCCGATCTCGTCTGATCTCGGAAGCTAAGCACGGTCGGGCCTGGTTAGTACGTGGATGGGAGACCGCCTGGGAATACCAGGTGCTGTAATCTACTTTCATTTGGGGTAAAAAAAATGATATTTTCTCCTATTTAAAGTCCTGTCTGGTGCCAGGAGCAATAGCTTACGGCCACACCACTGCGAACACGCCCGATCTCGTCTGATCTCGGAAGCTAAGCACGGTCGGGCTTGGTTAGTACCTGCATGGGAGACCGCCTGGGAATACCAGGTGCTGTAAGCTATTTTCATTTGGGGTAAAAAAAATCATCCTTTCTCCTGTTTAAAGTCCTGTCTGGTGCCAGGAGCAATTGCTTACGGCCACACCACCGTGAACACGCCAGATCTCGTCTGATCTCGGAAGCTAAGCACGGTCGGGCCTGGTTAGTACTTGGATGGGAGACCGCCTGGGAATACCAGGTGCTGTAAGCTATTTTCATTTGGGGTAAAAAAAATCATCCTTTCTCCTGTTTAAAGTCCTGTCTGGTGCCAGGAGCAATTGCTTACGGCCACACCACCGTGAACACGTCTGATCTCGGAAGCTAAGCACGGTCGGGCCTGGTTAGTACTTGGATGGGAGACCGCCTGGGAATACCAGGTGCTGTAATCTATTTTCATTTGGGGTAAAAAAAATCATCCTTTCTCCTGTTTAAAGTCCTGTCCGGTGCCAGGAGCAATTTCTTACGGCCACACCACCGGGAACACGCCCGATCTCGTCTGATCTCGGAAGCTAAGCACGGTCGGGCCTGGTTAGCACTTGGATGGGAGACCGCCTGGGAATACCAGGTGCTGTAATCTATTTTCATTTGGGGTAAAAAAAATCATCCTTTCTCCTGTTTAAAGTCCTGTCTGGTGCCAGGAGCAATTGCTTACGGCCACACCACTGCGAACACGCCCGATCTCGTCTGATCTCGGAAGCTAAGCACGGTCTGGCCTGGTTAGTACTTGGATGGGAGACCGCCTGGGAATACCAGGTGCTGTAATCTATTTTCATTTGGGGTAAAAAAAAATGATCCTTTCTCCTGTTTAAAGTCCTGTCTGGTGCCAGGACCAACTGCTTACGGCCACACCACCGTGAACACGCCCAATCTCGTCTGATCTCGGAAGCTAAGCAAGGTCGGGCTTGGTTACTACTTGGATGGGAGACCGGCTGGGAATAACAGGTGCTGTAATTGTGTTTTCATTTGGGGTAAAAAAAATGATCCTTTCTCCTGTTTAAAGTCCTGTCTGGTGCCAGGAGCAATTGCTTACGGCCACACCACTGCGAACACGCCCGATCTCGTCTGATCTCGGAAGCTAAGCACGGTCGGGCATGGTTAGTACCTGGATGGGAGACCGCCTGGGAATACCAGGTGCTGTAAGCTATTTTCATTTGGGGTAAAAAGAAATCATCCTTTCTCCTGTTTAAAGTCCTGTCTGGTGCCAGGAGCAATTGCTTACGGCCACACCATCGTGAACACGCCCGATCTCGTCTGATCTCGGAAGCTAAGCACGGTCGGGCCTGGTTAGTACTTGTATGGGAGACCGCCTGGGAATACCAGGTGCTGTAATCTATTTTCATTTGGGGTAAAAAAAATGATCTTTTCTCCTGTTTAAAGTCCTGTCTGGTGCCAGGAGCAATAGCTTACGGCCACACCACTGCGAACACGCCTGATCTCGGAAGCTAAGCACGGTCGGGCCTGGTTAGTACCTGGATGGGAGAACGCCTGGGAATACCAGGTGCTGTAAGCTATTTTCATTTGGGGTAAAAAAAATCATCCTTTCTCCTGTTTAAAGTCCTGCCTGCTGCTAGGAGCAATTTCTTACGGCCACACCACCGTGAACACGCCCGATCACGTCTGATCTCGGAAGCTAAGCACGGTCGGGCCTGGTTAGTACCTGGATGGGAGACCGCCTGGGAATACCAGGTGCTGTAAGCTATTTTCATTTGGGGTAAAAAAAATCATCCTTTCTCCTGTTTAAAGTCCTGTCTGGTGCCAGGAGCAATTGCTTACGCCCACACCACCGTGAACACGCCCGATCTCGTCTGATCTCGGAAGCTAAGCACGGTCGGGCCTGGTTAGTACTTGGATGGGAGACCGCCTGGGAATACCAGGTGCTGTATTATATTTTCATTTGGGGTAAAAAAAATGATCCTTTCTCCTGTTTAAAGTCCTGTCTGGTGCCAGGAGCATTTGCTAACGGCCACACAACTGCGAACACGCCCGATCTCGTCTGATCTCGGAAGCTAAGCACGGTCGGGCCTGGTTAGTACCTGGATGGGAGACCGCCTGGGAATACCAGGTGCTGTAAGCTATTTTCATTTGGGGTTAAAAAAATCATCCTTTCTCCTGTTTAAAGTCCTGTCTGGTGCCAGGAGAAATTGCTCACGGCCACACCACCGTGAACACGCACGATCTCGTCTGATCTCGGAAGCTAAGCACGGTCGGGCCTGGTTAGTACGTGGATGGGAGACCGCCTGGGAATACCAGGTGCTGTAATCTACTTTCATTTGGGGTAAAAAAAATGATATTTTCTCCTATTTAAAGTCCTGTCTGGTGCCAGGAGCAATAGCTTACGGCCACACCACTGCGAACACGCCCGATCTCGTCTGATCTCGGAAGCTAAGCACGGTCGGGCCTGGTTAGTACCTGCATGGGAGACCGCCTGGGAATACCAGGTGCTGTAAGCTATTTTCATTTGGGGTAAAAAAAATCATCCTTTCTCCTGTTTAAAGTCCTGTCTGGTGCCAGGAGCAATTGCTTACGGCCACACCACCGTGAACACGCCCGATCTCGTCTGATCTCGGAAGCTAAGCACGGTCGGGCCTGGTTAGTACTTGGATGGGAGACCGCCTGGGAATACCAGGTGCTGTAAGCTATTTTCATTTGGGGTAAAAAAAATCATCCTTTCTCCTGTTTAAAGTCCTGTCTGGTGCCAGGAGCAATTGCTTACGGCCACACCACCGTGAACACGTCTGATCTCGGAAGCTAAGCACGGTCGGGCCTGGTTAGTACTTGGATGGGAGACCGCCTGGGAATACCAGGTGCTGTAATCTATTTTTCATTTGGGGTAAAAAAAATGATCCTTTCTCCTGTTTAAAGTCCTGTCTGGTGCCAGGAGCAATTGCTTACGGCCACACCACCGTGAATACGCCCGATCTCGTCTGATCTCGGAAGCTAAGCACGGTCGGGCCTGGTTAGTACCTGGATGGGAGACCGCCTGGGAATACCAGGTCCTGTAAGCTATTTTCATTTGGGGTAAAAAAAATCATCCTTTCTCCTGTTTAAAGTCCTGTCCGGTGCCAGGAGCAATTTCTTACGGCCACACCACCGGGAACACGCCCGATCTCGTCTGATCTCGGAAGCTAAGCACGGTCGGGCCTGGTTAGCACTTGGATGGGAGACCGCCTGGGAATACCAGGTGCTGTAATCTATTTTCATTTGGGGTAAAAAAAAAGGATCCTTTCTCCTGTTTAAAGTCCTGTCTGGTGCCAGGAGCAATTCCTTACGGCCACAACACTGCGAACACGCCCGATCTCGTCTGATCTCGGAAGCTAAGCACGGTCGGGCCTGGTTATTACCTGGATGGGAGACCGCCTGGGAATACCAGGTGCTGTAAGATATTTTGATTTGGGGTAAAAAAAATCATCCTTTCTCCTGTTTAAAGTCCTGTCTGGTGCCAGAAGTAATTGCTTACGGCCACACCACCGTGAACACGCCCGATCTCGTCTGATCTCGGAAGCTAAGCACGCTCGGGCCTGGTTAGTACCTGGATCGGAGACCGCCTGGGAATACCAGGTGCTGTAAGCTATTTTCATTTGGGGTAAAAAAAATCATCCTTTCTCCTGTTTAAAGTCCTGTCTGGTGCCAGGAGCAATTTCTTACGGCCACACCACCGTGAACACGCCCGATCTCGTCTGATCTCGGAAGCTAAGCATGGTCGGGCCTGGTTAGTACTTGGATGGGAGACCGCCTGGGAATACCAGGTGCTGTAATCTATTTTCATTTGGGGTAAAAAAAATGATCCTTTGTCCTGTTTAAAGTCCTGTCTGGTGCCAGGAGCAATTGCTTACGGCCACACCACTGCGAACACGCCCGATCTCGTCTGATCTCGGAAGCTAAGCACGGTCGGGCCTGGTTAGTACCTGGATGGGAGACCGCCTGGGAATACCAGGTGCTGTAAGCTATTTTCATTTGGGGTAAAAAAAAATCATCCTTTCTCCTGTTTAAAGTCCTATCTGGTGCCAGGAGCAATTGCTTACGGCCACACCACTGCGAACACGCCCGATCTCGTCTGATCTCGGAAGCTAAGCACAGTCGGGCCTGGTTAGTACCTGGATGGGAGACCGCCTGGGAATAGCAGGTGCTGTAAGCTATTTTCATTTGGGGTAAAATAAATCATCCTTTCTCCTGTTTAAAGTCCTGTCTGGTGACAGGAGCAATTACTTACGGGCACACCACTGAGAACACGCCCGATCTCGTCTGATCTCGGAAGCTAAGCAAGGTCGGGCCTGGTTAGTACCTGGATGGGAGACCGCCTGGGAATACCAGGTGCTGTAAGCTATTTTCATTTGGGGTAAAAAAAATCATCCTTTCTCCTGTTTAAAGTCCTGTCCGGGGCCAGGAGCAATTGCTTACGGCCACACCACCGGGAACACGCCCGATCTCGTCTGATCTCGGAAGCTAAGCACGGTCGGGCCTGGTTAGTACTTGGATGGGAGACAGCCTGGGAGTACCAGGTGTTGTAATCTGTTTTCATTTGGGGTAAAAAAAATGATCCTTTCTCCTGTTTAAAGTCCTGTCTGGTGCCAGGAGCAATTGCTTACGGCCACACCACTGCGAACACGCCCGATCTCGTCTGATCTCGGAAGCTAAGCACGGTCGGGCCTGGTTAGTACTTGGATGGGAGACCGCCTGGGAATACTAGGTGCTGTAATCTATTTTCAATTGGGGTAAAAAAAATGATCCTTTCTCCTGTTTAAAGGCCTGTCTGGTGCCAGGAGCAATTGCTTACGGCCACACCACTGCGAACACGCCCGATCTCGTCTGATCTCGGAAGCTAAGCACGGTCGGGCCTGGTTAGTACCTGGATGGTAGACCGACTGGGAATACCAGGTGCTGTAAGCTATTTTGATTTGGGGTAAAAAAAATCATCCTTTCTCCTGTTTAAAGTCCTGTATGTTGCCAGGAGCAATTGCTTACGGCCACACCACCGTGAACACGCCTGATCTCCTCTGATCTCGGAAGCTAAGCACGGTCGGGCCTGGTTAGTACTTGGATGGGAGACCGACTGGGAATACCTGGTGCTGTAATCTATTTTCATTTGGGGTAAAAAAAATGATCCTTTCTCCTGTTTAAAGTCCTGTCTGGTGCCAGGAGCAATTGCTTACGGCCACACCACTGCGAACACGCCCGATCTCGTCTGATCTCGGAAGCCAAGCACGGTCGGGCCTGGTTAGTACTTGGATGGGAGACCGCCTGGGAATACCAGGTGCTGTAATCTATTTTCATTTGGGGTAAAAAAAATCATCCTTTCTCCTGTTTAAAGTCCTATCTGGTGCCAGGAGCAATTGCTTACGGCCACATCACTGCGAACACGCCCGATCTCGTCTGATCTCGGAAGCCAAGCACGGTCGGGCCTGGTTAGTACTTGGATGGGAGACCGCCTGGGAATACTAGGTGCTGTAATCTATTTTCATTTGGGGTAAAAAAAATCATCCTTTCTCCTGTTTAAAGTCCTATCTGGTGCCAGGAGCAATTGCTTACGGCCACATCACTGCGAACACGCCCGATCTCGTCTGATCTCGGAAGCTAAGCACGGTCGGGCCTGGTTAGTACCTGGATGGGAGACCGCCTGGGAATACCAGGTGCTGTAAGCTATTTTCATTTGGGGTAAAAAAAATCATCCTTTCTCATGTTTAAAGTCCTGTCTGGTGCCAGGAGCAATTGCTTACGGCCACACCACCGTGAACACGCCCGATCTCGTCTGATCTCGGAAGCTAAGCACGGTCGGCCCTGGTTAGTACTTGGATGGGAGACCGCCTGGGAATACCAGGTGCTGTAATCTCCTTTCATTTGGGGTAAAAGAAATGATCCTTTCTCCTGTTTAAAGTCCTGTCTGGTGCCAGGAGCAATTGCTTACGGCCACACCACTGCGAAAACGCCCGATCTCGTCTGATCTCGGAAGCTAAGCACGGTCGGGCCTAGTTAGTACCTGAATGGGAGACCGCCTGGGAATACCAGGTGCTGTAAGCTATTTTCATTTGGGGTAAAAAAAATCATCCTTTCTCCTGTTTAAAGTCCTGTCTGGTGCCAGGAGCAATTGCTTACGGCCACAC
>NC_140271.1:23609182-23611682 GCF_964030765.1 Micromesistius poutassou
TTAGTACCTGGATGGGAGACCGCCTGGGAATACCAGGTGCTGTAAGCTCTTTTCATTTGGGGTAAAAAAAAAATGAAAAAAAATGATCCTTTCTCCTGTTTAAAGTCCTGTCTGGTGCCAGGAGTAATTGCTTACGGCCACACCACTGCGAACACGCCCGATCTCGTCTGATCTCGGAAGCTAAGCACGGTCGGGCCTGGTTAGTACTTGGATGGGAGACCGCCTGGGAATACCAGGTGCTGTAATCTATTTTCATTTGGGGTTAAAAAAATGATCCTTTCTCCTGTTTAAAGTCCTGTCTGGTGCCAGGAGCAATTGCTTACGGCCACACCACTGCGAATACGCCCGATCTCGTCTGATCTCTGAAGCTAAGCACGGTCGGGCCTGGTTAGTACTTGAATGGGAGACCGCCTGGGAATACCAGGTGAAGTAAGTTATTTTCATTTGGGGTAAAAAAAATCATCTTTTCTCCTGTTTAAAGTCCTCTCTGGTGCCAGGAGCAATTGCTTACGGCCACACCACCGTGAACACGCCCGATCTCGTCTGATCTCGGAAGCTAAGCATGGTCGGGCCTGGTTAGTACTTGGATGGGAGACCGCCTGGGAATACCAGGTGCTGTAATCTATTTTCATTTGGGGTAAAAAAAAATGATCCTTTCTCCTGTTTAAAGTCCTGACTGGTGCCAGGAGCAATTGCTTACGGCCACACCACCGGGAACACGCCCGATCTCGTCTGATCTCGGAAGCTAAGCACGGTCGGGCCTTGTTAGTACTTGGATGGGAGACCGCCTGGGAATACCAGGTGCTGTAATCTATTTTCATTTGGGGTAAAAAAAATCATCCTTTCTCCTGTTTAAAGTCCTGTCTGGTGCCAGGAGCAATTGCTTACGGCCACACCACCGTGAACACGCCCGATCTAGTCTGATCTCGGAAGCTAAGCACGGTCGGGCCTGGTTAGTACCTGGATGGGAGACCGCCTGGGATTACCAGGTGCTGAAATCTATTTTCATTTGGGGTAAAAAAAATGATCCTTTCTCCTGTTTAAAGTCCTGTCTGGTGCCAGGAGCAATTGCTTACGGCCACACCACTGCGAACACGCCCGGTCTCGTCTGATCTCGGAAGCTAAGCACGGTCGGGCCTGGTTAGTACCTGGATGGGAGACCGCCTGGGAATACCAGGTGCTGTAAGCTCTTTTCATTTGGGGTAAAAAAAAAATGAAAAAAAATGATCCTTTCTCCTGTTTAAAGTCCTGTCTGGTGCCAGGAGTAATTGCTTACGGCCACACCACTGCGAACACGCCCGATCTCGTCTGATCTCGGAAGCTAAGCACGGTCGGGCCTGGTTAGTACTTGGATGGGAGACCGCCTGGGAATACCAGGTGCTGTAATCTATTTTCATTTGGGGTTAAAAAAATGATCCTTTCTCCTGTTTAAAGTCCTGTCTGGTGCCAGGAGCAATTGCTTACGGCCACACCACTGCGAATACGCCCGATCTCGTCTGATCTCTGAAGCTAAGCACGGTCGGGCCTGGTTAGTACTTGAATGGGAGACCGCCTGGGAATACCAGGTGAAGTAAGTTATTTTCATTTGGGGTAAAAAAAATCATCTTTTCTCCTGTTTAAAGTCCTCTCTGGTGCCAGGAGCAATTGCTTACGGCCACACCACCGTGAACACGCCCGATCTCGTCTGATCTCGGAAGCTAAGCATGGTCGGGCCTGGTTAGTACTTGGATGGGAGACCGCCTGGGAATACCAGGTGCTGTAATCTATTTTCATTTGGGGTAAAAAAAAATGATCCTTTCTCCTGTTTAAAGTCCTGACTGGTGCCAGGAGCAATTGCTTACGGCCACACCACCGGGAACACGCCCGATCTCGTCTGATCTCGGAAGCTAAGCACGGTCGGGCCTGGTTAGTACTTGGATGGGAGACCGCCTGGGAATACCAGGTGCTGTAATCTATTTTCATTTGGGGTAAAAAAAATCATCCTTTCTCCTGTTTAAAGTCCTGTCTGGTGCCAGGAGCAATTGCTTACGGCCACACCACCGTGAACACGCCCGATCTAGTCTGTTCTCGGAAGCTAAGCACGGTCGGGCCTGGTTAGTACCTGGATGGGAGACCGCCTGGGATTACCAGGTGCTGAAATCTATTTTCATTTGGGGTAAAAAAAATCATCCTTTCTCATGTTTAAAGTCCTGTCTGGTGCCAGGATCAATTGCTTACGGCCACACCACCGTGAACACGCCCAATCTCGTCTGATCTCGGAAGCTAAGCACGGTCGGGCCTGGTTAGTACCTGGATGGGAGACCGCCTGGGAATACCAGGTGCTGTAAGCTATTTTCATTTGGGGTAAAAAAAATCATCCTTTCTACTGTTTAAAGTCCTGTCTGGTGCCAGGAGTAATTGGTTACGGCCACACCACTGCGAACACGCCCGATCTCGTCTGATCTCGGAAGCTAAGCACGGTCGGGCCTGGTTAGTACTTGGATGGGACACCGCCTGGGAA
>NC_140271.1:23624182-23639182 GCF_964030765.1 Micromesistius poutassou
TAGTACTTGGATGGGAGACCGCCTGGGAATACCAGGTGCTGTAATCAATTTTCATTTCGGGTAAAAAAAAATGATCCTTTCTCCTGTTTAAAGTCCTGTCTGGTGCCAGGAGCAATTGCTTACGGCCACACCACTGCAAACACGCCCGATCTCGTCTGATCTCGGAAGCTAAGCAGGGTCGGGCCTGGTTAGTACCTGGATGGGAGACGGCCTGGGAATACCAGGTGCTGTAATCAATTTTCATTTCGGGTAAAAAAAAATGATCCTTTCTCCTGTTTAAAGTCCTGTCTGTTTCCAGGAGCAATTGCTTACGGCCACACCACTGCGAACACGCCCGATCTCGTCTGATCTCGGAAGCTAAGCAGGGTCGGGCCTGGTTAGTACCTGGATGGGAGACTGCCTGGGAATTCCAGGTGCTGTAAGCTATTTTCATTTGGGGTAAAAAAAATCATCCTTTCTCCTGTTTAAAGTCCTGTCTGGTGCCAGGAGCAATTGCTTACGGCCACACCACCGGGAACACGCCCGATCTCGTCTGATCTCGGAACCTAAGCACGGTCGGGCCTGGTTAGTACTTGGATGGGAGTCCGCCTGGGAATACCAGGTGCTGTAATCTATTTTCATTTGGGGTAAAAAAAATGATCCTTTCTCCTGTTTAAAGTCCTGTCTGGTGCCAGGATTAATTGCTTACGGCCACACCACTGCGAACACGCCCGATCTCGTCTGATCTCGGAAGCTAAGCACGGGCGGGCCTGGTTAGTACCTGGATGGGAGACTGCCTGGGAATACCAGGTGCTGTAATCTATTTTCATTTGGGGTAAAAAAAATGATCCTTTCTCCTGTTTAAAGTCCTGTCTGGTGCCATGAGCAACTGCTTACGGCCACACCACTGCGAACACGCCCGATCTCGTCTGATCTCGAAACGAAGCACGGTCGGGCCTGGTTAGTACCTGGATGGGAGACCGCCTGGGAATACCAGGTTCTGTAAGTTATTTTCATTTGGGGTAAAAAAAATCATCCTTTCTCCTGTTTAAAGTCCTGTCTGGTGCCAGGAGCAATTGCTTACGGCCACACCACTGCGAACACGCCCGATCTCGTCTGATCTCGGAAGCTAAGCACGGTCGGGCCTGGTTAGTACCTGGATGGGAGACCGCCTGGGAATACCAGGTTCTGTAAGTTATTTTCATTTGGGGTAAAAAAAATCATCCTTTCTCCTGTTTAAAGTCCTGTCTGGTGCCAGGAGCAATTGCTTACGGCCACACCACCGGGAACACGCCCGATCTCGTCTGATCTCGGAAGCTAAGCGCGGTTGGGCCTGCTTAGTACTTGGGTGGGAGACCGCCTGGGAATACCAGGTGCTGTAAGCTATTATCATTTGGGGTAAGAAAAATCATCCTTTCTCCTGTTTAAAGTCCTGTCTGGTGCCCGGAGCAGTTGCTTACGGCCACACCACCGTGAACACGCCCGATCTCGTCTGATCTCGGAAGCTAAGCACGGTCAGGCCTTGTTAGTACTTGGATGGGAGACCGCCTGGGAATACCAGGTGCTGTAATCTATTTTCATTTGGGGTAAAAAAAATGATCCTTTCTCCTGTTTAAAGTCCTGTCTGGTGCCAGGAGCAATTGCTTACGGCCACACCACTGCGAACACGCCCGATCTCGTCTCATCTCGGAAGCTAAGCACGGTCGGGCCTGGTTAGTACCTGGATGGGAGACCGTCTGGGAATACCAGGTGCTGTAAGCTATTTTCATTTGGGGTAAAAAAAATGATCCTTTCTCCTGTTTAAAGTCCTGTCTGGTGCCAGGAGCAATTGCTTACGGCCACACCACCGTGAACACGCCCGATCTCGTCTGATCTCGGAAGCTAAGCACCGTCGGGGCTGGTTAGTACTTGGATGGGAGACCGCCTGGGAATACCAGGTGCTGTAATCTATTTTCATTTGGGGTAAAAAAAATGATCCTTTCTCCTGTTTAAAGTCCTGTCTGGTGCCAGGAGCTATTGCTTACGGCCACACCACTGCGAACACGCCCGATCTCGTCTGATCTCGGAAGCTAAGCACGGTCGGTCCTGGTTAGTACCTGGATGGGAGACCGCCTGGGAATACCAGGTGCTGTAAGCTATTTTCATTTGGGGTAAAAAAAATCATCCTTTCTCCTGTTTAAAGTCCTGTCTGGTGCCAGGAGCAATTGCTTATGGCCACACCACCGTGAACACGCCCGATCTCGTCTGATCTCGGAAGCTAAGCACGGTCGGGCCTGGTTAGTACTTGGTTGGAAGACCGCCTGGGAATACCAGGTGCTGTAATCTATTTTCATTTGCGGTAAAAAAAATCATCCTTTCTCCTGTTTAAAGTCCTGTCTGGTGCCAGGAGCAATTGCTTACGGCCACACCACCGCGAACACGCCCAATCTCATCTGATCTCGGAAGCTAAGCACGGTCGGGCCTGGTTTGTACCTGGATGGGAGACCTTCTGGGAATACCAGGTGCTGTAAGCTATTTTCATTTGGGGTAAAAAAAATCATCCTTTCTCCTGTTTAAAGTCCTGTCTGGTGCCAGGAGTAATTGCTTACGGCCACACCACCGTGAACACGCCCGATCTCGTTTGATCTCGGAAGCTAAGCACGGTCGGGCCTGGTTAGTACTTGGATGGGAGACCGCCTGGTAATACCAGGTGCTGTAATCTATTTTCATTTGGGGTAAAAAAAATGATCCTTTCTCCTGTTTAAAGTCCTGTCTGGTGCCAGGAGCAATTGCTTACGGCCACACCACTGCGAACACGCCCGATCTCGTCTGATCTCGGAAGCTAAGCAAGGTCGGGCCTGGTTAGTACCTGGATGGGAGACCACCTGGGAATACCAGGTTCTGTAAGCTATTTTCATTTGGGGTAAAAAAAATCATCCTTTCTCCTGTTTAAAGTCCTGTCTGGTGCCCGGAGCAATTGCTTACGGCCACACCACCGTGAACACGCCCGATCTCGTCTGATCTCGGAAGTTAAGCACGGTCAGGACTGGTTAGTACTTGGATGGGAGACCGCCTGGGAATACCAGGTGCTGTAATCTATTTTCATTTGGGGTAAAAAAAATCATCCTTTCTCCTGTTTAAAGTCCTGTCTAGTGCCAGGAGGAATTGATTACGGCCACACCACCGTGAACACGCCCGATCTCGTCTGATCTCGGAAGCTAAGCACGGTCGGGCCTGGTTAGTACTTGGATGGAAGACCGCCTGGGAATACCAGGTGCTGTAATCTATTTTCATTTGGGGTAAAAAAAATCATCCTTTCTCCTGTTTAAAGTCCTTTCTGGTGCCCGGAGCAATTGCTTACGGCCACACCACTGCGAACACGCTCAATCTCGTCTGATCTCGGAAGCTAAGCACGGTCGGGCCTGGTTAGTACCTGGATGGGAGACCGTCTGGGAATACCAGGTGCTGTAAGCTATTTTCATTTGGGGTAAAAAAAATCATCCTTTCTCCTGTTTAAAGTCCTGTCTGGTGCCAGGAGCAATTGCTTACGGCCACACCACAGCGAACACGCCCGATCTCGTCTGATCTCGGAAGCTAAGCACGGTCGGCCCTGGTTAGTACCTGGATGGGAGACCGCCTGGGAATACCAGGTGCTGTAAGCTATTTTCATTTGGGGTAAAAAAAATCATCCTTTCTCCTGTTTAAAGTCCTGTCCGGTGCCAGGAGTAATTGCTTACGGCCACACCACCGTGAACACGCCCGATCTCGTCTGATCTCGGAAGCTACGCACGGTCGGGCCTGGTTAGTACTTGGATGGGAAACCGCCTGGGAATACCAGGTGCTGTAATCTATTTTCATTTGGGGTAAAAAAAATGATCCTTTCTCCTGTTTAAAGTCCTGTCTGGTGCCAGGAGCAATTGCTTACGGCCACACCACTGCGAACACGCCCGATCTCGTCTGATCTCGGAAGCTAAGCATGGTCGGGCCTGCTTAGTACCTGGATGGGAGACCGCCTGGGAATACCAGGTGCTGTAAGCTATTTTCATTTGGGGTAAAAAAAATCATCCTTTCTCCTGTTTAAAGTCCTGTCTGGTGCTAGGAGCAATTGCTTACGGCCACACCACCGTGAACACGCCCGTTCTCGTCTGATCTTGGAAGCTAAGAACGGTCGGGCCTGGTTAGTACTTGGATGGGAGACCGCCTGGGAATACCAGGTGCTGTAATCTATTTTCATTTGGGGTAAAAAAAATGATCCTTTCTCCTGTTTAAAGTCCTGTCTGGTGCCAGGAGCAATTGCTTACGGCCACACCACTGCGAACACGCCTGATCTCGTCTGATCTCGGAAGCTAAGCACGGTCAGGCCTGGTTAGTACTTGGATGGGAGACCGCCTGGGAATAAAAGGTGCTGTAATCTATTTTCTTTTGGGGTAAAAAAAATCATCCTTTCTCCTGTTTAAAGTCCTGTCTGGTGCCAGGAGCAATTGGTTAAGGCCACACCACCGTGAACACGCCCGATCTCGTCTGATCTCGGAAGCTAAGCACGGTCGGGCCTGGTTAGTACCTGGATGGGAGACCGCCTGGGAATACCAGGTGCAGTAATCTATTTTCATTTGGGGTAAAAAAAATGATCCGTTCTCCTGTTTAAAGTCCTGTCTGGTGCCCGGAGCAATTGCTTACGGCCACACCACCGTGAACACGCCCGATCTCGTCTGATCTCGGAAGCTAAGCACGGTCGGCCCTGGTTAGTACTTGGATGGGAGACCGCCTGGGAATAACAGGTGCTGTAATCTATTTTCATTTGGGGCAAAAAAAATGATCCTTTCTCCTGTTTAAAGTCCTGTCTGGTGCCAGGAGCAATTGCTTACGGCCACACCACCGTGAACACGCCCGATCTCGTCTGATCTCGGAAGCTAAGCACGGTCGGGCCTGGTTAGTACCTGGATGGGAGACCGCCTGGGAATACATGGTGCTGTAAGCTATTTTCATTTGGGGTAAAAAAAATGATCCTTTCTCCTGTTTAAAGTCCTGTCTGGTGCCAGGAGCAATTGCTTACGGCCACACCACTGCGAACACGCCCGATCTCGTCTGATCTCGGAAGCTAAGCACGGTCGGGCCTGGTTAGTACCTGGATGGGAGACCGCCTGGGAATACCAGGTGCTGTAAGCTATTTTCATTTGGGGTAAAAAAAATCATCCTTTCTCCTGTTTAAAGTCCTGTCTGGTGCCAAGAGTAATTGCTTACGGCCACACCACCGTGAAGACGCCCGATCTCGTGTGATCTCGGAAGCTAAGCACGGTCGGGCCTGGTTAGTACTTGGATGGGGAACCGCCTGGGAATACCAGGTGCTGTAATCTATTTTCATTTGGGGTAAAAAAAATGATCCGTTCTCCTGTTTAAAGTCCTGTCTGGTGCCCGGAGCAATTGCTTACGGCCACACCACCGTGAACACGCCCGATCTCGTCTGATCTCGGTAGCTAAGCATGGTCGGGCCTGCTTAGTACCTGGATGGGAGACCGCCTGGGAATACCAGGTGCTGTAAGCTATTTTCATTTGGGGTAAAAAAAATCATCCTTTCTCCTGTTTAAAGTCCTGTCTGGTGCCAGTAGCAATTGCTTAAGGCCACACCACCGTGAACACGCCCGATCTCGTCTGATCTCGGAAGCTAAGCACGGTCGGGCCTGGTTAGTACCTGGATGGGAGACGGCCTGGGAATACCAGGTGCAGAAATCTATTTTCATTTGGGGTAAAAAAAATGATCCGTTCTCCTGTTTAAAGTCCTGTCTGGTGCCCGGAGCAATTGCTTACGGCCACACCACCGTGAACACGCCCGATCTCGTCTGATCTCGGAAGCTAAGCACGGTCGGGCCTGGTTAGTACTTGGATGGGAAACCGCCTGGGAATACCAGGTGCTGTAATCTATTTTCATTTGGGGTAAAAAAAATGATCCTTTCTCCTGTTTAAAGTCCTGTCTGGTGCCAGGAGCATTTGCTTACGGCCACACCACTGCGAACACGCCCGATCTCGTCTGATCTCGGAAGCTAAGCATGGTCGGGCCTGCTTAGTACCTGGATGGGAGACCGCCTGGTAATACCAGGTGCAGTAATCTATTTTCATTTGGGGTAAAAAAAATGATCCGTTCTCCTGTTTAAAGTCCTGTCTGGTGCCAGGAGTAATTGCTTACGGCCACACCACCGTGAATACGCCCGATCTCGTCTGATCTCGGAAGCTAAGCACGGTCGGGCCTGGTTAGTACTTGGATGGGAGACCGCCTGGGAATAACAGGTGCTGTAATCTATTTTCATTTGGGGTAAAAAAAATCATCCTTTCTCCTGTTTAAAGTCCTGTCTGGTGCTAGGAGCAATTGCTTACGGCCACACCACCGTGAACACGCCCGATCTCGTCTGATCTCGGAAGCTAAGCACGGTCAGGCCTGGTTAGTACTTGGATGGGAGACCGCCTGGGAATACCAGGTGCTGTAATCTATTTTCTTTTGGGGTAAAAAAAATTATCCTTTCTCCTGTTTAAAGTCCTGTCTGGTGCCAGGAGCAATTGCTTACGGCCACACCACTGCGAACACGCCCGATCTCGTCTGATCTCGGAAGCTAAGCAAGGTCGGGCCTGGTTAGTACCTGGATGGGAAACCCCCTGGGAATACCAGGTGCTGTAAGCTATTTTCATTTGGGGTAAAAAAAATCATCCTTTCTCCTGTTTAAAGTCCTGTCTGGTGCCAGGAGTAATTGCTTACGGCCACACCACCGTGAACACGCCCGATCTCGTCTGATCTCGGAAGCTAAGCACGGTCGGGCCTGGTTAATACTTGGATGGGAGACCGCCTGGGAATACCAAGTGCTGTAATCTATTTTCATTTGGGGTAAAAAAAATGATCCTTTCTCCTGTTTAAAGTCCTGTCTGGTGCCAGGAGCAATTGCTTACAGCCACACCACTGCGAACACGCCCGATCTCGTCTGATCTCGGAAGCTAAGCACGGTCGGGCCTGGTTATTACCTGGATGGGAGACCGCCTGGGAATACCAGGTGCTGTAATCTATTTTCATTTGGGGTAAAAAAATTCATCCTTTCTCCTGTTTAAAGTCCTGTCTGGTGCCAGGAGTAATTGCTTACGGCCACACCACCGTGAAGACGCCCGATCTCGTCTGATCTCGGAAGCTAAGCACGGTCGGGCCTGGTTAGTACCTGGATGGGAGACCGCCTGGGAATACCAGGTGCTGTAAGCTATTTTCATTTGGGGTAAAAAAAATCATCCTTTCTCCTGTTTAAAGTCCTTTTCTGGTGCCCGGAGCAATTGCTTACGGCCACACCACCGTGAACACGCCCGATCTCGTCTGATCTCGGAAGCTAAGCACAGTCGGGCCTGGTTAGTACCTGGATGGGAGACCGCCTGGGAATACCAGGTGCTGTAAGCTATTTTCATTTGGGGTAAAAAAAATCATCCTTTCTCCTGTTTAAAGTCCTGTCTGGTGCCAGGAGCAATTGCTTACGGCCACACCACCGTGAACACGCCCGATCTTGTCTGATCTCGGAAGCTAAGCACGTTCAGGCCTGGTTAGTACTTGGATGGGAGACCGCCTGGGAATACCAGGTGCTGTAATCTATTTTCATTTGGGGTAAAAAAAAAGATCCTTTCTCCTGTTTAAAGTCCTGTCTGGTGCCAGGAGCAATTGCTTACGGCCACACCACTGCGAACACGCCCGATCTCGTCTGATCTCGGAAGCTAAGCAAGGTCGGGCCTGGTTAGTACCTGGATGGGAAACCCCCTGGGAATACCAGGTGCTGTAAGCTATTTTCATTTGGGGTAAAAAAAATCATCCTTTCTCCTGTTTAAAGTCCTGTCTGGTGCCAGGAGTAATTGCTTACGGCCACACCACCGTGAACACGCCCGATCTCGTCTGATCTCGGAAGCTAAGCACGGTCGGGCCTGGTTAATACTTGGATGGGAGACCGCCTGGGAATACCAAGTGCTGTAATCTATTTTCATTTGGGGTAAAAAAAATGATCCTTTCTCCTGTTTAAAGTCCTGTCTGGTGCCAGGAGCAATTGCTTACAGCCACACCACTGCGAACACGCCCGATCTCGTCTGATCTCGGAAGCTAAGCACGGTCGGGCCTGGTTATTACCTGGATGGGAGACCGCCTGGGAATACCAGGTGCTGTAATCTATTTTCATTTGGGGTAAAAAAATTCATCCTTTCTCCTGTTTAAAGTCCTGTCTGGTGCCAGGAGTAATTGCTTACGGCCACACCACCGTGAAGACGCCCGATCTCGTCTGATCTCGGAAGCTAAGCACGGTCGGGCCTGGTTAGTACCTGGATGGGAGACCGCCTGGGAATACCAGGTGCTGTAAGCTATTTTCATTTGGGGTAAAAAAAATCATCCTTTCTCCTGTTTAAAGTCCTTTTCTGGTGCCCGGAGCAATTGCTTACGGCCACACCACCGTGAACACGCCCGATCTCGTCTGATCTCGGAAGCTAAGCACAGTCGGGCCTGGTTAGTACCTGGATGGGAGACCGCCTGGGAATACCAGGTGCTGTAAGCTATTTTCATTTGGGGTAAAAAAAATGATCCTTTCTCCTGTTTAAAGTCCTGTCTGGTGCCAGGAGCAATTGCTTACGGCCACACCACCGTGAACACGCCCGATCTTGTCTGATCTCGGAAGCTAAGCACGTTCAGGCCTGGTTAGTACTTGGATGGGAGACCGCCTGGGAATACCAGGTGCTGTAATCTATTTTCATTTGGGGTAAAAAAAATGATCCTTTCTCCTGTTTAAAGTCCTGTCTGGTGCCAGGAGCAATTGCTTACGGCCACACCACTGCGAACACGCCTGATCGCGTCTGATCTCGGAAGCTAAGCACGGTCGGGTCTGGTTAGTACCTGGATGGGAGACCGCCTGGGAATACCAGGTGCTGTAAGCCATTTTCATTTGGGGTAAAAAAAATGATCCTTTCTCCTGTTTAAAGTCCTGTCTGGTGCCAGGAGCAGTTGCTTACGGCCACACCAACTTGAACACGCCCGATCTCGTCTGATCTCGGAAGCTAAGCACGGTCGGGCCTGGTTAGTACTTGGATGGGAGACCGCCTGGGAATACCAGGTGCTGTAATCTATTTTCATTTGGGGTAAAAAAAATGATCCTTTCTCCTGTTTAAAGTCCTGTCTGGTGCCAGGAGCAATTGCTTACGGCCACACCACTGCGAACACGCCCGATCTCGTCTGATCTCGGAAGCTAAGCACAGTCGAGCCTGGTTAGTAACTGGATGGGAGACCGCCTGGGAATACCAGGTGCTGTAAGCTATTTTCATTTGGGGTAAAAAAAATCATCCTTTCTCCTGTTTAAAGTCCTGTCTGGTGCCAGGAGCAATTGCTTACGGCCACACCACCGTGAACACTCCCGATCTCGTCTGATCTCATAAGCTAAGCACGGTCGGGCCTGGTTAGTACTTGGATGGGAGACCGCCTGGGAATACCAGGTGCTGTAATCAATTTTCATTTGGGGTAGAAAAAATCATCCTTTCTCCTGTTTAAAGTCCTGTCTGGTGCCAGGAGTAATTGCTTACGGCCACACCACCGTGAACACGCCCGATCTCGTCTGATCTCGGAAGCTAAGCACGGTCGGGCCTGGTTAGTACTTGGATAGGAGACCGCCTGGGAATACCAGGTGCTGTAATCTATTTTCATTTGGGGTAAAAAAAATGATCCTTTCTCATGTTTAAAGTCCTGTCTGGTGCCAGGAGTAATTGCCTACGGCCACACCACTGCGAACACACCCGATCTCATCTGATCTCAGAAGCTAAGCACGGTCGGGCCTGGTTAGTAACTGGATGGGAGACCGCCTGGGAATACCAGGTGCTGTAAGCTATTTTCATTTGGGGTAAAAAAAATCATCCTTTCTCCTGTTTAAAGTCCTGTCTGGTGCCAGGAGCAATTGCTTACGGCCACACCACCGTGAACACTCCCGATCTCGTCTGATCTCATAAGCTAAGCACGGTCGGGCCTGGTTAGTACTTGGATGGGAGACCGCCTGGGAATACCAGGTGCTGTAATCAATTTTCATTTGGGGTAGAAAAAATCATCCTTTCTCCTGTTTAAAGTCCTGTCTGGTGCCAGGAGTAATTGCTTACGGCCACACCACCGTGAACACGCCCGATCTCGTCTGATCTCGGAAGCTAAGCACGGTCGGGCCTGGTTAGTACTTGGATAGGAGACCGCCTGGGAATACCAGGTGCTGTAATCTATTTTCATTTGGGGTAAAAAAAATGATCCTTTCTCATGTTTAAAGTCCTGTCTGGTGCCAGGAGTAATTGCTTACGGCCACACCACTGCGAACACACCCGATCTCATCTGATCTCAGAAGCTAAGCACGGTCGGGCCTGGTTAGTACCTGGATGGGAGACCGCCTGGGAATACATGGTGCTGTAATCTATTTTCATTTGGGGTAAAAAAAAAGATCCTTTCTCCTGTTTAAAGTCCTGTCTGGTGCCAGGAGCAATTGCTTACGGCCACACCACTGCGAACACGCCCGATCTCGTCTGATCTCGGAAGCTAAGCACGGTCGGGCCTGGTTAGTACCTGGATGGGAGACCGCCTGGGAATACCAGGTGCTGTAAGCTATTTTCATTTGGGGTAAAAAAAATCATCCTTTCTCCTGTTTAAAGTCCTGTCTGGTGCCAAGAGTAATTGCTTACGGCCACACCACCGTGAAGACGCCCGATCTCGTGTGATCTCGGAAGCTAAGCACGGTCGGGCCTGGTTAGTACTTGGATGGGGAACCGCCTGGGAATACCAGGTGCTGTAATCTATTTTCATTTGGGGTAAAAAAAATGATCCGTTCTCCTGTTTAAAGTCCTGTCTGGTGCCCGGAGCAATTGCTTACGGCCACACCACCGTGAACACGCCCGATCTCGTCTGATCTCGGAAGCTAAGCATGGTCGGGCCTGCTTAGTACCTGGATGGGAGACCGCCTGGGAATACCAGGTGCTGTAAGCTATTTTCATTTGGGGTAAAAAAAATCATCCTTTCTCCTGTTTAAAGTCCTGTCTGGTGCCAGTAGCAATTGCTTAAGGCCACACCACCGTGAACACGCCCGATCTCGTCTGATCTCGGAAGCTAAGCACGGTCGGGCCTGGTTAGTACCTGGATGGGAGACGGCCTGGGAATACCAGGTGCAGAAATCTATTTTCATTTGGGGTAAAAAAAATGATCCGTTCTCCCGTTTAAAGTCCTGTCTGGTGCCCGGAGCAATTGCTTACGGCCACACCACCGTGAACACGCCCGATCTCGTCTGATCTCGGAAGCTAAGCAGGGTCGGGCCTGGTTAGTACTTGGATGGGAAACCGCCTGGGAATACCAGGTGCTGTAATCTATTTTCATTTGGGGTAAAAAAAATGATCCTTTCTCCTGTTTAAAGTCCTGTCTGGTGCCAGGAGCAATTGCTTACGGCCACACCACTGCGAACACGCCCAATCTCGTCTGATCTCGGAAGCTAAGCATGGTCGGGCCTGCTTAGTACCTGGATGGGAGACCGCCTGGGAATACCAGGTGCTGTAAGCTATTTTCATTTGGGGTAAAAAAAATCATCCTTTCTCCTGTTTAAAGTCCTGTCTGGTGCCAGGAGCAAATGCTTAAGGCCACACCACCGTGAACACGCCCGATCTCGTCTGATCTCGGAAGCTAAGCACAGTCGGGCCTGGTTAGTACCTGGATGGGAGACCGCCTGGTAATACCAGGTGCAGTAATCTATTTTCATTTGGGGTAAAAAAAATGATCCGTTCTCCTGTTTAAAGTCCTGTCTGGTGCCAGGAGCAATTGCTTACGGCCACACCACCGTGAATACGCCCGATCTCGTCTGATCTCGGAAGCTAAGCACGGTCGGGCCTGGTTAGTACTTGGATGGGAGACCGCCTGGGAATAACAGGTGCTGTAATCTATTTTCATTTGGGGTAAAAAAAATGATCCTTTCTCCTGTTTAAAGTCCTGTCTGGTGCCAGGAGCAATTGCTTACGGCCACACCACTGCGAACACGCCTGATCGCGTCTGATCTCGGAAGCTAAGGACGGTCGGGTCTGGTTAGTACCTGGATGGGAGACCGCCTGGGAATACCAGGTGCTGTAAGCCATTTTCATTTGGGGTAAAAAAAATGATCCTTTCTCCTGTTTAAAGTCCTGTCTGGTGCCAGGAGCAGTTGCTTACGGCCACACCAACTTGAACACGCCCGATCTCGTCTGATCTCGGAAGCTAAGCACGGTCGGGCCTGGTTAGTACTTGGATGGGAGACCGCCTGGGAATACCAGGTGCTGTAATCTATTTTCATTTGGGGTAAAAAAAATGATCCTTTCTCCTGTTTAAAGTCCTGTCTGGTGCCAGGAGCAATTGCTTACGGCCACACCACTGCGAACACGCCCGATCTCGTCTGATCTCGGAAGCTAAGCACAGTCGAGCCTGGTTAGTAACTGGATGGGAGACCGCCTGGGAATACCAGGTGCTGTAAGCTATTTTCATTTGGGGTAAAAAAAATCATCCTTTCTCCTGTTTAAAGTCCTGTCTGGTGCCAGGAGCAATTGCTTACGGCCACACCACCGTGAACACTCCCGATCTCGTCTGATCTCATAAGCTAAGCACGGTCGGGCCTGGTTAGTACTTGGATGGGAGACCGCCTGGGAATACCAGGTGCTGTAATCAATTTTCATTTGGGGTAGAAAAAATCATCCTTTCTCCTGTTTAAAGTCCTGTCTGGTGCTAGGAGCAATTGCTTACGGCCACACCACCGTGAACACGCCCGATCTCGTCTGATCTCGGAAGCTAAGCACGGTCAGGCCTGGTTAGTACTTGGATGGGAGACCGCCTGGGAATACCAGGTGCTGTAATCTATTTTCTTTTGGGGTAAAAAAAATTATCCTTTCTCCTGTTTAAAGTCCTGTCTGGTGCCAGGAGCAATTGCTTACGGCCACACACTGCGAACACGCCCGATCTCGTCTGATCTCGGAAGCTAAGCAAGGTCGGGCCTGGTTAGTACCTGGATGGGAAACCCCCTGGGAATACATGGTGCTGTAATCTATTTTCATTTGGGGTAAAAAAAAAGATCCTTTCTCCTGTTTAAAGTCCTGTCTGGTGCCAGGAGCAATTGCTTACGGCCACACCACTGCGAACACGCCCGATCTCGTCTGATCTCGGAAGCTAAGCACGGTCGGGCCTGGTTTGTACCTGGATGGGAGACCGCCTGGGAATACCAGGTGCTGTAAGCTATTTTCATTTGGGGTAAAAAAAATCATCCTTTCTCCTGTTTAAAGTCCTGTCTGGTACCAAGAGTAATTGCTTACGGCCACACCACCGTGAAGACGCCCGATCTCGTGTGATCTCGGAAGCTAAGCACGGTCGGGCCTGGTTAGTACTTGGATGGGGAACCGCCTGGGAATACCAGGTGCTGTAATCTATTTTCATTTGGGGTAAAAAAAATGATCCGTTCTCCTGTTTAAAGTCCTGTCTGGTGCCCGGAGCAATTGCTTACGGCCACACCACCGTGAACACGCCCGATCTCGTCTGATCTCGGAAGCTAAGCATGGTCGGGCCTGCTTAGTACCTGGATGGGAGACCGCCTGGGAATACCAGGTGCTGTAAGCTATTTTCATTTGGGGTAAAAAAAATCATCCTTTCTCCTGTTTAAAGTCCTGTCTGGTGCCAGTAGCAATTGCTTAAGGCCACACCACCGTGAACACGCCCGATCTCGTCTGATCTCGGAAGCTAAGCACGGTCGGGCCTGGTTAGTACCTGGATGGGAGACGGCCTGGGAATACCAGGTGCAGAAATCTATTTTCATTTGGGGTAAAAAAAATGATCCGTTCTCCTGTTTAAAGTCCTGTCTGGTGCCAGGAGCAATTGCTTACGGCCACACCACCGTGAATACGCCCGATCTCGTCTGATCTCGGAAGCTAAGCACGGTCGGGCCTGGTTAGTACTTGGATGGGAGACCGCCTGGGAATAACAGGTGCTGTAATCTATTTTCATTTGGGGTAAAAAAAATGATCCTTTCTCCTGTTTAAAGTCCTGTCTGGTGCCAGGAGCAATTGCTTACGGCCACACCACTGCGAACACGCCCGATCTCATCTGATCTCAGAAACTAAGCACGGTCGGGCCTGGTTAGTACCTGGATGGGAGACCACCTGGGAATACCAGGTGCTGTAAGCTATTTTCATTTGGGGTAAAAAAAATCATCCTTTCTCCTGTTTAAAGTCCTGTCTGGTGCTAGGAGCAATTGCTTACGGCCACACCACCGTGAACACGCCCGATCTCGTCTGATCTCGGAAGCTAAGCACGGTCAGGCCTGGTTAGTACTTGGATGGGAGACCGCCTGGGAATACCAGGTGCTGTAATCTATTTTCTTTTGGGGTAAAAAAAATTATCCTTTCTCCTGTTTAAAGTCCTGTCTGGTGCCAGGAGCAATTGCTTACGGCCACACCACTGCGAACACGCCCGATCTCGTCTGATCTCGGAAGCTAAGCAAGGTCGGGCCTGGTTAGTACCTGGATGGGAAACCCCCTGGGAATACCAGGTGCTGTAAGCTATTTTCATTTGGGGTAAAAAAAATCATCCTTTCTCCTGTTTAAAGTCCTGTCTGGTGCCAGGAGTAATTGCTTACGGCCACACCACCGTGAACACGCCCGATCTCGTCTGATCTCGGAAGCTAAGCACGGTCGGGCCTGGTTAATACTTGGATGGGAGACCGCCTGGGAATACCAAGTGCTGTAATCTATTTTCATTTGGGGTAAAAAAAATGATCCTTTCTCCTGTTTAAAGTCCTGTCTGGTGCCAGGAGCAATTGCTTACAGCCACACCACTGCGAACACGCCCGATCTCGTCTGATCTCGGAAGCTAAGCACGGTCGGGCCTGGTTATTACCTGGATGGGAGACCGCCTGGGAATACCAGGTGCTGTAATCTATTTTCATTTGGGGTAAAAAAATTCATCCTTTCTCCTGTTTAAAGTCCTGTCTGGTGCCAGGAGTAATTGCTTACGGCCACACCACCGTGAAGACGCCC
>NC_140271.1:23656682-23664182 GCF_964030765.1 Micromesistius poutassou
AGCTAAGCACGGTCAGGCCTGGTTAGTACTTGGATGGAAGACCGCCTGGGAATACCAGGTGCTGTAATCTATTTTCATTTGTGGTAAAAAAAATCATCCTTTCTCCTGTTTAAAGTCCTGTCTGGTGCCAGGAGCAATTGCTTACGGCCACACCACTGCGAACACGCCCGATCTCGTCTGATCTCGGAAGCTAAGCACGGTCGGGCCTGGTTAGTACCTGGATGGGAGACCGCCTGGGAATACCAGGTGCTGTAAGCTATTTTCATTTGGGGTAACAAAAAATCATCCTTTCTCCTGTTTAAATTCCTGTCTGGTGCCAGGAGCAATTGCTTACGGCCACACCACCGGGATCACGCCCGATCTCGTCTGATCTCGGAAGCTAAACACGGTCGGGCCTGGTTAGTACTTGGATGGGAGACCGCCTGGGAATACCAGGTGCTGTAAGCTATTTTCATTTGGGGTAAAAAAAATCATCCTTTCTCCTGTTTAAAATCCTGTCTGGTGCCAGGACCAATTGCTTACGGCCAGACCACTGCGAACACGCCCGATCTCGTCTGATCTCGGAAGCTAAGCACGGTCGGGCCTCGTTAGTACCTGGATGGGAGACCGCCTGGGAATACCAGGTGCTGTAAGCTATTTTCATTTGGGGTAAAAAAAATCATCCTTTCTCCTGTTTAAAGTCCTGTCTGGTGCCAGGAGTAATTGCTTACGGCCACACCACCGTGAACACGCCCGATCTCGTCTGATCTCGGAAGCTAAGCAAGGTCGGGCCTGGTTAGTACTTGGATGGGAGACCGCCTGGGAATACCAGGTGCTGTAATCTATTTTCATTTGGGGTAAAAAAAATGATCCTTTCTCCTGTTTAAAGTCCTGTCTGGTGCCAGGAGCAATTGCTTACGGCCACACCACTGCGAACACGCCCGATCTCGTCTGATCTCGGAAGCTAAGCACAGTCGGGCCTGGTTAGTACTTGGATGGGAGACCGCCTGGGAATACCAGGTGCTGTAATCTATTTTCATTTGGGGTAGAAAAAATCATCCTTTCTCCTGTTTAAAGTCCTGTCTGGTGCCAGGAGTAATTGCTTACGGCCACATCACTGTGAACACGCCCGATCTCGTCTGATCTCGGAAGCTAAGCACGGTCGGGCCTGGTTAGTACCTGGATGGGAGACCGCCTGGGAATACCAGGTGCTGTAAGCTATTTTCATTTGGGGTAAAAAAAATCATCCTTTCTCCTGTTTAAAGTCCTGTCTGGTGCCCGGAGCAATTGCTTACGGCAACACCACTGCGAACACGCCCGATCTCGTCTGATCTCGGAAGCTAAGCACGGTCGGGCCTGGTTAGTACCTGGATGGGAGACCGCCTGGGAATACCAGGTGCTGTAAGCTATTTTCATTTGGGGTAAAAAAAATCATCCTTTCTCCTGTTTAAAGTCCTGTCTGGTGCCCGCAGCAATTGCTTACGGCCACACCACCGTGAACACGCCCGATCTCGTCTGATCTCGGAAGCTAAGCACGGTCGGGCCTGGTTAGTACTTGGATGGGAGACCGCCTGGGATTACCAGGTTCTGTAATCTATTTTCATTTGGGGTAAAAAAAATGATCCTTTCTCCTGTTTAAAGTCCTGTCTGGTGCCAGGAGTAATTGCTTACGGCCACACCACTGCGAACACGCCCGATCTCGTCTGATCTCGGAAGCTAAGCATAGTCGGGACTGGTTAGTACCTGGATGGGAGACCGCCTGGGAATACCAGGTGCTGTAAGCTATTTTCATTTGGGGTAAAAAAAATCATCCTTTCTCCTGTTTAAAGTCCTGTCTGGTGCCAGGAGCAATTGCTTACGGCCACACCACCGGGAACACGCCCGATCTCGTCTGATCTTGGAAGCTAAGCACGGTCGAGCCTGGTTAGTACCTGGATGGGAGACTGCCTGGGAATACCAGGTGCTGTAAGCTATTTTCATTTGGGGTAAAAAAAATCATCCTTTCTCCTGTTTAAAGTCCTGTCTGGTGCCCGGAGCAATTGCTTACGGCCACACCACCGTGAACACGCCCGATCTCGTCTGATCTCGGAAGCTAAGCACGGTCAAGCCTGGTTAGTACTTGGATGGAAGACCGCCTGGGAATACCAGGTGCTGTAATCTATTTTCATTTGGGGTAAAAAAAATGATCCTTTCTCCTGTTTAAAGTCCTGTCTGGTGCCAGGAGCAATTGCTTACGGCCACACCACTGCGAACACGCCCGATCTCGTCTGATCTCGGAAGCTAAGCACGGTCGGGCCTGGTTAGTACCTGGATGGGAGACCGCCTGGGAATACCAGGTGCTGTAAGCTATTTTCATTTGGGGTAAAAAAAATCATCCTTTCTCCTGTTTAAAGTCCTGTCTGGTGCTAGGAGCAATTGCTTACGGCCACACCACCGTGAACACGCCCAATCTCGTCTGATCTCGGAAGCTAAGCACGGTCGGGCCTGGTTAGTACTTGGATGGGAGACCGCCTGGGAATACCAGGTGCTGTAATCTATTTTCATTTGGGGTAAAAAAAAATGATCCTTTCTCCTGTTTAAAGTCCTGTCTGGTGCCAGGAGTAATTGCTTACGGCCACACCACTGTGAACACGCCCGATCTCGTCTGATCTCGGAAGCTAAGCACGGTCGGGCCTGGTTAGTACCTGGATGGGAGACCGCCTGGGAATACCAAGAGCTGTAAGCTATTATCATTTGGGGTAAAAAAAATGATCCTTTCTCCTGTTTAAAGTCCTGTCTGGTGCCAGGAGTAATTGCTTACGGCCACACCACTGCGAACACGCCCGATCTCGTCTGATCTCGGAAGCTAAGCACAGTCGGGCCTGGTTAGTACCTGGATGGGAGACCGCCTGGGAATACCAGGTGCTGTAAGCTATTTTCATTTGGGGTAAAAAAAATCATCCTTTCTCCTGTTTAAAATCCTGTCTGGTGCCAGGACCAATTGCTTACGGCCAGACCACTGCGAACACGCCCGATCTCGTCTGATCTCGGAAGCTAAGCACGGTCGGGCCTCGTTAGTACCTGGATGGGAGACCGCCTGGGAATACCAGGTGCTGTAAGCTATTTTTATTTGGGGTAAAAAAAATCATCCTTTCTCCTGTTTAAAGTCCTGTCTGGTGCCAGGAGTAATTGCTTACGGCCACACCACTGTGAACACGCCCGATCTCGTCTGATCTCGGAAGCTAAGCACGGTCGGGCCTGGTTAGTACCTGGATGGGAGACCGCCTGGGAATACCAGGTGCTGTAAGCTATTTTCATTTGGGGTAAAAAAAATCATCCTTTCTCCTGTTTAAAGTCCTGTCTGGTGCCCGGAGCAATTGCTTACGGCCACACCACTGCGAACACGCCCGATCTCGTCTGATCTCGGAAGCTAAGCACGGTCGGGCCTGGTTAGTACCTGGATGGGAGACCGCCTGGGAATACCAGGTGCTGTAAGCTATTTTCATTTGGGGTAAAAAAAATCATCCTTTCTCCTGTTTAAAGTCCTGTCTGGTGCCCGCAGCAATTGCTTACGGCCACACCACCGTGAACACGCCCGATCTTGTCTGATCTCGGAAGCTAAGCACGGTCGGGCCTGGTTAGTACTTGGATGGGAGACCGCCTGGGATTACCAGGTTCTGTAATCTATTTTCATTTGGGGTAAAAAAAATGATCCTTTCTCCTGTTTAAAGTCCTGTCTGGTGCCAGGAGTAATTGCTTACGGCCACACCACTGCGAACACGCCCGATCTCGTCTGATCTCGGAAGCTAAGCATAGTCGGGACTGCTTAGTACCTGGATGGGAGACCGCCTGAGAATACCAGGTGCTGTAAGCTATTTTCATTTGGGGTAAAAAAAATCATCCTTTCTCCTGTTTAAAGTCCTGTCTGGTGCCAGGAGCAATTGCTTACGGCCACACCACCGGGAACACGCCCGATCTCGTCTGATCTTGGAAGCTAAGCACGGTCGAGCCTGGTTAGTACCTGGATGGGAGACTGCCTGGGAATACCAGGTGCTGTAAGCTATTTTCATTTGGGGTAAAAAAAATCATCCTTTCTCCTGTTTAAAGTCCTGTCTGGTGCCCGGAGCAATTGCTTACGGCCACACCACCGTGAACACGCCCGATCTCGTCTGATCTCGGAAGCTAAGCACGGTCAGGCCTGGTTAGTACTTGGATGGAAGACCGCCTGGGAATACCAGGTGCTGTAATCTATTTTCATTTGGGGTAAAAAAAATGATCCTTTCTCCTGTTTAAAGTCCTGTCTGGTGCCAGGAGCAATTGCTTACGGCCACACCACTGCGAACACGCCCGATCTCGTCTGATCTCGGAAGCTAAGCACGGTCGGGCCTGGTTAGTACCTGGATGGGAGACCGCCTGGGAATACCAGGTGCTGTAAGCTATTTTCATTTGGGGTAAAAAAAATCATCCTTTCTCCTGTTTAAAGTCCTGTCTGGTGCCAGGAGCAATTGCTTACGGCCACACCACCGTGAACACGCCCGATCTCGTCTGATCTCGGAAGCTAAGCACGGTCGGGCCTGGTTAGTACCTGGATGGGAGACCGCCTGGGAATACCAAGTGCTGTAAGCTATTTTCATTTGGGGTAAAAAAAATGATCCTTTCTCCTGTTTAAAGTCCTGTCTGGTGCCAGGAGTAATTGCTTACGGCCACACCACTGCGAACACGCCCGATCTCGTCTGATCTCGGAAGCTAAGCACAGTCGGGCCTGGTTAGTACCTGGATGGGAGACCGCCTGGGAATACCAGGTGCTGTAAGCTATTTTCATTTGGGGTAAAAAAAAATCATCCTTTCTCCTGTTTAAAGTCCTGTCTGGTGGCCGGAGCAATTGCTTACGGCCATACCACCGTGAACACGCCCGATCTCATCTGATCTCGGAAGCTAAGCCCAGTCGGGCCTGGTTAGTACCTGGATGGGAGACCGCCTGGGAATACCAGGTGCTGTAAGCTATTTTCATTTGGGGTAAAAAAAATCATCCTTTCTCCTGTTTAAAGTCCTGTCTGGTGCCAGGAGCAATTGCTTACGGCCACACCACCGTGAACACGCCCGATCTCGTCTGATCTCGGAAGCTAAGCACGGTCAGGCCTGGTTAGTACTTGGATGGGAGACCGCCTGGGAATACCAGGTGCTGTAAGCTATTTTCATTTGGGGTAAAAAAAAAAAATCCTTTCTCCTGTTTAAAGTCCTGTCTGGTGGCCGGAGCAATTGCTTACGGGCACACCACCGTGAACACGCCCGATCTCGTCTGATCTCGGAAGCTAAGCACGGTCGGGCCTGGTTAGTACTTGGATGGGAGACCGCCTGGGATTACCAGGTTCTGTAATCTATTTTCATTTGGGGTAAAAAAAATGATCCTTTCTCCTGTTTAAAGTCCTGTCTGGTGCCAGGAGTAATTGCTTACGGCCACACCACTGCGAACACGCCCGATCTCGTCTGATCTCGGAAGCTAAGCATAGTCGGGACTGGTTAGTACCTGGATGGGAGACCGCCTGGGAATACCAGGTGCTGTAAGCTATTTTCATTTGGGGTAAAAAAAATCATCCTTTCTCCTGTTTAAAGTCCTGTCTGGTGCCAGGAGCAATTGCTTACGGCCACACCACCGGGAACACGCCCGATCTCGTCTGATCTTGGAAGCTAAGCACGGTCGAGCCTGGTTAGTACCTGGATGGGAGACTGCCTGGGAATACCAGGTGCTGTAAGCTATTTTCATTTGGGGTAAAAAAAATCATCCTTTCTCCTGTTTAAAGTCCTGTCTGGTGCCCGGAGCAATTGCTTACGGCCACACCACCGTGAACACGCCCGATCTCGTCTGATCTCGGAAGCTAAGCACGGTCAGGCCTGGTTAGTACTTGGATGGAAGACCGCCTGGGAATACCAGGTGCTGTAATCTATTTTCATTTGGGGTAAAAAAAATGATCCTTTCTCCTGTTTAAAGTCCTGTCTGGTGCCAGGAGCAATTGCTTACGGCCACACCACTGCGAACACGCCCGATCTCGTCTGATCTCGGAAGCTAAGCACGGTCGGGCCTGGTTAGTACCTGGATGGGAGACCGCCTGGGAATACCAGGTGCTGTAAGTTATTTTCATTTGGGGTAAAAAAAATCATCCTTTCTCCTGTTTAAAGTCCTGTCTGGTGCCAGGAGCAATTGCTTACGGCCACACCACCGTGAACACGCCCAATCTCGTCTGATCTCGGAAGCTAAGCACGGTCGGGCCTGGTTAGTACTTGGATGGGAGACCGCCTGGGAATACCAGGTGCTGTAATCTATTTTCATTTGGGGTAAAAAAAAATGATCCTTTCTCCTGTTTAAAGTCCTGTCTGGTGCCAGGAGTAATTGCTTACGGCCACACCACTGTGAACACGCCCGATCTCGTCTGATCTCGGAAGCTAAGCACGGTCGGGCCTGGTTAGTACCTGGATGGGAGACCGCCTGGGAATACCAAGTGCTGTAAGCTATTTTCATTTGGGGTAAAAAAAATGATCCTTTCTCCTGTTTAAAGTCCTGTCTGGTGCCAGGAGTAATTGCTTACGGCCACACCACTGCGAACACGCCCGATCTCGTCTGATCTCGGAAGCTAAGCACAGTCGGGCCTGGTTAGTACCTGGATGGGAGACCGCCTGGGAATACCAGGTGCTGTAAGCTATTTTCATTTGGGGTAAAAAAAAATCATCCTTTCTCCTGTTTAAAGTCCTGTCTGGTGGCCGGAGCAATTGCTTACGGCCATACCACCGTGAACACGCCCGATCTCGTCTGATCTCGGAAGCTAAGCCCAGTCGGGCCTGGTTAGTACCTGGATGGGAGACCGCCTGGGAATACCAGGTGCTGTAAGCTATTTTCATTTGGGGTAAAAAAAATCATCCTTTCTCCTGTTTAAAGTCCTGTCTGGTGCCAGGAGCAATTGCTTACGGCCACACCACCGTGAACACGCCCGATCTCGTCTGATCTCGGAAGCTAAGCACGGTCAGGCCTGGTTAGTACTTGGATGGGAGACCGCCTGGGAATACCAGGTGCTGTAAGCTATTTTCATTTGGGGTAAAAAAAAAAAATCCTTTCTCCTGTTTAAAGTCCTGTCTGGTGGCCGGAGCAATTGCTTACGGGCACACCACCGTGAACACGCCCGATCTCGTCTGATCTCGGAAGCTAAGCACGGTCGGGCCTGGTTAGTACTTGGATGGGAGACCGCCTGGGATTACCAGGTTCTGTAATCTATTTTCATTTGGGGTAAAAAAAATGATCCTTTCTCCTGTTTAAAGTCCTGTCTGGTGCCAGGAGTAATTGCTTACGGCCACACCACTGCGAACACGCCCGATCTCGTCTGATCTCGGAAGCTAAGCATAGTCGGGACTGGTTAGTACCTGGATGGGAGACCGCCTGGGAATACCAGGTGCTGTAAGCTATTTTCATTTGGGGTAAAAAAAATCATCCTTTCTCCTGTTTAAAGTCCTGTCTGGTGCCAGGAGCAATTGCTTACGGCCACACCACCGGGA
>NC_140271.1:23671682-23704182 GCF_964030765.1 Micromesistius poutassou
GAGGAATTGCTTATGGCCAGACCACTGCGAACACGCCCGATCTCGTCTGATCTCGGAAGCTAAGCACGGTCGGGCCTGGTTAGTACTTCGATGGGAGACCGCCTGGGAATACCAGGTGCTGTAAGCTATTTTCATTTGGGGTAACAAAAAATCATCCTTTCTCCTGTTTAAAGTCCTGTCTGGTGCCAGGAGCAATTGCTTACGGCCAGACCACTGCGAACACGCCCGATCTCGTCTGATCTCGGAAGCTAAGCACGGTCGGGCCTCGTTAGTACCTGGATGGGAGACCGCCTGGGAATACCAGGTGCTGTAAGCTATTTTCATTTGGGGTAAAAAAAATCATCCTTTCTCCTGTTTAAAGTCCTGTCTGGTGCCAGGAGCAATTGCTTACGGCCACACCACTGCGAAAACGCCCGATCTCGTCTGATCTCGGAAGCTAAGCACGGTCGGGCCTGGTTAGTACCTGGATGGGAGACCGCCTGGGAATACCAGGTGCTGTAAGCTATTTTCATTTGGGGTAACAAAAAATCATCCTTTCTCCTGTTTAAAGTCCTGTCTGGTGCCAGGAGCAATTGCTTACGGCCACACCACCGGGATCACGCCCGATCTCGTCTGATCTCGGAAGCTAAACATGGTCGGGCCTGGTTAGTACTTGGATGGGAGACCGCCTGGGAATACCAGGTGCTGTAAGCTATTTTCATTTGGGGTAAAAAAAATCATCCTTTCTCCTGTTTAAAATCCTGTCTGGTGCCAGGACCAATTGCTTACGGCCAGACCACTGCGAACACGCCCGATCTCGTCTGATCTCGGAAGCTAAGCACGGTCGGGCCTCGTTAGTACCTGGATGGGAGACCGCCTGGGAATACCAGGTGCTGTAAGCTATTTTCATTTGGGGTAACAAAAAATGATCCTTTCTCCTGTTTAAAGTCCTGTCTGGTGCCAGGAGCAATTGCTTATGGCCACACCACCGGGATCACGCCCGATCTCGTCTGATCTCGGAAGCTAAACACGGTCGGGCCTGGTTAGTACTTGGATGGGAGACCGCCTGGGAATACCAGGTGCTGTAAGCTATTTTCATTTGGGGTAAAAAAAATCATCCTTTCTCCTGTTTAAAGTCCTGTCTGGTGCCAGGAGCAATTGCTTACGGCCACACCACCGGGAACACGCCCGATCTCGTCTGATCTCGGAAGCTAAGCATGGTCGGGCCTGGTTAGTACTTGGATGGGAGACCGCCTGGGAATACCAGGTGCTGTAATCTATTTTCATTTGGGGTAAAAAAAATCATCCTTTCTCTTGTTTAAAGTCCTGTCTGGTGCCAGGAGTAATTGCTTACGGCCACACCACCGGGAACAAGGCCGATCTCATCTGATCTCGGAAGCTAAGCACGGTCGGGCCTGGTTAGTACTTGGATGGGAGACCGCCTGGGAATACCAGGCGCTGTAATCTATTTTCATTTGGGGTTAAAAAAAATTATCCTTTCTCCTGTTTAAAGTCGTGTCTGGTGCCAGGAGCAATTGCTTACGGCCACACCACTGCGAACACGCCCGATCTCGTCTGATCTCGGAAGCTAAGCACGGTCGGGCCTGGTTAGTACCTGGATGGGAGACCGCCTGGGAATACCAGGTGCTGTAAGCTATTTTCATTTGGGCTAAAAAAAATCATCCTTTCTCCTGTTTAAAGTCCTGTCTGGTGCCAGGAGTAATTGCTTACAGCCACACCACCGGGATCACGCCCGATCTCGTCTGATCTCGGAAGCTAAACACGGTCGGGCCTGGTTAGTACTTGGATGGGAGACCGCCTGGGAATACCAGGTGCTGTAAGCTATTTTCATTTGGGGCAAAAAAAATCATCCTTTCTCCTGTTTAAAGTCCTGTCTGGTGCCAGGAGCAATTGCTTACGGCCAGACCACTGCGAACACGCCCGATCTCGTCTGATCTCGGAAGCTAAGCACGGTCGGGCCTGGGTAGTACCTGGATGGGAGACCGCCTGGGAATACCAGGTGCTGTAAGCTATTTTCATTTGGGGTAAAAAAAATCATCCTTTCTCCTGTTTAAAGTCCTGTCTGGTGCCAGGAGCAATTGCTTACGGCCACACCACCGGGAACACGCCTGATCTCGTCTGATCTCGGAAGCTAAGCACGGTCGGGCCTGGTTAGTACTTGGATGGGAGACCGCCTGGGAATACCAGGTGCTGTAATCTATTTTCATTTGGGGTAAAAAAAATCATCCTTTCTCCTGTTTAAAGTCCTGTCTGGTGCCAGGAGCAATTGCTTAGGGCCACACCACCGGGAACACGCCCGATCTCGTCTGATCTCGGAAGCTAAGCACGGTCGGGCCTGGTTAGTACTTGGATGGGAGACCGCCTGGGAATACCAGGTGCTGTAATCTATTTTCATTTGGGGTAAAAAAAAATTATCCTTTCTCCTGTTTAAAGTCGTGTCTGGTGCCAGGAGCAATTGCTTACGGCCACACCACTGCGAACACGCCCGATCTCGTCTGATCTCGGAAGCTAAGCACGGGCGGGCCTGGTTAGTACCTGGATGGGAGACCGCCTGGGAATACCAGGTGCTGTAAGCTATTTTCATTTGGGGTAAAAAAAATCATCCTTTCTCCTGTTTAAAGTCCTGTCTGGTGCCAGGAGTAATTGCTTACGGCCACACCACCGGGAACAAGGCCGATCTCATCTGATCTCGGAAGCTAAGCACGGTCGGGCCTGGTTAGTACTTGGATGGGAGACCGCCTGGGAATACCAGGCGCTGTAATCTATTTTCATTTGGGGTTAAAAAAAATTATCCTTTCTCCTGTTTAAAGTCGTGTCTGGTGCCAGGAGCAATTGCTTACGGCCACACCACTGCGAACACGCCCGATCTCGTCTGATCTCGGAAGCTAAGCACGGTCGGGCCTGGTTAGTACCTGGATGGGAGACCGCCTGGGAATACCAGGTGCTGTAAGCTATTTTCATTTGGGCTAAAAAAAATCATCCTTTCTCCTGTTTAAAGTCCTGTCTGGTGCCAGGAGTAATTGCTTACAGCCACACCACCGGGATCACGCCCGATCTCGTCTGATCTCGGAAGCTAAACACGGTCGGGCCTGGTTAGTACTTGGATGGGAGACCGCCTGGGAATACCAGGTGCTGTAAGCTATTTTCATTTGGGGTAAAAAAAATCATCCTTTCTCCTGTTTAAAGTCCTGTCTGGTGCCAGGAGCAATTGCTTACGGCCAGACCACTGCGAACACGCCCGATCTCGTCTGATCTCGGAAGCTAAGCACGGTCGGGCCTGGTTAGTACCTGGATGGGAGACCGCCTGGGAATACCAGGTGCTCTAAGCTATTTTCATTTGGGGTAAAAAAAATCATCCTTTCTCCTGTTTAAAGTCCTGTCTGGTGCCAGGAGCAATTGCTTACGGCCACACCACCGGGAACACGCCTGATCTCGTCTGATCTCGGAAGCTAAGCACGGTCGGGCCTGGTTAGTACTTGGATGGGAGACCGCCTGGGAATACCAGGTGCTATAATCTATTTTCATTTGGGGTAAAAAAAATCATCCTTTCTCCTGTTTAAAGTCCTGTCTGGTGCCAGGAGCAATTGCTTACGGCCAGACCACTGCGAACACGCCCGATCTCGTCTGATCTCGGAAGCTAAGCACGGTCGGGCCTGGTTAGTACCTGGATGGGAGACCGCCTGGGAATACCAGGTGCTGTAAGCTATTTTCATTTGGGGTAAAAAAAAAGATCCTTTCTACTGTTTAAAGTCCTGTCTGGTGCCAGGAGCAATTGCTTACGGCCACACCACTGCGAACACGCCCAATCTCGTCTGATCTCGGAAGCTAAGCACGGTCGGGCCTGGTTAGTACCTGGATGGGAGACCGCCTGGGAATACCAGGTGCTGTAAGCTATTTTCATTTGGGGAAAAAAAAATCATCCTTTCTCCTGTTGAAAGTCCTGTCTGGTGCCAGGAGCAATTGCTTACGGCCACACCACCGGGAACACGCCCGATCTCGTCTGATCTCGGAAGCTATGCACGGTCGGGCCTGGTTAGTACTTGGATGGGAGACCGCCTGGGAATACCAGGTGCTGTAATCTATTTTCATTTGGGGTAAAAAAAATGATCCTTTCTCATGTTTAAAGTCCTGTCTGGTGCTAGGAGGAATTGCTTACGGCCACACCACTGCGAACACGCCCGATCTCGTCTGATCTCGGAAGCTAAGCATGGGCGGGCCTGGTTAGTACCTGGATGGGAGACCGCCTGGGAATACCAGGTGCTGTAAGCTATTTTCATTTGGGGTAAAAAAAATCATCCTTTCTCCTGTTTAAAGTCCTGTCTGGTGCCAGGAGCAATTGCTTACGGCCACACCACCGGGAACACGCCCGATCTCGTCTGATCTCGGAAGCTATGCACGGTCGGGCCTGGTTAGTACTTGGATGGGAGACCGCCTGGGAATACCAGGTGCTGTAATCTATTTTCATTTGGGGTAAAAAAAATGATCCTTTCTCATGTTTAAAGTCCTGTCTGGTGCCAGGAGCAATTGCTTACGGCCACACCACTGCGAACACGCCCGATCTCGTCTGATCTCGGAAGCTAAGCACGGGCGGGCCTGGTTAGTACCTGGATGGGAGACCGCCTGGGAATACCAGGTGCTGTAAGCTATTTTCATTTGGGGTAAAAAAAATCATCCTTTCTCCTGTTTAAAGTCCTGTCTGGTGCCAGGAGTAATTGGTTACGGCCACACCACTGCGAACACGCCCGATCTCGTCTGATCTCGGAAGCTAAGCACGGTCGGGCCTGGTTAGTACCTGGATGGGATACCGCCTGGGAATACCAGGTGCTGTAAGCTATTTTCATTTGGGGTAAAAAAAATCATCCTTTCTCCTGTTTAAAGTCCTGTCTGGTGCCAGGAGCAATTGCTTACGGCCACACCACCGTGAACACGCCCGATCTCGTCTGATCTCGGAAGCTAAGCACGGTCGAGCCTGGTTGGTACTTGGATGGGAGACCGCCTGGGGATACCAGGTGCTGTAATCTATTTTCATTTGGGGTAAAAAAAATCATCCTTTCTCCTGTTTAAAGTCCTGTCTGGTGCCAGGAGCAATTACTTACGGCCACACCACTGCGAACACGCCTGATCTCGTCTGATCTCGGAAGCTAAGCAAGGTCGGGCCTGGTTAGTACCTGGATGGGAGACCGCCTGGGAATAGCAGGTGCTGTAAGATATTTTCATTTGGGGTAAAAAAAATCATCCTTTCTCCTGTTTAAAGTCCTGTCTGTTGACAGGAGCAATTGCTTACGGTCACACCACCGGGAACACGCCCGATCTCGTCTTATCTCGGAAGCTAAGCACGGTCGGGCCTGGTTAGTACTTGGATGGGAGACCGCCTGGCAATACCAGGTGCTGTAAACTATTTTCATTTGGGGTAAAAAAAATGATCCTTTCTCCTGTTTAAAGTCCTGTCTGGTGCCAGGATCAATTGCTTACGGCCACACCACTGCGAACACGCCCAATCTCGTCTGATCTCGGAAGCTAAGCACGGTCGGGCCTGGTTAGTACCTGGATGGGAGACCGCCTGGGAATACCAGGTGCTGTAAGCTATTTTCATTTGGGGTAAAAAAAATCATCCTTTCTCCTGTTTAAAGTCCTGTCTGGTGCCAGGAGCAATTGCTTACGGTCACACCACCGGGAACACGCCCGATCTCGTCTGATCTCGTAAGCTAAGCACGGTCGGGACTGGTTAGTACTTGGATGGGAGACCGCCTGGCAATACCAGGTGCTGTGATCTATTTTCATTTGGGGTAAAAAAAATGATCCTTTCTCCTGTTTAATGTCCTGTCTGGTGCCAGGAGCAATTGCTTACAACCACACCAATGCGAACACGCCTGATCTCGTCTGATCTCGGAAGCTAAGCACGGTCGGGCATGGTTAGTACCTGGATGGGAGACTGCCTGGGAATACCAGGTGCTGTAAGCTATTTTCATTTGGGGTAAAAAAAATCATCCTTTCTCCTGTTTAAAGTCCTGTCTGGTGCCAGGAGCAATTGCTTACGGCCACACCACCGGGAACACGCCTGATCTCGTCTGATCTCGGAAGCTAAGCACGGTCGGGCCTGGTTAGTACTTGGATGGGAGACCGCCTGGGAATACCAGGTGCATTAATCAATTTTCATTTGGGGTAAAAAAAAAGATCCTTTCTCCTGTTTAAAGTCCTGTCTGGTGCCAGGAGCAATTGCTTACGGCCACACCACTGCGAACACGCCCGATCTCGTCTGATCTCGGAAGCTAAGCACGGTCGGGCCTGGTTAGTACCTGGATCGGAGACCGCCTGTGAATACCAGGTGCTGTAAGCTATTTTCATTTTGGGTAAAAAAAAATCATCCTTTCTCCTGTTTAAAGTCCTGTCTGGTGCCAGGAGCAATTGCTTACGGCCACACCACCGGGAACACGACCGATCTTGTCTGATCTCGGAAGCTAAGCACGGTCGGGCCTGGTTAGTACCTGGATGGGAGACCGCCTGGGAATACCAGGTGCTGTACGCTATTTTCATTTGGGGTAAAAAAAATGATCCTTTCTCCTGTTTAAAGTCCTGTCTGGTGCCAGGAGCAATTGCTTACGGCCAGACCACTGCGAACACGTCTGATCTCGGAAGCTAAGCACGGTCAGGCCTGGTTGGTACCTGGATGGGAGACCGCCTGGGAATACCAGGTGCTGTGAGCTATTTTCATTTGGGGTAAAAAAAATGATCCTTTCTCCTGTTTAAAGTCCTGTCTGGTGCCAGGAGCAATTGCTTACGGCCACACCACCGTGAACACTCCCGATCTCGTCTGATCTCGGAAGCTAAGCACGGTCGGGCCTGGTTAGTACTTGGATGGGAGACCGCCTGGGAATACCAGGTGCTGTAATCTATTTTTATTTGGGGTAAAAAAAATGATCCTTTCTCCTGTTTAAAGTCCTGTCTGGTGCCAGGAGCAATTGCTTACGGGCACACCACTGCGAACACGCCCGATCTCGTCTGATCTCGGAAGCTAAGCACGGTCGGGCCTGTTTAGTACCTGGATTGGAGACCGACTGAGAATACCAGGTGCTGTTAGCTATTTTCATTTGGGGTAAAAAAAATCATCCTTTCTCCTGTTTAAAGTCCTGTCTGGTGCCAGGAGCAATTGCTTACGGCCACACCACCGTGAACACGCCCGATCTCGTCTGATCTCGGAAGCTAAGCACGGTCGGGCCTGGTTAGTACGTGGATGGGAGACCGCCTGGGAATACCAGGTGCTGTAATCTATTTTAATTTGGGGTAAAAAAAATGATCCTTTCTCCTGTTTAAAGTCCTGTCTGGTGCCAGGAGCAGTTGCTTACGGCCAGACCACTGCGAACACGCCCGATCTCGTCTGATCTCGGAAGCTAAGCACGGTCGGGCCTGGTTAGTACCTGGATGGGAGACCACCTGGGAATACCAGGTGCTGTAAGCTATTTTCATTTGGGGTAAAAAAAATCATCCTTTCTCCTGTTTAAAGTCCTGTCTGGTGCCAGGAGCAATTGTTTACGGCCACACCACCGTGAACACGCCCAATCTCGTCTGATCTCGGAAGCTAAGCACGGTCGGGCCTGGTTAGTACTTGGATGGGAGACCGCCTGGGAATACCAGGTGCTGTAATCTATTTTCATTTGGGGTAAAAAAAATGATCCTTTCTCCTGTTTAAAGTCCTGTCTGGTGCCAGGAGGAATTGCTCACGGCCACACCACTGCGAACACGCCCGATCTCGTCTGATCTCGGAAGCTAAGCACGGTCGGGCCTGGTTAGTACATGGATGGGAGACCGCCTGGGAATACCAGGTGCTGTAAGCTATTTTTATTTGGGGTAAAAAAAATCATCCTTTCTCCTGTTTAAAGTCCTGTCTGGTGCCAGGATCAATTGCTTACGGCCACACCACTGCGAACACGCCCGATCTCGTCTGATCTCGGAAGCTAAACACGGTCGGGCCTGGTAAGTACCTGGATGGGAGACCGCCTGGGAATACCAGGTGCTGTAAGCTATTTTCATTTGGGGTAAAAAAAATCATCCTTTCTCCTGTTTAAAGTCCTGTCTGGTGCCAGGAGCAATTGCTTACGGCCACACCACTGCGAACACGCCCGATCTTGTCTGATCTCGGAAGCTAAGCACGGTCGGGCATGGTTAGTACCTGGATGGGAGACCGCCTGGGAATACCAGGTGCTGTAAGCTATTTTCTTTTGGGGTAAAAAAAATCATCCTTTCTCCTGTTTAAAGTCCTGTCTGGTGCCCGGAGCAATTGCTTACGGCCACACCACCGTGAACACGCCCGATCTCGTCTGATCTCGGAAGCTAAGCACGGTCGGGCGTGGTTATTACTTGGATGGGAGACTGCCTGGGAATACCAGGTGCTGTAAGCTATTTTCGTTTGGGGTAAAAAAAAATCATTCTTTCTCCTGTTGAAAGTCCTGTCTGGTGGCAGGAGTAATCGCTTACGGCCACACCACTGTGAACACGCCCGATCTCGTCTGATCTAGGAAGCTAAGCACTGTCGGGCCTGGTTAGTACTTGGATGGGAGACCGCCTGGGAATACCAGGTGCTGTAAGCTATTTTCATTTGGGGTAAAAAAAATCATCCTTTCTCCTGTTTAAAGTCCTGTCTGGTGCCAGGAGCAATTGCTTACGGCCACACCACTGCGAACACGCCCGATCTCGTGTGATCTCGGAAGCTAAGCACGGTCAGGGCTGGTTAGTACCTGGATGGGAGACCGCCTGGGAATACCAGGTGCTGTAAGCAATTTTCATTTGGGGTAAAAAAAATCATCCTTTCTCCTGTTTAAAGTCCTGTCTGGTGCCCGGAGCAATTGCTTACGGCTACACCACCGTGAACACGCCTGATCTGGTCTGATCTCGGAAGCTAAGCACGGTTAGGCCTGGTTAGTACTTGGATGGGAGACCGCCTGGGAATACCAGGTGCTGTAATCTATTTTCATTTGGGGTAAAAAAAAATGATCCTTTCTCCTGTTTAAAGTCCTGTCTGGTGCCAGGAGCAATTGCTTACGGCCACACCACTGCGAATACGCCCGATCTCGTTTGATCTCGGAAGCTAAGCACGGTCGGGCCTGGTTAGTACTTGGATGGGAGACCGCCTGGGAATACCAGGTGATGTAATCCATTTTCATTTGGGGTAAAAAAAATCATCCTTTCTCCTGTTTAAAGTCCTGTCAGGTGCCAGGAGCAATTGCTTACGGCCACACCACCGTGAACACGCCCGATCTCGTCTGATCTCGGAAGCTAAGCACGGTCGGGCCTGTTTAGTACCTGGATGGGAGACCGCCTGGGGATACCAGGTGCTGTAAGCTATTTTATTTTGGGGTAAAAAAAATCATCCTTTCTCCTGTTTAAAGTCCTGTCTGGTGCCCTGAGCAATTGCTTACGGCCACACCACCGTGAACACGCCTGATCTCGTCTGATCTCGGAAGCTAAGCACGGTCGGGCTTGGTTAGTGCTTTGATGGGAGACCGCCTGGGAATACCAGGTGCTGTAATCTATTTTCATTTGGGGTAAAAAAAATGATCCTTTCTCCTGTTTAAAGTCCTGTCTGGTGCCAGGAGCAATTGCTTACGGGCACACCACTGCGAACACGCCCGATCTCGTCTGATCTCGGAAGCTAAGCACGGTCGGGCCTGGTTAGTACGTGGATGGGAGACCGCCTGGGAATACCAGGTGCTGTAATCTATTTTCATTTGGGGTAAAAAAAATGATCCTTTCTCCTGTTTAAAGTCCTGTCTGGTGCCAGGAGCAGTTGCTTACGGCCAGACCACTGCGAACACGCCCGATCTCGTCTGATCTCGGAAGCTAAGCACGGTCGGGCCTGGTTAGTACCTGGATGGGAGACCGCCTGGGAATACCAGGTGCTGTAAGCTATTTTCATTTGGGGTAAAAAAAATCATCCTTTCTCCTGTTTAAAGTCCTGTCTGGTGCCAGGAGCAATTGTTTACGGCCACACCACCGTGAACACGCCCAATCTCGTCTGATCTCGGAAGCTAAGCACGGTCGAGCCTGGTTAGTACTTGGATGGGAGACCGCCTGGGAATACCAGGTGCTGTAATCTATTTTCATTTGGGGTAAAAAAAATGATCCTTTCTCCTGTTTAAAGTCCTGTCTGGTGCCAGGAGGAATTGCTTACGGCCACACCACTGCGAACACGCCCGATCTCGTTTGATCTCGGAAGCTAAGCACGGTCGGGCCTGGTTAGTACATGGATGGGAGACCGCCTGGGAATACCAGGTGCTGTAAGCTATTTTCATTTGGGGTAAAAAAAATCATTCTTTCTCCTGTTTAAAGTCCTGTCTGGTGCCAGGAGGAATTGCTTACGGCCACACTACTGCGAACACGCCCGATCTCGTCTGATCTCGGAAGCTAAGCACGGTCGGGCCTGGTTAGTACCTGGATGGGAGACCGGCTGGGAATACCAGGTGCTGTAAGCTATTTTCATTTGGGGTAAAAAAAATGATCCTTTCTCCTGTTTAAAGTCCTGTCTGGTGCCAGGAGCAATTGCTTACGGCCACACCACCGTGAACACGTCTGATCTCGGAAGCTAAGCACGGTCGGGCCTGGTTAGTACTTGGATGGGAGACCGCCTGGGAATACCAGGTGCTGTAAGCTATTTTCATTTGGGGTAAAAAAAATCATCCTTTCTCCTGTTTAAAGTCCTGTCTGGTACCAGGAGCAAATGCTTACGGCCACACCACTGCGAACACGCCCGATCTCGTCTGATCTCGGAAGCTAAGCACGGTCGAGCCTGGTTAGTACCTTGATGGGAGACCGCCTGGGAATACTAGGTGCTGTAAGCTATTTTCATTTGGGGTAAAAAAAATCATCCTTTCTCCTGTTTAAAGTCCTGTCTGGTGCCAGGAGCAATTGCTTACGGCCACACCACCGTGAACACGCCCGATCTCGTCTGATCTCGGAAGCTAAGCACGGTCGGGGCTGGTTAGTACTTGGATGGGAGACCGCCTGGGAATACCAGGTGCTGTAATCTATTTTCATTTGGGGTAAAAAAAATCATCCTTTCTCCTGTTTAAAGTCCTGTCTGGTGCCAGGAGCAATTGCTTACGGCCACACCACTGCGAACACGCCCGATCTCGTCTGATCTCGGGAGCTAAGAACGGTCGGGCCTGGTTAGTACCTGGATGGGAGACCGCCTAGGAATACCACGTGCTGTAAGCTATTTTCATTTGGGGTAAAAAAAATCATCCTTTCTCCTGTTTAAAGTCCTGTCTGGTGCCAGGAGCAATTGCTTACGGCCACACCACTGCGAACACGGCTGATCTCGGAAGCTAAGCACGGTCGGGCCTGGTTAGTACCTGGATGGGAGACAGCCTGGGAATACCAGGTGCTGTAATCTATTTTCATTTTGGGTAAAAAAAATGATCCTTTCTCCTGTTTAAAGTCATGTCTGGTGCCAGGAGCAATTGCTTACGGCCACACCACCGGGAACACGCCCGATCTCGTCTGATCTCGGAAGCTAAGCACGGTCGGGCCTGGTTAGTACTTGGATGGGAGACCACCTGGGAATACCAGGTGCTGTAATCTATTTTCATTTGGGGTAAAAAAAATCATCCTTTCTCCTGTTTAAAGTCCTGTCTGGTGCCAGGAGCAATTGCTTACGGCCACACCACCGGGAACACGCCCGATCTCGTCTGATTTCGGAAGCTAAGCACGGTCGGGCCTGGTTAGTACTTGGATGGGAGAACGCCTGGGAATACCAGGTGCTGTAATCTATTTTCATTTTGGGTAAAAAAAATGATCCTTTCTCCTGTTTAAAGTCCTGTCTGGTGCCAGGAGAAATTGCTTACGGCCACACCACTGCGAACACGCCCGATCTCGTCTGATCTCGGAAGCTAAGCACGGTCGGGCCTGGTTAGTACCTGGATGGGAGACCGTCTGGGAATACCAGGTGCTGTAATCTATTTTCATTTGGGGTAAATAAAATGATCCTTTCTCCTGTTTAAAGTCCTGTCTGGTGCCAGGAGCAAGTGCTTACGGCCACACCACTGCGAACACGCCCGATCTCGTCTGATCTCGGAAGCTAAGCACGGTCGGGCCTGGTTAGTACCTGGATGGGAGACCGCCTGGGAATACCAGGTGCTGTAAGCTATTTTCATTTGGGGTAAAAAAAATCATCCTTTCTCCTGTTTAAAGTCCTGTCTGGTGCCAGGAGCAATTGGTTACGGCCACACAACCGTGAACACGCCCAATCTCGTCTGATCTCGGAAGCTAAGCACGGTCGGGCCTGGTTAGTACTTGGATGGGAGACCGCCTGGGAATACCAGGTGCTGTAATCTAATTTCATTTGGGGTAAAAAAAATGATCCTTTCTCCTGTTTAAAGTCCTGTCTGGTGCTAGGAGAAATTGCTTACGGCCACACCACTGCGAACACGCCCGATCTCGTCTGATCTCGGAAGCTAAGCACGGTCGGGCCTGGTTAGTACCTGGATGGGAGACCGCCTGGGAATACCAGGTGCTGTAAGTTATTTTCATTTGGGGTAAAAAAAATCATCCTTTCTCCTGTTTAAAGTCCTGTCTGGTGCTACGAGCAATTGCTTACGGCCACACCACCGGGAACACGCCCGATCTCGTCTGATCTCGGAAGCTAAGCACGGTCGGGCCTGGTCAGTACTTGGATGGGAGACCGACTGGGAATACCAGGTGCTGTAATCTATTTTCATTTTGGGTAAAAAAAATTATCCTTTCTCCCGTTTAAAGTCCTGTCTGGTGCCAGGATCAATTGCTTACGGCCACACCACTGCGAACACGCCCGATCTCGTCTGATCTCGGAAGCTAAGCACGGTCGGGCCTCCCATCCAGTACTTGGATGGGAGACCGCCTGGGAATACCAGGTGCTGTAATCTAATTTCATTTGGGGTAAAAAAAATGATCCTTTCTCCTGTTTAAAGTCCTGTCTGGTGCTAGGAGAAATTGCTTACGGCCACACCACTGCGAACACGCCCGATCTCGTCTGATCTCGGAAGCTAAGCACGGTCGGGCCTGGTTAGTACCTGGATGGGAGACCGCCTGGGAATACCAGGTGCTGTAAGTTATTTTCATTTGGGGTAAAAAAAATCATCCTTTCTCCTGTTTAAAGTCCTGTCTGGTGCCAAGAGCAATTGCTTACGGCCACACCACCGGGAACACGCCCGATCTCGTCTGATCTCGGAAGCTAAGCACGGTCGGGCCTGGTCAGTACTTGGATGGGAGACCGACTGGGAATACCAGGTGCTGTAATCTATTTTCATTTTGGGTAAAAAAAATTATCCTTTCTCCCGTTTAAAGTCCTGTCTGGTGCCAGGATCAATTGCTTACGGCCACACCACTGCGAACACGCCCGATCTCGTCTGATCTCGGAAGCTAAGCACGGTCGGGCCTCCCATCCAGTACTTGGATGGGAGACCGCCTGGGAATACCAGGTGCTGTAATCTATTTTCATTTGGGGTAAAAAATATCATCCTTTCTCCTGTTTAAAGTCCTGTCTGGTGCCAGGAGCAATTGCTTACGGCCACACCACTGCGAACACGCCAGATCTCGTCTGATCTCGGAAGCAAAGAACGGTCGGGCCTGGTTAGTACCTGGATGGGAGACCGCCTAGGAATACCACGTGCTGTAAGCTATTTTCATTTGGGGTAAAAAAAATCATCCTTTCTCCTGTTTAAAGTCCTGTCTGGTGCCAGGAGCAATTGCTTACGGCCACACCACCGGGAACACGCCCGATCTCGTCTGATCTCGGAAGCTAAGCACGGTCGGGCCTGGTTAGTACTTGGATGGGAGACCGCCTGGGAATACCAAGTGCTGTATTCTATTTTAATTTGGGGTAAAAAAAATCATCCTTTCTCCTGTTTAAAGACCTGTCTGGTGCCAGGAGGAATTGCTTACGGCCGAACCACTGCGAACACGCCCGATCTCGTCTGATCTCGGAAGCTAAGAACGGTCGGGCCTGGTTAGTACCTGGATGGGAGACCGCCTAGGAATACCAGGTGCTGTAAGTTATCTTCATTTGGGGTAAAAAAAATCATCCTTTCTCCTGTTTAAAGTCCTGTCTGGTGCCAAGAGCAATTGCTTACGGCCACACCACCGGGAACACGGCCGATCTTGTCTGATCTCGGAAGCTAAGCACGGTCGGGCCTGGTTAGTACTTGGATGGGAGACCGACTGGGAATACCAGGTGCTGTAATCTATTTTCATTTTGGGTAAAAAAAATCATCCTTTCTCCTGTTTAAAGTCCTGTCTGGTGCCAGGAGCAATTGGTTACGGCCACACAACTGTGAACACGCCCAATCTCGTCTGATCTCGGAAGCTAAGCACTGTCGGGCCTGGTTAGTACTTGGTTGGGAGACCGCCTGGGAATACCAGGTGCTGTAATCTATTTTCATTTGGGGTAAAAAAAATGATCCTTTCTCCTGTTTAAAGTCCTGTCTGGTGCTAGGAGAAATTGCTTACGGCCACACCACTGCGAACACGCCCGATCTCGTCTGATCTCGGAAGCTAAGCACGGTCGGGCCTGGTTAGTACCTGGATGGGAGACCGCCTGGGAATACCAGGTGCTGTAAGCTATTTTCATTTGGGGTAAAAAAAATCATCCTTACTCCTGTTTAAAGTCCTGTCTGGTGCCAGGAGCAATTGCTTACGGCCACACAACTGTGAACACGCCCGATCTCGTCTGATCTCGGAAGCTAAGCACGGTCGGGCCTGCTTAGTACTTGGATGGGAGACCGCCTGGGAATACCAGGTGCTGTAATCTATTTTCATTTGGGGTAAAAAAAATGATCCTTTCTCCTGTTTAAAGTCCTGTCTGGTGCTAGAAGAAATTGCTTACGGCCACACCACTGCGAACACGCCCGATCTCGTCTGATCTCGGAAGCTAAGCACGGTCGGGCCTGTTTAGTACCTGGATGGGAGACCGCCTGGGAATACCAGGTGCTGTAAGCTATTTTCATTTGGGGTAAAAAAAATCATCCTTACTCCTGTTTAAAGTCCTGTCTGGTGCCAGTAGCAATTGCTTACGGCCACACCACCGGGAACACACACGATCTCATCTGATCTCGCAAGCTAAGCACGGTCGGGCCTGGTTAGTACCTGGATGGGAGACCGCCTGGGGATACAAGGTGCTTTAAGCTATTTTCATTTGGGGTAAAAAAAATCATCCTTTCTCCTGTTTAGAGTCCTGTCTGGTGCCAGGAGCATTTCCTTACGGCCACACCACTGCGAACACGGCTGATCTCGGAAGCTAAGCACGGTCGGGCCTGGTTAGTACCTGGATGGGAGACAGCCTGGGAATACCAGGTGCTGTAATCTATTTTCATTTTGGGTAAAAAAAATGATCCTTTCTCCTGTTTAAAGTCATGTCTGGTGCCAGGAGCAATTGCTTACGGCCACACCACCGGGAACACGCCCGATCTCGTCTGATCTCGGAAGCTAAGCACGGTCGGGCCTGGTTAGTACTTGGATGGGAGACCACCTGGGAATACCAGGTGCTGTAATCTATTTTCATTTGGGGTAAAAAAAATCATCCTTTCTCCTGTTTAAAGTCCTGTCTGGTGCCAGGAGCAATTGCTTACGGCCACACCCCCGGGAACAAGCCCGATCTCGTCTGATTTCGGAAGCTAAGCACGGTCGGGCCTGGTTAGTACTTGGATGGGAGAACGCCTGGGAATACCAGGTGCTGTAATCTATTTTCATTTTGGGTAAAAAAAATGATCCTTTCTCCTGTTTAAAGTCCTGTCTGGTGCCAGGAGAAATTGCTTACGGCCACACCACTGCGAACACGCCCGATCTCGTCTGATCTCGGAAGCTAAGCACGGTCGGGCCTGGTTAGTACCTGGATGGGAGACCGTCTGGGAATACCAGGTGCTGTAATCTATTTTCATTTGGGGTAAAAAAAATGATCCTTTCTCCTGTTTAAAGTCCTGTCTGGTGCCAGGAGCAAGTGCTTACGGCCACACCACTGCGAACACGCCCGATCTCGTCTGATCTCGGAAGCTAAGCACGGTCGGGCCTGGTTAGTACCTGGATGGGAGACCGCCTGGGAATACCAGGTGCTGTAAGCTATTTTCATTTGGGGTAAAAAAAATCATCCTTTCTCCTGTTTAAAGTCCTGTCTGGTGCCAGGAGCAATTGGTTACGGCCACACAACCGTGAACACGCCCAATCTCGTCTGATCTCGGAAGCTAAGCACGGTCGGGCCTGGTTAGTACTTGGATGGGAGACCGCCTGGGAATACCAGGTGCTGTAATCTAATTTCATTTGGGGTAAAAAAAATGATCCTTTCTCCTGTTTAAAGTCCTGTCTGGTGCTAGGAGAAATTGCTTACGGCCACACCACTGCGAACACGCCCGATCTCGTCTGATCTCGGAAGCTAAGCACGGTCGGGCCTGGTTAGTACCTGGATGGGAGACCGCCTGGGAATACCAGGTGCTGTAAGTTATTTTCATTTGGGGTAAAAAAAATCATCCTTTCTCCTGTTTAAAGTCCTGTCTGGTGCCAAGAGCAATTGCTTACGGCCACACCACCGGGAACACGCCCGATCTCGTCTGATCTCGGAAGCTAAGCACGGTCGGGCCTGGTCAGTACTTGGATGGGAGACCGACTGGGAATACCAGGTGCTGTAATCTATTTTCATTTTGGGTAAAAAAAATTATCCTTTCTCCCGTTTAAAGTCCTGTCTGGTGCCAGGATCAATTGCTTACGGCCACACCACTGCGAACACGCCCGATCTCGTCTGATCTCGGAAGCTAAGCACGGTCGGGCCTCCCATCCAGTACTTGGATGGGAGACCGCCTGGGAATACCAGGTGCTGTAATCTATTTTCATTTGGGGTAAAAAATATCATCCTTTCTCCTGTTTAAAGTCCTGTCTGGTGCCAGGAGCAATTGCTTACGGCCACACCACTGCGAACACGCCAGATCTCGTCTGATCTCGGAAGCAAAGAACGGTCGGGCCTGGTTAGTACCTGGATGGGAGACCGCCTAGGAATACCACGTGCTGTAAGCTATTTTCATTTGGGGTAAAAAAAATCATCCTTTCTCCTGTTTAAAGTCCTGTCTGGTGCCAGGAGCAATTGCTTACGGCCACACCACCGGGAATACGCCCGATCTCGTCTGATCTCGGAAGCTAAGCACGGTCGGGCCTGGTTAGTACTTGGATGGGAGACCGCCTGGGAGTAACAGGTGCTGTATTCTATTTTAATTTGGGGTAAAAAAAATCATCCTTTCTCCTGTTTAAAGACCTGTCTGGTGCCAGGAGGAATTGCTTACGGCCGAACCACTGCGAACACGCCCGATCTCGTCTGATCTCGGAAGCTAAGAACGGTCGGGCCTGGTTAGTACCTGGATGGGAGACCGCCTAGGAATACCAGGTGCTGTAAGTTATCTTCATTTGGGGTAAAAAAAATCATCCTTTCTCCTGTTTAAAGTCCTGTCTGGTGCCAGGAGAAATTGCTTACGGCCACACCACTGCGAACACGCCCGATCTCGTCTGATCTCGGAAGCTAAGCACGGTCGGGCCTGGGTAGTACCTGGATGGGAGACCGCCTGGGAATACCAGGTGCTGTAAGCAATTTTCATTTGGGGTAAAAAAAATCATCCTTTCTCCTGTTTAAAGTCCTGTCTGGTGCCCGGAGCAATTGCTTACGGCTACACCACCGTGAACACGCCTGATCTGGTCTGATCTCGGAAGCTAAGCACGGTTAGGCCTGGTTAGTACTTGGATGGGAGACCGCCTGGGAATACCAGGTGCTGTAATCTATTTTCATTTGGGGTAAAAAAAAATGATCCTTTCTCCTGTTTAAAGTCCTGTCTGGTGCCAGGAGCAATTGCTTACGGCCACACCACTGCGAATACGCCCGATCTCGTTTGATCTCGGAAGCTAAGCACGGTCGGGCCTGGTTAGTACTTGGATGGGAGACCGCCTGGGAATACCAGGTGATGTAATCCATTTTCATTTGGGGTAAAAAAAATCATCCTTTCTCCTGTTTAAAGTCCTGTCAGGTGCCAGGAGCAATTGCTTACGGCCACACCACCGTGAACACGCCCGATCTCGTCTGATCTCGGAAGCTAAGCACGGTCGGGCCTGTTTAGTACCTGGATGGGAGACCGCCTGGGGATACCAGGTGCTGTAAGCTATTTTATTTTGGGGTAAAAAAAATCATCCTTTCTCCTGTTTAAAGTCCTGTCTGGTGCCCTGAGCAATTGCTTACGGCCACACCACCGTGAACACGCCTGATCTCGTCTGATCTCGGAAGCTAAGCACGGTCGGGCTTGGTTAGTGCTTTGATGGGAGACCGCCTGGGAATACCAGGTGCTGTAATCTATTTTCATTTGGGGTAAAAAAAATGATCCTTTCTCCTGTTTAAAGTCCTGTCTGGTGCCAGGAGCAATTGCTTACGGGCACACCACTGCGAACACGCCCGATCTCGTCTGATCTCGGAAGCTAAGCACGGTCGGGCCTGGTTAGTACGTGGATGGGAGACCGCCTGGGAATACCAGGTGCTGTAATCTATTTTCATTTGGGGTAAAAAAAATGATCCTTTCTCCTGTTTAAAGTCCTGTCTGGTGCCAGGAGCAGTTGCTTACGGCCAGACCACTGCGAACACGCCCGATCTCGTCTGATCTCGGAAGCTAAGCACGGTCGGGCCTGGTTAGTACCTGGATGGGAGACCGCCTGGGAATACCAGGTGCTGTAAGCTATTTTCATTTGGGGTAAAAAAAATCATCCTTTCTCCTGTTTAAAGTCCTGTCTGGTGCCAGGAGCAATTGTTTACGGCCACACCACCGTGAACACGCCCAATCTCGTCTGATCTCGGAAGCTAAGCACGGTCGAGCCTGGTTAGTACTTGGATGGGAGACCGCCTGGGAATACCAGGTGCTGTAATCTATTTTCATTTGGGGTAAAAAAAATGATCCTTTCTCCTGTTTAAAGTCCTGTCTGGTGCCAGGAGGAATTGCTTACGGCCACACCACTGCGAACACGCCCGATCTCGTTTGATCTCGGAAGCTAAGCACGGTCGGGCCTGGTTAGTACATGGATGGGAGACCGCCTGGGAATACCAGGTGCTGTAAGCTATTTTCATTTGGGGTAAAAAAAATCATTCTTTCTCCTGTTTAAAGTCCTGTCTGGTGCCAGGAGGAATTGCTTACGGCCACACTACTGCGAACACGCCCGATCTCGTCTGATCTCGGAAGCTAAGCACGGTCGGGCCTGGTTAGTACCTGGATGGGAGACCGGCTGGGAATACCAGGTGCTGTAAGCTATTTTCATTTGGGGTAAAAAAAATGATCCTTTCTCCTGTTTAAAGTCCTGTCTGGTGCCAGGAGCAATTGCTTACGGCCACACCACCGTGAACACGTCTGATCTCGGAAGCTAAGCACGGTCGGGCCTGGTTAGTACTTGGATGGGAGACCGCCTGGGAATACCAGGTGCTGTAAGCTATTTTCATTTGGGGTAAAAAAAATCATCCTTTCTCCTGTTTAAAGTCCTGTCTGGTACCAGGAGCAAATGCTTACGGCCACACCACTGCGAACACGCCCGATCTCGTCTGATCTCGGAAGCTAAGCACGGTCGAGCCTGGTTAGTACCTTGATGGGAGACCGCCTGGGAATACTAGGTGCTGTAAGCTATTTTCATTTGGGGTAAAAAAAATCATCCTTTCTCCTGTTTAAAGTCCTGTCTGGTGCCAGGAGCAATTGCTTACGGCCACACCACCGTGAACACGCCCGATCTCGTCTGATCTCGGAAGCTAAGCACGGTCGGGGCTGGTTAGTACTTGGATGGGAGACCGCCTGGGAATACCAGGTGCTGTAATCTATTTTCATTTGGGGTAAAAAAAATCATCCTTTCTCCTGTTTAAAGTCCTGTCTGGTGCCAGGAGCAATTGCTTACGGCCACACCACTGCGAACACGCCCGATCTCGTCTGATCTCGGGAGCTAAGAACGGTCGGGCCTGGTTAGTACCTGGATGGGAGACCGCCTAGGAATACCACGTGCTGTAAGCTATTTTCATTTGGGGTAAAAAAAATCATCCTTTCTCCTGTTTAAAGTCCTGTCTGGTGCCAGGAGCAATTGCTTACGGCCACACCACTGCGAACACGGCTGATCTCGGAAGCTAAGCACGGTCGGGCCTGGTTAGTACCTGGATGGGAGACAGCCTGGGAATACCAGGTGCTGTAATCTATTTTCATTTTGGGTAAAAAAAATGATCCTTTCTCCTGTTTAAAGTCATGTCTGGTGCCAGGAGCAATTGCTTACGGCCACACCACCGGGAACACGCCCGATCTCGTCTGATCTCGGAAGCTAAGCACGGTCGGGCCTGGTTAGTACTTGGATGGGAGACCACCTGGGAATACCAGGTGCTGTAATCTATTTTCATTTGGGGTAAAAAAAATCATCCTTTCTCCTGTTTAAAGTCCTGTCTGGTGCCAGGAGCAATTGCTTACGGCCACACCACCGGGAACACGCCCGATCTCGTCTGATTTCGGAAGCTAAGCACGGTCGGGCCTGGTTAGTACTTGGATGGGAGAACGCCTGGGAATACCAGGTGCTGTAATCTATTTTCATTTTGGGTAAAAAAAATGATCCTTTCTCCTGTTTAAAGTCCTGTCTGGTGCCAGGAGAAATTGCTTACGGCCACACCACTGCGAACACGCCCGATCTCGTCTGATCTCGGAAGCTAAGCACGGTCGGGCCTGGTTAGTACCTGGATGGGAGACCGTCTGGGAATACCAGGTGCTGTAATCTATTTTCATTTGGGGTAAATAAAATGATCCTTTCTCCTGTTTAAAGTCCTGTCTGGTGCCAGGAGCAAGTGCTTACGGCCACACCACTGCGAACACGCCCGATCTCGTCTGATCTCGGAAGCTAAGCACGGTCGGGCCTGGTTAGTACCTGGATGGGAGACCGCCTGGGAATACCAGGTGCTGTAAGCTATTTTCATTTGGGGTAAAAAAAATCATCCTTTCTCCTGTTTAAAGTCCTGTCTGGTGCCAGGAGCAATTGGTTACGGCCACACAACCGTGAACACGCCCAATCTCGTCTGATCTCGGAAGCTAAGCACGGTCGGGCCTGGTTAGTACTTGGATGGGAGACCGCCTGGGAATACCAGGTGCTGTAATCTAATTTCATTTGGGGTAAAAAAAATGATCCTTTCTCCTGTTTAAAGTCCTGTCTGGTGCTAGGAGAAATTGCTTACGGCCACACCACTGCGAACACGCCCGATCTCGTCTGATCTCGGAAGCTAAGCACGGTCGGGCCTGGTTAGTACCTGGATGGGAGACCGCCTGGGAATACCAGGTGCTGTAAGTTATTTTCATTTGGGGTAAAAAAAATCATCCTTTCTCCTGTTTAAAGTCCTGTCTGGTGCTACGAGCAATTGCTTACGGCCACACCACCGGGAACACGCCCGATCTCGTCTGATCTCGGAAGCTAAGCACGGTCGGGCCTGGTCAGTACTTGGATGGGAGACCGACTGGGAATACCAGGTGCTGTAATCTATTTTCATTTTGGGTAAAAAAAATTATCCTTTCTCCCGTTTAAAGTCCTGTCTGGTGCCAGGATCAATTGCTTACGGCCACACCACTGCGAACACGCCCGATCTCGTCTGATCTCGGAAGCTAAGCACGGTCGGGCCTCCCATCCAGTACTTGGATGGGAGACCGCCTGGGAATACCAGGTGCTGTAATCTAATTTCATTTGGGGTAAAAAAAATGATCCTTTCTCCTGTTTAAAGTCCTGTCTGGTGCTAGGAGAAATTGCTTACGGCCACACCACTGCGAACACGCCCGATCTCGTCTGATCTCGGAAGCTAAGCACGGTCGGGCCTGGTTAGTACCTGGATGGGAGACCGCCTGGGAATACCAGGTGCTGTAAGTTATTTTCATTTGGGGTAAAAAAAATCATCCTTTCTCCTGTTTAAAGTCCTGTCTGGTGCCAAGAGCAATTGCTTACGGCCACACCACCGGGAACACGCCCGATCTCGTCTGATCTCGGAAGCTAAGCACGGTCGGGCCTGGTCAGTACTTGGATGGGAGACCGACTGGGAATACCAGGTGCTGTAATCTATTTTCATTTTGGGTAAAAAAAATTATCCTTTCTCCCGTTTAAAGTCCTGTCTGGTGCCAGGATCAATTGCTTACGGCCACACCACTGCGAACACGCCCGATCTCGTCTGATCTCGGAAGCTAAGCACGGTCGGGCCTCCCATCCAGTACTTGGATGGGAGACCGCCTGGGAATACCAGGTGCTGTAATCTATTTTCATTTGGGGTAAAAAATATCATCCTTTCTCCTGTTTAAAGTCCTGTCTGGTGCCAGGAGCAATTGCTTACGGCCACACCACTGCGAACACGCCAGATCTCGTCTGATCTCGGAAGCAAAGAACGGTCGGGCCTGGTTAGTACCTGGATGGGAGACCGCCTAGGAATACCACGTGCTGTAAGCTATTTTCATTTGGGGTAAAAAAAATCATCCTTTCTCCTGTTTAAAGTCCTGTCTGGTGCCAGGAGCAATTGCTTACGGCCACACCACCGGGAACACGCCCGATCTCGTCTGATCTCGGAAGCTAAGCACGGTCGGGCCTGGTTAGTACTTGGATGGGAGACCGCCTGGGAATACCAAGTGCTGTATTCTATTTTAATTTGGGGTAAAAAAAATCATCCTTTCTCCTGTTTAAAGACCTGTCTGGTGCCAGGAGGAATTGCTTACGGCCGAACCACTGCGAACACGCCCGATCTCGTCTGATCTCGGAAGCTAAGAACGGTCGGGCCTGGTTAGTACCTGGATGGGAGACCGCCTAGGAATACCAGGTGCTGTAAGTTATCTTCATTTGGGGTAAAAAAAATCATCCTTTCTCCTGTTTAAAGTCCTGTCTGGTGCCAAGAGCAATTGCTTACGGCCACACCACCGGGAACACGGCCGATCTTGTCTGATCTCGGAAGCTAAGCACGGTCGGGCCTGGTTAGTACTTGGATGGGAGACCGACTGGGAATACCAGGTGCTGTAATCTATTTTCATTTTGGGTAAAAAAAATCATCCTTTCTCCTGTTTAAAGTCCTGTCTGGTGCCAGGAGCAATTGGTTACGGCCACACAACTGTGAACACGCCCAATCTCGTCTGATCTCGGAAGCTAAGCACTGTCGGGCCTGGTTAGTACTTGGTTGGGAGACCGCCTGGGAATACCAGGTGCTGTAATCTATTTTCATTTGGGGTAAAAAAAATGATCCTTTCTCCTGTTTAAAGTCCTGTCTGGTGCTAGGAGAAATTGCTTACGGCCACACCACTGCGAACACGCCCGATCTCGTCTGATCTCGGAAGCTAAGCACGGTCGGGCCTGGTTAGTACCTGGATGGGAGACCGCCTGGGAATACCAGGTGCTGTAAGCTATTTTCATTTGGGGTAAAAAAAATCATCCTTACTCCTGTTTAAAGTCCTGTCTGGTGCCAGGAGCAATTGCTTACGGCCACACAACTGTGAACACGCCCGATCTCGTCTGATCTCGGAAGCTAAGCACGGTCGGGCCTGCTTAGTACTTGGATGGGAGACCGCCTGGGAATACCAGGTGCTGTAATCTATTTTCATTTGGGGTAAAAAAAATCATCCTTTCTCCTGTTTAAAGTCCTGTCTGGTGCCAGGAGCAATTGCTTACGGCCACACCACCGTGAACACGCCCGATCTCGTCTGATCTCGGAAGCTAAGCACGGTCGGGGCTGGTTAGTACTTGGATGGGAGACCGCCTGGGAATACCAGGTGCTGTAATCTATTTTCATTTGGGGTAAAAAAAATCATCCTTTCTCCTGTTTAAAGTCCTGTCTGGTGCCAGGAGCAATTGCTTACGGCCACACCACTGCGAACACGCCCGATCTCGTCTGATCTCGGGAGCTAAGAACGGTCGGGCCTGGTTAGTACCTGGATGGGAGACCGCCTAGGAATACCACGTGCTGTAAGCTATTTTCATTTGGGGTAAAAAAAATCATCCTTTCTCCTGTTTAAAGTCCTGTCTGGTGCCAGGAGCAATTGCTTACGGCCACACCACTGCGAACACGGCTGATCTCGGAAGCTAAGCACGGTCGGGCCTGGTTAGTACCTGGATGGGAGACAGCCTGGGAATACCAGGTGCTGTAATCTATTTTCATTTTGGGTAAAAAAAATGATCCTTTCTCCTGTTTAAAGTCATGTCTGGTGCCAGGAGCAATTGCTTACGGCCACACCACCGGGAACACGCCCGATCTCGTCTGATCTCGGAAGCTAAGCACGGTCGGGCCTGGTTAGTACTTGGATGGGAGACCACCTGGGAATACCAGGTGCTGTAATCTATTTTCATTTGGGGTAAAAAAAATCATCCTTTCTCCTGTTTAAAGTCCTGTCTGGTGCCAGGAGCAATTGCTTACGGCCACACCACCGGGAACACGCCCGATCTCGTCTGATTTCGGAAGCTAAGCACGGTCGGGCCTGGTTAGTACTTGGATGGGAGAACGCCTGGGAATACCAGGTGCTGTAATCTATTTTCATTTTGGGTAAAAAAAATGATCCTTTCTCCTGTTTAAAGTCCTGTCTGGTGCCAGGAGAAATTGCTTACGGCCACACCACTGCGAACACGCCCGATCTCGTCTGATCTCGGAAGCTAAGCACGGTCGGGCCTGGTTAGTACCTGGATGGGAGACCGTCTGGGAATACCAGGTGCTGTAATCTATTTTCATTTGGGGTAAATAAAATGATCCTTTCTCCCGTTTAAAGTCCTGTCTGGTGCCAGGAGCAAGTGCTTACGGCCACACCACTGCGAACACGCCCGATCTCGTCTGATCTCGGAAGCTAAGCACGGTCGGGCCTGGTTAGTACCTGGATGGGAGACCGCCTGGGAATACCAGGTGCTGTAAGCTATTTTCATTTGGGGTAAAAAAAATCATCCTTTCTCCTGTTTAAAGTCCTGTCTGGTGCCAGGAGCAATTGGTTACGGCCACACAACCGTGAACACGCCCAATCTCGTCTGATCTCGGAAGCTAAGCACGGTCGGGCCTGGTTAGTACTTGGATGGGAGACCGCCTGGGAATACCAGGTGCTGTAATCTAATTTCATTTGGGGTAAAAAAAATGATCCTTTCTCCTGTTTAAAGTCCTGTCTGGTGCTAGGAGAAATTGCTTACGGCCACACCACTGCGAACACGCCCGATCTCGTCTGATCTCGGAAGCTAAGCACGGTCGGGCCTGGTTAGTACCTGGATGGGAGACCGCCTGGGAATACCAGGTGCTGTAAGTTATTTTCATTTGGGGTAAAAAAAATCATCCTTTCTCCTGTTTAAAGTCCTGTCTGGTGCTACGAGCAATTGCTTACGGCCACACCACCGGGAACACGCCCGATCTCGTCTGATCTCGGAAGCTAAGCACGGTCGGGCCTGGTCAGTACTTGGATGGGAGACCGACTGGGAATACCAGGTGCTGTAATCTATTTTCATTTTGGGTAAAAAAAATTATCCTTTCTCCCGTTTAAAGTCCTGTCTGGTGCCAGGATCAATTGCTTACGGCCACACCACTGCGAACACGCCCGATCTCGTCTGATCTCGGAAGCTAAGCACGGTCGGGCCTCCCATCCAGTACTTGGATGGGAGACCGCCTGGGAATACCAGGTGCTGTAATCTAATTTCATTTGGGGTAAAAAAAATGATCCTTTCTCCTGTTTAAAGTCCTGTCTGGTGCTAGGAGAAATTGCTTACGGCCACACCACTGCGAACACGCCCGATCTCGTCTGATCTCGGAAGCTAAGCACGGTCGGGCCTGGTTAGTACCTGGATGGGAGACCGCCTGGGAATACCAGGTGCTGTAAGTTATTTTCATTTGGGGTAAAAAAAATCATCCTTTCTCCTGTTTAAAGTCCTGTCTGGTGCCAAGAGCAATTGCTTACGGCCACACCACCGGGAACACGCCCGATCTCGTCTGATCTCGGAAGCTAAGCACGGTCGGGCCTGGTCAGTACTTGGATGGGAGACCGACTGGGAATACCAGGTGCTGTAATCTATTTTCATTTTGGGTAAAAAAAATTATCCTTTCTCCCGTTTAAAGTCCTGTCTGGTGCCAGGATCAATTGCTTACGGCCACACCACTGCGAACACGCCCGATCTCGTCTGATCTCGGAAGCTAAGCACGGTCGGGCCTCCCATCCAGTACTTGGATGGGAGACCGCCTGGGAATACCAGGTGCTGTAATCTATTTTCATTTGGGGTAAAAAATATCATCCTTTCTCCTGTTTAAAGTCCTGTCTGGTGCCAGGAGCAATTGCTTACGGCCACACCACTGCGAACACGCCAGATCTCGTCTGATCTCGGAAGCAAAGAACGGTCGGGCCTGGTTAGTACCTGGATGGGAGACCGCCTAGGAATACCACGTGCTGTAAGCTATTTTCATTTGGGGTAAAAAAAATCATCCTTTCTCCTGTTTAAAGTCCTGTCTGGTGCCAGGAGCAATTGCTTACGGCCACACCACCGGGAACACGCCCGATCTCGTCTGATCTCGGAAGCTAAGCACGGTCGGGCCTGGTTAGTACTTGGATGGGAGACCGCCTGGGAATACCAAGTGCTGTATTCTATTTTAATTTGGGGTAAAAAAAATCATCCTTTCTCCTGTTTAAAGACCTGTCTGGTGCCAGGAGGAATTGCTTACGGCCGAACCACTGCGAACACGCCCGATCTCGTCTGATCTCGGAAGCTAAGAACGGTCGGGCCTGGTTAGTACCTGGATGGGAGACCGCCTAGGAATACCAGGTGCTGTAAGTTATCTTCATTTGGGGTAAAAAAAATCATCCTTTCTCCTGTTTAAAGTCCTGTCTGGTGCCAAGAGCAATTGCTTACGGCCACACCACCGGGAACACGGCCGATCTTGTCTGATCTCGGAAGCTAAGCACGGTCGGGCCTGGTTAGTACTTGGATGGGAGACCGACTGGGAATACCAGGTGCTGTAATCTATTTTCATTTTGGGTAAAAAAAATCATCCTTTCTCCTGTTTAAAGTCCTGTCTGGTGCCAGGAGCAATTGGTTACGGCCACACAACTGTGAACACGCCCAATCTCGTCTGATCTCGGAAGCTAAGCACTGTCGGGCCTGGTTAGTACTTGGTTGGGAGACCGCCTGGGAATACCAGGTGCTGTAATCTATTTTCATTTGGGGTAAAAAAAATGATCCTTTCTCCTGTTTAAAGTCCTGTCTGGTGCTAGGAGAAATTGCTTACGGCCACACCACTGCGAACACGCCCGATCTCGTCTGATCTCGGAAGCTAAGCACGGTCGGGCCTGGTTAGTACCTGGATGGGAGACCGCCTGGGAATACCAGGTGCTGTAAGCTATTTTCATTTGGGGTAAAAAAAATCATCCTTACTCCTGTTTAAAGTCCTGTCTGGTGCCAGGAGCAATTGCTTACGGCCACACAACTGTGAACACGCCCGATCTCGTCTGATCTCGGAAGCTAAGCACGGTCGGGCCTGCTTAGTACTTGGATGGGAGACCGCCTGGGAATACCAGGTGCTGTAATCTATTTTCATTTGGGGTAAAAAAAATGATCCTTTCTCCTGTTTAAAGTCCTGTCTGGTGCTAGAAGAAATTGCTTACGGCCACACCACTGCGAACACGCCCGATCTCGTCTGATCTCGGAAGCTAAGCACGGTCGGGCCTGTTTAGTACCTGGATGGGAGACCGCCTGGGAATACCAGGTGCTGTAAGCTATTTTCATTTGGGGTAAAAAAAATCATCCTTACTCCTGTTTAAAGTCCTGTCTGGTGCCAGTAGCAATTGCTTACGGCCACACCACCGGGAACACACACGATCTCATCTGATCTCGCAAGCTAAGCACGGTCGGGCCTGGTTAGTACCTGGATGGGAGACCGCCTGGGGATACAAGGTGCTTTAAGCTATTTTCATTTGGGGTAAAAAAAATCATCCTTTCTCCTGTTTAGAGTCCTGTCTGGTGCCAGGAGCATTTCCTTACGGCCACACCACTGCGAACACGGCTGATCTCGGAAGCTAAGCACGGTCGGGCCTGGTTAGTACCTGGATGGGAGACAGCCTGGGAATACCAGGTGCTGTAATCTATTTTCATTTTGGGTAAAAAAAATGATCCTTTCTCCTGTTTAAAGTCATGTCTGGTGCCAGGAGCAATTGCTTACGGCCACACCACCGGGAACACGCCCGATCTCGTCTGATCTCGGAAGCTAAGCACGGTCGGGCCTGGTTAGTACTTGGATGGGAGACCACCTGGGAATACCAGGTGCTGTAATCTATTTTCATTTGGGGTAAAAAAAATCATCCTTTCTCCTGTTTAAAGTCCTGTCTGGTGCCAGGAGCAATTGCTTACGGCCACACCCCCGGGAACAAGCCCGATCTCGTCTGATTTCGGAAGCTAAGCACGGTCGGGCCTGGTTAGTACTTGGATGGGAGAACGCCTGGGAATACCAGGTGCTGTAATCTATTTTCATTTTGGGTAAAAAAAATGATCCTTTCTCCTGTTTAAAGTCCTGTCTGGTGCCAGGAGAAATTGCTTACGGCCACACCACTGCGAACACGCCCGATCTCGTCTGATCTCGGAAGCTAAGCACGGTCGGGCCTGGTTAGTACCTGGATGGGAGACCGTCTGGGAATACCAGGTGCTGTAATCTATTTTCATTTGGGGTAAAAAAAATGATCCTTTCTCCTGTTTAAAGTCCTGTCTGGTGCCAGGAGCAAGTGCTTACGGCCACACCACTGCGAACACGCCCGATCTCGTCTGATCTCGGAAGCTAAGCACGGTCGGGCCTGGTTAGTACCTGGATGGGAGACCGCCTGGGAATACCAGGTGCTGTAAGCTATTTTCATTTGGGGTAAAAAAAATCATCCTTTCTCCTGTTTAAAGTCCTGTCTGGTGCCAGGAGCAATTGGTTACGGCCACACAACCGTGAACACGCCCAATCTCGTCTGATCTCGGAAGCTAAGCACGGTCGGGCCTGGTTAGTACTTGGATGGGAGACCGCCTGGGAATACCAGGTGCTGTAATCTAATTTCATTTGGGGTAAAAAAAATGATCCTTTCTCCTGTTTAAAGTCCTGTCTGGTGCTAGGAGAAATTGCTTACGGCCACACCACTGCGAACACGCCCGATCTCGTCTGATCTCGGAAGCTAAGCACGGTCGGGCCTGGTTAGTACCTGGATGGGAGACCGCCTGGGAATACCAGGTGCTGTAAGTTATTTTCATTTGGGGTAAAAAAAATCATCCTTTCTCCTGTTTAAAGTCCTGTCTGGTGCCAAGAGCAATTGCTTACGGCCACACCACCGGGAACACGCCCGATCTCGTCTGATCTCGGAAGCTAAGCACGGTCGGGCCTGGTCAGTACTTGGATGGGAGACCGACTGGGAATACCAGGTGCTGTAATCTATTTTCATTTTGGGTAAAAAAAATTATCCTTTCTCCCGTTTAAAGTCCTGTCTGGTGCCAGGATCAATTGCTTACGGCCACACCACTGCGAACACGCCCGATCTCGTCTGATCTCGGAAGCTAAGCACGGTCGGGCCTCCCATCCAGTACTTGGATGGGAGACCGCCTGGGAATACCAGGTGCTGTAATCTATTTTCATTTGGGGTAAAAAATATCATCCTTTCTCCTGTTTAAAGTCCTGTCTGGTGCCAGGAGCAATTGCTTACGGCCACACCACTGCGAACACGCCAGATCTCGTCTGATCTCGGAAGCAAAGAACGGTCGGGCCTGGTTAGTACCTGGATGGGAGACCGCCTAGGAATACCACGTGCTGTAAGCTATTTTCATTTGGGGTAAAAAAAATCATCCTTTCTCCTGTTTAAAGTCCTGTCTGGTGCCAGGAGCAATTGCTTACGGCCACACCACCGGGAATACGCCCGATCTCGTCTGATCTCGGAAGCTAAGCACGGTCGGGCCTGGTTAGTACTTGGATGGGAGACCGCCTGGGAGTAACAGGTGCTGTATTCTATTTTAATTTGGGGTAAAAAAAATCATCCTTTCTCCTGTTTAAAGACCTGTCTGGTGCCAGGAGGAATTGCTTACGGCCGAACCACTGCGAACACGCCCGATCTCGTCTGATCTCGGAAGCTAAGAACGGTCGGGCCTGGTTAGTACCTGGATGGGAGACCGCCTAGGAATACCAGGTGCTGTAAGTTATCTTCATTTGGGGTAAAAAAAATCATCCTTTCTCCTGTTTAAAGTCCTGTCTGGTGCCAAGAGCAATTGCTTACGGCCACACCACCGGGAACACGGCCGATCTTGTCTGATCTCGGAAGCTAAGCACGGTCGGGCCTGGTTAGTACTTGGATGGGAGACCGACTGGGAATACCAGGTGCTGTAATCTATTTTCATTTTGGGTAAAAAAAATGATCCTTTCTCCTGTTTAAAGTCCTGTCTGGTGCCAGGATCAATTGCTTACGGCCACACCACTGCGAACAAGCCCGATCTCGTCTGATCTCGGAAGCTAAGCACGGTCGGGCCTGGTTAGTACCTGGATGGGAGACCGCCTGGGAATACCAGGTACTGTAAGCTATTTTCATTTGGGGTAAAAAAAATCATCCTTTCTCCTGTTTAAAGTCCTGTCTGGTGCCAGTAGCAATTGCTTACGGCCACACCACCGGGAACACGCCCGATCTCGTCTGATCTCGGAAGCTAAGCACGGTCGGGCCTGGTTAGTACTTGGATGGAAGACCGCCTGGGAATACCAGGTGCTGTATTCTATTTTAATTTGGGGTAAAAAAAATCATCCTTTCTCCTGTTTAAAGTCCTGTCTGGTGCCAGGAGGAATTGCTTACGGCCGAACCACTGCGAACACGCCAGATCTCGTCTGATCTCGGAAGCAAAGAACGGTCGGGCCTGGTTAGTACCTGGATGGGAGACCGCCTAGGAATACCACGTGCTGTAAGCTATTTTCATTTGGGGTAAAAAAAATCATCCTTTCTCCTGTTTAAAGTCCTGTCTGGTGCCAGGAGCAATTGCTTACGGCCACACCACCGGGAACACGCCCGATCTCGTCTGATTTCGGAAGCTAAGCACGGTCGGGCCTGGTTAGTACTTGGATGGGAGACCCCCTGGGAATACCAGGTGCTGTAATCTATTTTCATTTTGGGTAAAAAAAATGATCCTTTCTCCTGTTTAAAGTCCTGTCTGGTGCCAATAGCAATTGCTTACGGCCACACCACCGGGAACACGCCCGATCTCGTCTGATCTCGGAAGCTAAGCACGGTCGGGCCTGGTCAGTACTTGGATGGGAGACCGACTGGGAATACCAGGTGCTGTAATCTATTTTCATTTTGGGTAAAAAAAATGATCCTTTCTCCCGTTTAAAATCCTGTCTGGTGCCAGGATCAATTGCTTACGGCCACACCACTGCGAATACGCCTGATCTCGTCTGATCTCGGAAGCTAAGCACGGTCCGGCCTGGTTAGTACTTGGATGGGAGACCGCCTGGGAATACCAGGTGCTGTAATCTATTTTCATTTGGGGTAAAAAAAATCATCCTTTCTCCTGTTTAAAGTCCTGTCTGGTGCCAGGAGCAATTGCTTACGGTCACACCACTGCGAACACGCCCGATCTCGTCTGATCTCGGAAGCTAAGAACGGTCGGGCCTGGTTAGTACCTGGATGGGAGACCGCCTAGGAATACCAGGTGCTGTAATCTATTTTCATTTGGGGTAAAAAAAATCATCCTTTCTCCTGTTTAAAGTCCTGTCTGGTGCCAGGAGCAATTGCTTACGGCCACACCACCGTGAACACGCCCGATCTCGTCTGATCTCGGAAGCTAAGCACGGTCGGGGCTGGTTAGTACTTGGATGGGAGACCGCCTGGGAATACCAGGTGCTGTAATCTATTTTCATTTGGGGTAAAAAAAATGATCCTTTCTCCTGTTTAAAGTCCTGTCTGGTGCCAGGAGCAATTGCTTACGGCCACACCACTGCGAACACGCCCGATCTCGTCTGATCTCGGAAGCTAAGCACGGTCGGGCCTGGTCAGTACTTGGATGGGAGACCGACTGGGAATACCAGGTGCTGTAATCTATTTTCATTTTGGGTAAAAAAAATGATCCTTTCTCCCGTTTAAAATCCTGTCTGGTGCCAGGATCAATTGCTTACGGCCACACCACTGCGAATACGCCTGATCTCGTCTGATCTCGGAAGCTAAGCACGGTCCGGCCTGGTTAGTACTTGGATGGGAGACCGCCTGGGAATACCAGGTGCTGTAATCTATTTTCATTTGGGGTAAAAAAAATCATCCTTTCTCCTGTTTAAAGTCCTGTCTGGTGCCAGGAGCAATTGCTTACGGTCACACCACTGCGAACACGCCCGATCTCGTCTGATCTCGGAAGCTAAGAACGGTCGGGCCTGGTTAGTACCTGGATGGGAGACCGCCTAGGAATACCAGGTGCTGTAATCTATTTTCATTTGGGGTAAAAAAAATCATCCTTTCTCCTGTTTAAAGTCCTGTCTGGTGCCAGGAGCAATTGCTTACGGCCACAC
>NC_140271.1:23706682-23734182 GCF_964030765.1 Micromesistius poutassou
GTTAGTATTTGGATGGGAGACCGCCTGGGAATACCAGGTGCTGTATTCTATTTTCATTTTGGTTAAAAAAAATGATCCTTTCTCCTGTTTAAAGTCCTGTCTGGTGCCAGGAGCAATTGCTTACGGCCACACCACTGCGAACACGCCCGATCTCGTCTGATCTCGGAAGCTAAGCACGGTCGGGCCTGGTTAGTACCTGGATGGGAGACCGTCTGGGAATACCAGGTGCTGTAATCTATTTTCATTTGGGGTAAAAAAAATGATCCTTTCTCCTGTTTAAAGTCCTGTCTGGTGCCAGGAGCAATTGCTTACGGCCACACCACTGCGAACACGGCCAATCTCGTCTGATCTCGGAAGCTAAGCACGGTCGGGCCTGGTTAGTACCTGGATGGGAGACCGACTGGGTATACCAGGTGCTGTAAGCTATTTTCATTTGGGGTAAAAAAAATCATCCTTTCTCCTGTTTAAAGTCCTGTCTGGTGCTAGGAGCAATTGCTTACGGCCACACCATCGGGAACACGCCCGATCTCGTCTGATCTCGGAAGCTAAGCACGGTCGGGGCTGGTTAGTACTTGGATGGGAGACCGCCTGGGAATACCAGGTGCTGTAATCTATTTTCATTTGGGGTAAAAAATATCATCCTTTCTCCTGTTTAAAGTCCTTTCTGGTGCCAGGAGCAATTGCTTACGGCCACACCACTGCGAACACGCCCGATCTCGTCTGATTTCGGAATCTAAGAACGGTCGGTCCTGGTTAGTACCTGGATGGGAGACCGCCTAGGAATACCACGTGCTGTAAGCTATTTTCATTTGGGGTAAAAAAAATCATCCTTTCTCCTGTTTAAAGTCCTGTCTGGTGCCAGGAGCAATTGCTTACGGCCACACCACCGGGAACACGCCCGATCTCGTCTGATCTCGGAAGCTAAGCACGGTCGCGCCTGGTTAGTACCTGGATGGGAGACCGTCTGGGAATACCAGGTGCTGTAATCTATTTTCATTTGGGGTAAAAAAAATGATCCTTTCTCCTGTTTAAAGTCCTGTCTGGTGCCAGGAGCAATTGCTTACGGCCACACCACTGCGAACACACACGATCTCATCTGATCTCGCAAGCTAAGCACGGTCGGGCCTGGTTAGTACCTGGATGGGAGACCGCCTGGGGATACAAGGTGCTTTAAGCTATTTTCATTTGGGGTAAAAAAAATCATCCTTTCTCCTGTTTAGAGTCCTGTCTGGTGCCAGGAGCATTTCCTTACGGCCACACCACCGTGAAGACGCCCGACCTCGTCTGATCTCGGAAGCTAAGCACGGTCGGGCCTGGTTAGTACTTGGATGGGAGACCGCCTGGGAATACCAGGTGCTGTAATCTATTTTCATTTGGGGTAAAAAAAATCATCCTTTCTCCTGTTTAAAGTCCTGTCTGGTGCCAGGAGCAATTGCTTACGGCCACACCACTGCGAACACGCCCGATCTCGTCTGATCTCGGAAGCTAAGCACAGTCGGGCCTGGTTAGTACCTGGATGGGAGACCGCCTGGGAATACCAGGTGCTGTAATCTATTTTCATTTGGGGTAAAAAAAATCATCCTTTCTCCTGTTTAAAGTCCTGTCTGGTGCCAGGAGCAATTGCTTACGGCCACACCACCGGGAAAACGCCCGATCTCGTCTGATCTCGGAACCTAAGCACGGTCGGGCCTGGTTAGTACTTGAATGGTAGACCGCCTGGGAATACCAGGGCCTGTAATCTATTTTCATTTGGGGTAAAAAAAACGATCCTTACTCCTGTGTAAAGTCCTGTCTGGTGCCAGGAGGAATTGCTTACGGCCGAACCACTGCGAACACGCCCGATCTCGTCTGATCTCGGAAGCTAAGAACGGTCGGGCCTGGTTAGTACCTGGATGGGAGACCGCCTAGGATTACCAGGTGCTGTAAGTTATTTTCATTTGGGGTAAAAAAAATCATCCTTTCTCCTGTTTAAAGTCCTGTCTGGTGCCAAGAGCAATTGCTTACGGCCACACCACCGGGAACACGCCCGATCTCGTCTGATCTCGGAAGCTAAGCACGGTCGGGCCTGGTCAGTACTTGGATGGGAGACCGACTGGGAATACCAGGTGCTGTAATCTATTTTCATTTTGGGTAAAAAAAATGATCCTTTCTCCCGTTTAAAGTCCTGTCTGGTGCCAGGATCAATTGCTTACGGCCACACCACTGCGAACACGCCCGATCTCGTCTGATCTCGGAAGCTAAGCACGGTCGGGGCTGGTTAGTACTTGGATGGGAGACCGCCTGGTAATACCAGGTGCTGTAATCTATTTTCATTTGGGGTAAAAAAAATGATCCTTTCTCCTGTTTAAAGTCCTGTCTGGTGCCAGGAGCAATTGCTTACGGCCACACCACTGCGAACACGCCCGATCTCGTCTGATCTCGGAAGCTAAGAACGGTCGGGCCTGGTTAGTACCTGGATGGGAGACCGCCTAGGAATACCAGGTGCTGTAAGCTATTTTCATTTGGGGTAAAAAAAATCATCCTTTCTCCTGTTTAAAATCCTGTCTGGTGCCAGGAGCAATTGCTTACGGCCACACCACCGGGAACACGCCCGATCTCGTCTGATTTCGGAAGCTAAGCATGGTCGGGCCTGGTTAGTATTTGGATGGGAGACCGCCTGGGAATACCAGGTGCTGTATTCTATTTTCATTTTGGTTAAAAAAAATGATCCTTTCTCCTGTTTAAAGTCCTGTCTGGTGCCAGGAGCAATTGCTTACGGCCACACCACTGCGAACACGCCCGATCTCGTCTGATCTCGGAAGCTAAGCACGGTGGGGCCTGGTTAGTACCTGGATGGGAGACCGTCTGGGAATACCAGGTGCTGTAATCTATTTTCATTTGGGGTAAAAAAAATGATCCTTTCTCCTGTTTAAAGTCCTGTCTGGTGCCAGGAGCAATTGCTTACGGCCACACCACTGCGAACACGGCCAATCTCGTCTGATCTCGGAAGCTAAGCACGGTCGGGCCTGGTTAGTACCTGGATGGGAGACCGACTGGGTATACCAGGTGCTGTAAGCTATTTTCATTTGGGGTAAAAAAAATCATCCTTTCTCCTGTTTAAAGTCCTGTCTGGTGCTAGGAGCAATTGCTTACGGCCACACCATCGGGAACACGCCCGATCTCGTCTGATCTCGGAAGCTAAGCACGGTCGGGGCTGGTTAGTACTTGGATGGGAGACCGCCTGGGAATACCAGGTGCTGTAATCTATTTTCATTTGGGGTAAAAAATATCATCCTTTCTCCTGTTTAAAGTCCTGTCTGGTGCCAGGAGCAATTGCTTACGGCCACACCACTGCGAACACGCCCGATCTCGTCTGATCTCGGAAGCAAAGAACGGTCGGGCCTGGTTAGTACCTGGATGGGAGACCGCCTAGGAATACCACGTGCTGTAAGCTATTTTCATTTGGGGTAAAAAAAATCATCCTTTCTCCTGTTTAAAGTCCTGTCTGGTGCCAGGAGCAATTGCTTACGGCCACACCACCGGGAACACGCCTGATCTCGTCTGATTTCGGAAGCTAAGCACGGTCGGGCCTGGTTAGTACTTGGATGGGAGACCGCCTGGGAATACCAGGTGCTGTAATCTATTTTCATTTTGGGTAAAAAAAATGATCCTTTCTCCTGTTTAAAGTCCTGTCTGGTGCCAAGAGCAATTGCTTACGGCCACACCACCGGGAACACGCCCGATCTCGTCTGATCTCGTAAGCTAAGCACGGTCGGGCCTGGTCAGTACTTGGATGGGAGACCGACTGGGAATACCAGGTGCTGTAATCTATTTTCATTTTGGGTAAAAAAAATGATCCTTTCTCCCGTTTAAAGTCCTGTCTGGTGCCAGGATCAATTGCTTACGGCCACACCACTGCGAACACGCCCGATCTCGTCTGATCTCGTGAAGCTAAGCACGGTCAGGCCTTGTTAGTACTTGGATGGGAGACCGCCTGGGAATACCAGGTGCTGTAATCTATTTTCATTTGGGGTAAAAAAAATCATCCTTTCTCCTGTTTAAAGTCCTGTCTGGTGCCAGGAGCAATTGCTTACGGCCACACCACTGCGAACACGCCCGATCTCGTCTGATCTCGGAAGCTAAGAACGGTCGGGCCTGGTTAGTACCTGGATGGGAGACCGCCTAGGAATACCAGGTGCTGTAATCTATTTTCATTTGGGGTAAAAAAAATCATCCTTTCTCCTGTTTAAAGTCCTGTCTGGTGCCAGGAGCAATTGCTTACGGCCACACCATCGGGAACACGCCCGATCTCGTCTGATCTCGGAAGCTAAGCACGGTCGGGCCTGGTTAGTACTTGGATGGGAGACCGCCTGGGAATACCACGTGCTGTAAGCTATTTTCATTTGGGGTAAAAAAAATCATCCTTTCTCCTGTTTAAAGTCCTGTCTGGTGCCAGGAGCAATTGCTTACGGCCACACCATCGGGAACACGCCCGATCTCGTCTGATCTCGGAAGCTAAGCACGGTCGGGCCTGGTTAGTACTTGGATGGGAGACCGCCTGGGAATACCAGGTGCTGTATTCTATCTTCATTTTGGTTAAAAAAAATTATCCTTTCTCCTGTTTAAAGTCCTGTCTGGTGCCAGCAGCAAATGCTTACGGCCACACCACTGCGAACACGCCCGATCTCGTCTGATCTCGGAAGCTAAGCACGGTCGGGCCTGGTTAGTACCTGGATGGGAGACCGTCTGGGAATACCAGGTGCTGTAATCTATTTTCATTTGGGGTAAAAAAAATGATCCTTTCTCCTGTTTAAAGTCCTGTCTGGTGCCAGGAGCAATTGCTTACGGCCACACCACTGCGAACACGGCCAATCTCGTCTGATCTCGGAAGCTAAGCACGGTCGGGCCTGGTTAGTACCTGGATGGGAGACCGACTGGGTATACCAGGTGCTGTAAGCTATTTTCATTTGGGGTAAAAAAAATCATCCTTTCTCCTGTTTAAAGTCCTGTCTGGTGCTAGGAGCAATTGCTTACGGGAACACGCCCGATCTCGTCTGATCTCGGAAGCTAAGCACGGTCGGGGCTGGTTAGTACTTGGATGGGAGACCGCCTGGGAATACCAGGTGCTGTAATCTATTTTCATTTGGGGTAAAAAATATCATCCTTTCTCCTGTTTAAAGTCCTGTCTGGTGCCAGGAGCAATTGCTTACGGCCACACCACTGCGAACACGCCCGATCTCGTCTGATCTCGGAAGCTAAGAACGGTCGGGCCTGGTTAGTACCTGGATGGGAGACCGACTAGGAATACCAGGTGCTGTAATCTATTTTCATTTGGGGTAAAAAAAATCATCCTTTCTCCTGTTTAAAGTCCTGTCTGGTGCCAGGAGCAATTGCTTACGGCCACACCACTGCGAACACGGCCGATCTCGTCTGATCTCGGAAGCTAAGCACGGTCGGGCCTGGTTAGTACCTGTATGGGAGACCGCCTGGGAATACCAGGTGCTGTAAGCTATTTTCATTTGGGGTAAAAAAAATCATCCTTTCTCCTGTTTAAAGTCCTGTCTGGTGCCAGGAGCAATTGCTTACGGCCACACCATCGGGAACACGCCCGATCTCGTCTGATCTCGGAAGCTAAGCACGGTCGGGCCTGGTTAGTACTTGGATGGGAGACCGCCTGGGAATACCAGGTGCTGTAATCTATATTCATTTGGGGTAAAAAATATCATCCTTTCTCCTGTTTAAAGTCCTGTCTGGTGCCAGGAGCAATTGCTTACGGCCACACCACCGTGAACACGCCCGATCTCGTCTGATCTCGGAAGCTAAGCACGGTCGGGGCTGGTTAGTACTTGGATGGGAGACCGACTGGGAATACCAGGTGCTGTAATCTATTTTCATTTGGGGTAAAAAAGATCATCCTTTCTCCTGTTTAAAGTCCTGTCTGGTGCCAGGAGCAATTGCTTACGGCCACACCACTGCGAACACGCCCGATCTCGTCTGATCTCGGAAGCAAAGAACGGTCGGGCCTGGTTAGTACCTGGATGGGAGACCGCCTAGGAATACCACGTGCTGTAAGCTATTTTCATTTGGGGTAAAAAAAATCATCCTTTCTCCTGTTTAAAGTCCTGTCTGGTGCCAGGAGCAATTGCTTACGGCCACACCATCGGGAACACGCCCGATCTCGTCTGATCTCGGAAGCTAAGCACGGTCGGGCCTGGTTAGTACTTGGATGGGAGACCGCCTGGGAATACCAGGTGCTGTATTCTATTTTCATTTTGGTTAAAAAAAATGATCCTTTCTCCTGTTTAAAGTCCTGTCTGGTGCCAGGAGCAAATGCTTACGGCCACACCACTGCGAACACGCCCGATCTCGTCTGATCTCGGAAGCTAAGCACGGTCGGGCCTGGTTAGTACCTGGATGGGAGACCGTCTGGGAATACCAGGTGCTGTAATCTATTTTCATTTGGGGTAAAAAAAATGATCCTTTCTCCTGTTTAAAGTCCTGTCTGGTGCCAGGAGCAATTGCTTACGGCCACACCACTGCGAACACGGCCAATCTCGTCTGATCTCGGAAGCTAAGCACGGTCGGGCCTGGTTAGTACCTGGATGGGAGACCGACTGGGTATACCAGGTGCTGTAAGCTATTTTCATTTGGGGTAAAAAAAATCATCCTTTCTCCTGTTTAAAGTCCTGTCTGGTGCTAGGAGCAATTGCTTACGGGAACACGCCCGATCTCGTCTGATCTCGGAAGCTAAGCACGGTCGGGGCTGGTTAGTACTTGGATGGGAGACCGCCTGGGAATACCAGGTGCTGTAATATATTTTCATTTGGGGTAAAAAATATCATCATTTCTCCTGTTTAAAGTCCTGTCTGGTGCCAGGAGCAATTGCTTACGGCCACACCACTGCGAACACGCCCGATCTCGTCTGATCTCGGAAACAAAGAACGGTCGGGCCTGGTTAGTACCTGGATGGGAGACCGCCTAGGAATACCACGTGCTGTAAGCTATTTTCATTTGGGGTAAAAAAAATCATCCTTTCTCCTGTTTAAAGTCCTGTCTGGTGCCAGGAGCAATTGCTTACGGCCACACCACCGGGAACACGCCTGATCTCGTCTGATTTCGGAAGCTAAGCACGGTCGGGCCTGGTTAGTACTTGGATGGGAGACCGCCTGGGAATACCAGGTGCTGTAATCTATTTTCATTTTGGGTAAAAAAAATGATCCTTTCTCCTGTTTAAAGTCCTGTCTGGTGCCAAGAGCAATTGCTTACGGCAACACCACCAGGAACACGCCCGATCTCGTCTGATCTCGGAAGCTAAGCACGGTCGGGCCTGGTCAGTACTTGGATGGGAGACCGACTGGGAATACCAGGTGCTGTAATCTATTTTCATTTTGGGTAAAAAAAATGATCCTTTCTCCCGTTTAAAGTCCTGTCTGGTGCCAGGATCAATTGCTTACGGCCACACCACTGCGAACACGCCCGATCTCGTCTGATCTCGTGAAGCTAAGCACGGTCAGGCCTTGTTAGTACTTGGATGGGAGACCGCCTGGGAATACCAGGTGCTGTAATCTATTTTCATTTTGGGTAAAAAAAATGATACTTTCTCCTGTTTAAAGTCCTGTCTGGTGCCAAGAGCAATTGCTTATGGCCACACCACCGGGAACACGCCCGATCTCGTCTGATCTCGGAAGCTAAGCACGGTCGGGCCTGGTCAGTACTTGGATGGGAGACCGCCTGGGAATACCAGGTGCTGTAATCTATTTTCATTTGGGGTAAAAAAAATCATCCTTTCTCCTGTTTAAAGTCCTGTCTGGTGCCAGGAGCAATTGCTTACGGCCACACCACTGCGAACACGCCCGATCTCGTCTGATCTCGGAAGCTAAGAACGGTCAGTCCTGGTTAGTACCTGGATGGGAGACCGCCTAGGAATACCAGGTGCTGTAAGCTATTTTCATTTGGGGTAAAAAAAATCATCCTTTCTCCTGTTTAAAGTCCTGTCTGGTGCCAGTAGCATTTGCTTACGGCCACACCACCGGGAACACGCCCGATCTCGTCTGATTTCGGAAGCTAAGCATGGTCGGGCCTGGTTAGTATTTGGATGCGAGACAGCCTGGGAATACCAGGTGCTGTAATCTATTTTCATTTTGGGTAAAAAAAATGATCCTTTCTCCTGTTTAAAGTCCTGTCTGGTGCCAGGAGCAATTGCTTACGGCCACACCACTGCGAACACGCCCGATCTCGTCTGATCTCGGAAGCTAAGCACGGTCGGGCGTGGTTAGTACCTGGATGGGAGACCGTCTGGGAATACCAGGTGCTGTAATCTATTTTCATTTGGGGTAAAAAAAATGATCCTTTCTCCTGTTTAAAGTCCTGTCTGGTGCCAGGAGCAATTGCTTACGGCCACACCACTGCGAACACGGCCGATCTCGTCTGATATCGGAAGCTACGCACGGTCGGGCCTGGTTAGTACCTGGATGGGAGACCGCCTGGGAATACCAGGTGCTGTAAGCTATTTTCATTTGGGGTAAAAAAAATCATCCTTTCTCCTGTTTAAAGTCCTGTCTGGTGCCAGGAGCAATTGCTTACGGCCACACCATCGGGAACACGCCCGATCTCGTCTGATCTCGGAAGCTAAGCACGGTCGGGCCTGGTTAGTACTTGGATGGGAGACCGCCTGGGAATACCAGGTGCTGTAATCTATTTTCATTTGGGGTAAAAAATATCATCCTTTCTCCTGTTTAAAGTCCTGTCTGGTGCCAGGAGAAATTGCTTACGGCCACACCACTGCGAACACGGCCAATCTCGTCTGATCTCGGAAGCTAAGCACGGTCGGGCCTGGTTAGTACCTGGATGGGAGACCGACTGGGTATACCAGGTGCTGTAAGCTATTTTCATTTGGGGTAAAAAAAATCATCCTTTCTCCTGTTTAAAGTCCTGTCTGGTGCTAGGAGCAATTGCTTACGGGAACACGCCCGATCTCGTCTGATCTCGGAAGCTAAGCACGGTCGGGGCTGGTTAGTACTTGGATGGGAGACCGCCTGGGAATACCAGGTGCTGTAATATATTTTCATTTGGGGTAAAAAATATCATCATTTCTCCTGTTTAAAGTCCTGTCTGGTGCCAGGAGCAATTGCTTACGGCCACACCACTGCGAACACGCCCGATCTCGTCTGATCTCGGAAGCAAAGAACGGTCGGGCCTGGTTAGTACCTGGATGGGAGACCGCCTAGGAATACCACGTGCTGTAAGCTATTTTCATTTGGGGTAAAAAAAATCATCCTTTCTCCTGTTTAAAGTCCTGTCTGGTGCCAGGAGCAATTGCTTACGGCCACACCACCGGGAACACGCCTGATCTCGTCTGATTTCGGAAGTTAAGCACGGTCGGGCCTGGTTAGTACTTGGATGGGAGACCGCCTGGGAATACCAGGTGCTGTAATCTATTTTCATTTTGGGTAAAAAAAATGATCCTTTCTCCTGTTTAAAGTCCTGTCTGGTGCCAAGAGCAATTGCTTACGGCCACACCACTGCGAACACGCCCGATCTCGTCTGATCTCGTGAAGCTAAGCACGGTCAGGCCTTGTTAGTACTTGGATGGGAGACCGCCTGGGAATACCAGGTGCTGTAATCTATTTTCATTTTGGGTAAAAAAAATGATACTTTCTCCTGTTTAAAGTCCTGTCTGGTGCCAAGAGCAATTGCTTATGGCCACACCACCGGGAACACGCCCGATCTCGTCTGATCTCGGAAGCTAAGCACGGTCGGGCCTGGTCAGTACTTGGATGTGAGACCGACTGGGAATACCAGGTGCTGTAATCTATTTTCATTTTGGGTAAAAAAAATGATCCTTTCTCCCGTTTAAAGTCCTGTCTGGTGCCAGGATCAATTGCTTACGGCCACACCACTGCGAACACGCCCGATCTCGTCTGATCTCGGAAGCTGAGCACGGTCGGGCCTGGTTAGTACTTGGATGGGAGACCGCCTGGGAATACCAGGTGCTGTAATCTATTTTCATTTGGGGTAAAAAAAATCATCCTTTCTCCTGTTTAAAGTCCTGTCTGGTGCCAGGAGCAATTGCTTACGGCCACACCACTGCGAACACGCCCGATCTCGTCTGATCTCGGAAGCTAAGAACGGTCAGTCCTGGTTAGTACCTGGATGGGAGACCGCCTAGGAATACCAGGTGCTGTAAGCTATTTTCATTTGGGGTAAAAAAAATCATCCTTTCTCCTGTTTAAAGTCCTGTCTGGTGCCAGTAGCATTTGCTTACGGCCACACCACCGGGAACACGCCCGATCTCGTCTGATTTCGGAAGCTAAGCATGGTCGGGCCTGGTTAGTATTTGGATGCGAGACAGCCTGGGAATACCAGGTGCTGTAATCTATTTTCATTTTGGGTAAAAAAAATGATCCTTTCTCCTGTTTAAAGTCCTGTCTGGTGCCAGGAGCAATTGCTTACGGCCACACCACTGCGAACACGCCCGATCTCGTCTGATCTCGGAAGCTAAGCACGGTCGGGCGTGGTTAGTACCTGGATGGGAGACCGTCTGGGAATACCAGGTGCTGTAATCTATTTTCATTTGGGGTAAAAAAAATGATCCTTTCTCCTGTTTAAAGTCCTGTCTGGTGCCAGGAGCAATTGCTTACGGCCACACCACTGCGAACACGCCCGATCTCGTCTGATCTCGGAAGCAAAGAACGGTCGGGCCTGGTTAGTACCTGGATGGGAGACCGCCTAGGAATACCACGTGCTGTAAGCTATTTTCATTTGGGGTAAAAAAAATCATCCTTTCTCCTGTTTAAAGTCCTGTCTGGTGCCAGGAGCAATTGCTTACGGCCACACCACCGGGAACACGCCCGATCTCGTCTGATTTCGGAAGCTAAGCACGGTCGGGCCTGGTTAGTACTTGGATGGGACACCGCCTGGGAATACCAGGTGCTGTAATCTATTTTCATTTTGGGTAAAAAAAATGATCCTTTCTCCTGTTTAAAGTCCTGTCTGGTGCCAAGAGCAATTGCTTACGGCCACACCACCGGGAACACGCCCGATCTCGTCTGATCTCGGAAGCTAAGCACGGTCGGGCCTGGTCAGTACTTGGATGGGAGACCGACTGGGAATACCAGGTGCTGTAATCTATTTTCATTTTGGGTAAAAAAAATGATCCTTTCTCCCGTTTAAAGTCCTGTCTGGTGCCAGGATCAATTGCTTACGGCCACACCACTGCGAACACGCCCGATCTCGTCTGATCTCGGAAGCTAAGCACGGTCGGGGCTGGTTAGTACTTGGCTGGGAGACCGCCTGGGAATACCTGGTGCTGTAATCTATTTTCATTTGGGGTAAAAAAAATCATCCTTTCTCCTGTTTAAAGTCCTGTCTGGTGCCAGGAGTAATTGCTTACGGCCACACCACTGCGAACACGCCCGATCTCGTCTGATCTCGGAAGCTAAGAACGGTCGGTCCTGGTTAGTACCTGGATGGGAGACCGCCTGGGAATACCAGGTGCTGTAATCTATTTTCATTTTGGGTAAAAAAAATGATCCTTTCTCCTGTTTAAAGTCATGTCTGGTGCAAGGAGCAATTGCTTACGGCCACACCACCGGGAACACGCCCGATCTCGTCTGATCTCGGAAGCTAAGCACGGTCGGGCCTGGTTAGTACTTGGATGGGAGACCACCTGGGAATACCAGGTGCTGTAATCTATTTTCATTTGGGGTAAAAAAAATCATCCTTTCTCCTGTTTAAAGTCCTGTCTGGTGCCAGGAGCAATTGCTTACGGCCACACCACTGCGAACACGCCCGATCTCGTCTGATCTCGGAAGCTAAGAACGGTCGGGCCTGGTTAGTACCTGGATGGGAGACCGCCTAGGAATACCACGTGCTGTAAGCTATTTTCATTTGGGGTAAAAAAAATCATCCTTTCTCCTGTTTAAAGTCCTGTCTGGTGCCAGGAGCAATTGCTTACGGCCACACCACCGGGAACACGCCCGATCTCGACCGATTTCGGAAGCTAAGCACGGTCGGGCCTGGTTAGTACTTGGATGGGAGACCGCCTGGGAATACCAGGTGCTGTAATCTATTTTCATTTTGGGTAAAAAAAATGATCCTTTCTCCTGTTTAAAGTCCTGTCTGGTGCCAGGAGAAATTGCTTACGGCCACACCACTGCGAACACGCCCGATCTCGTCTGATCTCGGAAGCTAAGCACGGTCGCACCTGGTTAGTACCTGGATGGGAGACCGTCTGGGAATACCAGGTGCTCTAATCTATATTCATTTGGGGTAAAAAAAATGATCCTTTCTCCTGTTTAAAGTCCTGTCTGGTGCCAGGAGCAATTGCTTACGGCCACACCACTGCGAACACGCCCGATCTCATCTGATCTCGGAAGCTAAGCACGGTCGGGCCTGGTTAGTACCTGGATGGGAGACCGCCTGGGAATACAAGGTGCTTTAAGCTATTTTCATTTGGGGTAAAAAAAATCATCCTTTCTCCTGTTTAGAGTCCTGTCTGGTGCCAGGAGCAATTGCTTACTGCCACACCACCGTGAAGACGCCCAACCTCGTCTGATCTCGGAAGCTAAGCACGGTCGGGCCTGGTTAGTACTTGGATGGGAGACCGCCTGGGAATACCAGGTGCTGTAATCTATTTTCATTTGGGGTAAAAAAAATCATCCTTTCTCCTGTTTAAAGTCCTGTCTGGTGCCAGGAGCAATTGCTTACGGCCACACCACTGCGAACACGCCCGATCTCGTCTGATCTCGGAAGCTAAGCACAGTCGGGCCTGGTTAGTACCTGGATGGGAGACCGCCTGGGAATACCAGGTGCTGTAAGCTATTTTCATTTGGGGTAAAAAAAATCATCCTTTCTCCTGTTTAAAGTCCTGTCTGGTGCCAGGAGCAATTGCTTACGGCCACACCACCAGGAAAACGCCCGATCTCGTCTGATCTCGGAAGCTAAGCACGGTCGGGCCTGGTTAGTACTTGGAGGGGAGACCGCCTGGGAATACCAGGTGCTGTAATATATTTTCATTTGGGCTAAAAAAAATGATCCTTTCTCCCGTTTAAAGTCCTGTCTGGTGCCAGGAGCAATTGCTTACGGCTACACCATTGCGAACATGGCCGATCTCGTCTGATCTCGGAAGCTAAGCACGGTCGGGCATGGTTAGTACCTGGATGGGAGACCGCCTGGGAATACCAGGTGCTGTAAGCTATTTTCATTTGGGGTAAAAAAAATCATCCTTTCTCCTGTTTAAAGTCCTGTCTGGTGCCAGGAGTAATTGCTTACGGCCACACCACCGTGAACACGCCCGATCTCGTCTAATCTCGGAAGCTAAGCACGGTCGGGCCTGGTTAGTACCTGGATGGGAGACTGCCTGGGAATACCAGGTGCTGTAATCTATTTTCATTTGGGGTAAAAAAAATGATCCTTTCTCCTGTTTAAAGTCCTGTCTGGTGCCAGGAGCAATTGCTTACGGCCACACCACTGCGAACACGCCCCATCTCGTCTGATCTCGGAAGCTAAGCATGGGCGGGCCTGGTTAGTACCTGGATGGGAGACCGCCTGGGAATACCAGGTGCTGTAAGCTATTTTCATTTGGGGTAAAAAAAATCATCCTTTCTCCTGTTTAAAGTCCTGTCTGGTGCCAGGAGTAATTGCTTACGGCCACACTACCGTGAACACGCCCGATCTCGTCTGATCTCGGAAGCTAAGCACGGTCGGGCCTGGTTAGTACTTGGATGGGAGACCGCCTGGGAATACCAGGTGCTGTAATCTATTTTCATTTGGGGTAAAAAAAATGATCCTTTCTCCTGTTTAAAGTCCTGTCTGGTGCCAGAAGAAATTGCTTACGGCCACACCACCGTGAACACGCCCGATCTCGTCTGATCTCGGAAGCTAAGCACGGTCGGGCCTGGTTAGTACTTGGATGGGAGACCGCCTGGGAATACCAGGTGCTGTAATCTATTTTCATTTGGGGTAAAAAAAATGTTCCTTCCTCCTGTTTAAAGTCCTGTTTGGTGCCAGGAGTAATTAGTTACGGCCACACTACTGCGAACACGCCCGATCTCGTCTGATCTCGGAAGCTAAGCACGGTCGGGCCTGGTTAGTACTTGGATGGGAGACCGCCTGGGAATACCAGGTGCTGTAATCTATTTTCATTTGGGGTAAAAAAAATGATCCTTTCTCCTGTTTAAAGTCCCGTCTGGTGCCAGGAGTAATTGCTTACGGCCACACCACTGCGAACACACCCGATCTCGTCTGATCTCGGAAGCTAAGCACGGTTGGGCCTGGTTAGTACCTGGATGGGAGACCGCCTGGGAATACCAGGTGCTGTAAGCTATTTTCATTTGGGGTAAAAAAAATCATCCTTTCTCCTGTTTAAAGTCCTGTCTGGTGCCAGGAGTAATTGCTTACGGCCACACCACCGTGAACACGCCCGATCACGTCTGATTTCGGAAGCTAAGCACGGTCGGGCCTGGTTAGTACCTGGATGGGAGACCGCCTGGGAATATCAGGTGCTGTATTCATTTGGGGTAAAAAAAATCATCCTTTCTCCTGTTTAAAGTCCTGTCTGGTGCCAGGAGCAATTGCTTACGGCCACACCACCGTGAACACGCCCGATCTCGTCTGATCTCGGAAGCTAAGCACGGTCGGGCCTGGTTAGCACTTGGATGGGAGACCGCCTGGGAATACCAGGTGCTGTAATCTATTTTCATTTGGGGTAAAAAAAATGATCCTTTCTCCTGTTTAAAGTCCCGTCTGGTGCCAGGAGTAATTGCTTACGGCCACACCACTGCGAACACTCCCGATCTCGTCTGATCTCGGAAGCTAAGCACGGTTGGGCCTGGTTAGTACCTGGATGGGAGACCGCCTGGGAATACCAGGTGCTGTAATCTATTTTCATTTGGGGTAAAAAAAATGTTCCTTCCTCCTGTTTAAAGTCCTGTCTGGTGCCAGGAGTAATTAGTTACGGCCACACTACTGCGAACACGCCCGATCTCGTCTGATCTCGGAAGCTAAGCACGGTCGGGCCTGGTTAGTACTTGGAGGGGAGACCGCCTGGGAATACCAGGTGCTGTAATCTATTTTCATTTGGGGTAAAAAAAATGATCCTTTCTCCTGTTTAAAGTCCTGTCTGGTGCCAGGATCAATTGCTTACGGCCACACCACTGGGAACACGCCCGATCTCGTCTGATCTCGGAGGCTAAGCACGGTCGGGCCTGGTTAGTACTTGGATGGGAGACCGCCTGGGAATACCAGGTGCTGTAATCTATTTTCATTTGGGGTAAAAAAAATGATCCTTTCTCCTGTTTAAAGTCCTGTCTGGTGCCAGGAGTAATTGCTTACGGCCACACCACTGCGAACACGCCCGATCTCTTCTGATCTCGGAAGCTAAGCACGGTCGGGCCTGGTTAGTACCTGGATGGGAGACCGCCTGGGAATACCAGGTGCTGTAAGCTATTTTCATTTGGGGTAAAAAAAATCATCCTTTCCCCTGTTTAAAGTCCTGTCTGGTGCCAGGAGTAATTAGTTACGGCCACACCACTGCGAACACGCCCGCTCTCGTCTGATCTCGGAAGCTAAGCACGGTCGGGCCTGGTTAGTACCTGGATGGGAGACCGCCTGGGAATACCAGGTGCTGTAAGCTATTTTCATTTGGGGTAAAAAAAATCATCCTTTCTCCTGTTTAAAGTCCTGTCTGGTGCCAGGAGCAATTGATTTCGGCCACACCACTGTGAACACGCCCGATCTCGTCTGATCTCGGAAGCTAAGCATGGTCGGGCCTGGTTAGTACTTGGAGGGGAGACCGCCTGGGAATACCAGGTGCTGTAATCTATTTTCATTTGGGGTAAAGAAAATGATCCTTTCTCCTGTTTAAAGTCCTGTCTGGTGCCAGGAGCAATTGCTTACGGCCACACCACTGCGAACACGCCCGATCTCGTCTGATCTCGGAAGCTAAGCACGGGCGGGCCTGGTCAGTACCTGGATGGGAGACCGCCTGGGAATACCAGGTGCTGTAAGCTATTTTCATTTGGGGTAAAAAAAATCATCCTTTCTCCTGTTTAAGGTCCTGTCTGGTGCCAGGAGCAATTGCTTACGGCCACACCACCGTGAACACGCCCGAACTCGTCTGATTTCGGAAGCTAAGCACGGTCGGGCCTGGTTAGGACTTGGATGGGAGACCGCCTGGGAATACCAGGTGCTATAATCTATTTTCATTTGGGGTAAAAAAAATGATCCTTTCTCCTGTTTAAAGTCCTGTCTGGTGCCAGGAGCAATTCCTTACGGCCACACCACTGCGAACACGCCCGATCTCGTCTGATCTCGGAAGCTATGCACGGTCGGGCCTGGTTAGAACCTGGATGGGAGACCGCCTGGGAATATCAGGTGCTGTATTCATTTGGGGTAAAAAAAATCATCCTTTCTCCTGTTGAAAGTCCTGTCTGGTGCCAGGAGCAATTGCTTACGGCCACACCACCGTGAACACGCCCGATCTGGTCTGATCTCGGAAGCTAAGCACGGTCGGGCCTGGTTAGTACTTGGATGGGAGACAGCCTGGGAATACCAGGTGCTGTAATCTATTTTCATTTGGGGTAAAAAAAAATGATCCTTTCTCCTGTTTAAAGTCCTGTCTGGTACCAGGAGCAATTCCTTACGGTCACACCACTGCGAACACGCCTGATCTCGTCTGATTTCGGAAGCTAAGCACGGTCGGGCATGGTTAGTACTTGGATGGGAGACCGCCTGGGAATACCAGGTGCTGTAATCTATTTTCATTTGGGGTAAAAAAAATGATCCTTTCTCCTGTTTAAAGTCCTGTCTGGTGCCAGGAGCAATTCCTTACGGCCACACCACTGCGAACACGCCCGATCTCGTCTGATCTCGGAAGCTATGCACGGTCGGGCCTGGTTAGAACCTGGATGGGAGACCGCCTGGGAATATCAGGTGCTGTATTCATTTGGGGTAAAAAAAATCATCCTTTCTCCTGTTGAAAGTCCTGTCTGGTGCCAGGAGCAATTGCTTACGGCCACACCACCGTGAACACGCCCGATCTGGTCTGATCTCGGAAGCTAAGCACGGTCGGGCCTGGTTAGTACTTGGATGGGAGACAGCCTGGGAATACCAGGTGCTGTAATCTATTTTCATTTGGGGTAAAAAAAAATGATCCTTTCTCCTGTTTAAAGTCCTGTCTGGTACCAGGAGCAATTCCTTACGGTCACACCACTGCGAACACGCCTGATCTCGTCTGATTTCGGAAGCTAAGCACGGTCGGGCATGGTTAGTACTTGGATGGGAGACCGCCTGGGAATACCAGGTGCTGTAATCTATTTTCATTTGGGGTAAAAAAAATGATCCTTTCTCCTGTTTAAAGTCCTGTCTGGTGCCAGGAGTAATTGCTTACGGCCACACCACCGTGAACACGCCCGATCTCGTCTGATCTCGGAAGCTAAGCACGGTCGGGCCTGGTTAGTACTTGGATGGGAGACCGCCTGGGAATACCAGGTGCTGTAATCTATTTTCATTTGGGGTAAAAAAAATGATCCTTTCTCCTGTTTAAAGTCCTGTCTGGTGCCAGGAGCAATTGATTACGGCCACACCACTGTGAACACGCCCGATCTCGTCTGATCTCGGAAGCTAAACACGGTCGGGCCTGGTTAGTACCTGGATGGGAGACCGCCTGGGAATACCAGGTGCTGTAAGCTATTTTCATTTGGGGTAAAAAAAATCATCCTTTCTCCTGTTTAAAGTCCTGTCTGGTGCCAGGAGCAATTGCTTACGGTCACACCACCGTGAACACGCCCGATCTCGTCTGATCTCGGAAGGTAAGCACGGTCGGGCCTGGTTAGTACTTGGATGGGAGACCGCCTGGGAATACCAGGTGCTGTATATCTATTTTCATTTGGGGTAAAAAAAATGATCCTTTCTCCTGTTTAAAGTCCTGTCTGGTGCCAGGAGCAATTGCTTACAGCCACACCACTGCGAACACGCCCGATCTCGTCTGATCTCGGAAGCTAAGCACGGTCGGGCCTGGTTAGTACCTGGATGGGAGACCGCCTGGGAATACCAGGTGCTGTAAGCTATTTTCATTTGGGGTAAAAAAAATCATCCTTTCTCCTGTTTAAAGTCCTGTCTGGTGCCAGGAGCAATTGCTTACGGCCACACCACCGTGAACACGCCCGATCTCGTCTGATCTCGGAAGCTAAGCACGGTCGGGCCTGGTTAGTACTTGGTTGGGAGACCGCCTGGGAATACCAGGTGCTGTAATCTATTTTCATTTGGGGTAAAAAAAAATCATCCTTTCTCCTGTTTAAAGTCTTGTCTGGTGCTAGGAGCAATTGCTTACGGCCACACCACCGTGAACACGCCCGATCTCGTCTGATCTCGGAAGCTAAGCACGGTCGGGCCTGGTTAGTACCTGGCTGGGAGACCGCCTGGGAATACCAGGTGCTGTAATCTATTTTCATTTGGGGTAAAAAAAATCATCCTTTCTCCTGTTTAAAGTCCTGTCTGGTGCCAGGAGTAATTGCTTACGGCCACCCCACCGTGAACACGCCCGATCTCGTCTGATCTCGGAAGCTAAGCACGGTCGGGCCTGGTTAGTACTTGGATGGGAGACCGCCTGGGAATACCAGGTGCTGTAATCTATTTTCATTTGGGGTAAAAAAAATGATCCTTTCTCCTGTTTAAAGTCCTGTCTGGTGCCAGGTGCAATTGCTTACGGCCACACCACTGTGAACACGCCCGATCTCGTCTGATCTCGGAAGCTAAGCACGGTCGGGCCTGGTTAGTACCTGGATGGGAGACCGCCTGGGAATACCAGGTGCTGTAAGCTATTTTCATTTGGGGTAAAAAAAATCATCCTTTCTCCTGTTTAAAGTCCTGTCTGGTGCCAGGAGCAATTGCTTACGGCCACACCACCGTGAACACGCCCGATCTCGTCTGATCTCGGACGCTAAGCACGGTCGGGCCTGGTTAGTACTTGGATGGGAGACCGCCTGGGAATACCAGGTGCTGTAATCTATTTTCATTTGGGGTAAAAAAAATCATCCTTTCTCCTGTTTAAAGTCCTGTCTGGTGCTAGGAGCAATTGCTTACGGCCACACCACCGTGAACACGCCCGATCTCGTCTGATCTCGGAAGCTAAGCACGGTCGGGCCTGGTTAGTACCTGGCTGGGAGACCGCCTGGGAATACCAGGTGCTGTAATCTATTTTCATTTGGGGTAAAAAAAATCATCCTTTCTCCTGTTTAAAGTCCTGTCTGGTGCCAGGAGTAATTGCTTACGGCCACGCCACCGTGAACACGCCCGATCTCGTCTGATCTCGGAAGCTAAGCACGGTCGGGCCTGGTTCGTACTTGGATGGGAGACCGCCTGGGAATACCAGGTGAAAAAAATGATCCTTTCTCCTGTTTAAAGTCCTGTCTGGTGCCAGGAGCAATTGCTTATGGCCACACCACAGCGAACACGCCCGATCTCGTCTGATCTCGGAAGCTAAGCACGGTCGGGCCTGGTTAGTACCTGGATGGGAGACCGCCTGGGAATACCAGGTGCTGTAAGCTATTTTCATTTGGGGTAAAAAAAATCATCCTTTCTCCTGTTTAAAGTCCTGTCTGGTGCCAGGAGTAATTGCTTACGGCCACACCACCGTGAACACGCCCGATCTTGTCTGATCTCGGAAGCTAAGCACGGTCGGGCCTGGTTAGTACTTGGATGGGAGACCGCCTGGGAATACCAGGTGCTGTAATCTATTTTCATATGGGGTAAAAAAAATCATCCTTTCTCCTGTTTAGAGTCCTGTCTGGTGCCAGGAGCAATTGATTACGGCCACACCACCGTGAACACGCCCGATCTCGTCTGATCTCGGAAGCTAAGCACGGACGGGCCTGGTTAGTACTTGGATGGGAGACCGCCTGGGAATACCAGGTGCTGTAATCTATTTTCATTTGGGGTAAAAAAAATGATCCTTTCTCCTGTTTAAAGTCCTGTCTGGTGCCAGGAGCAAATGCTTACGGCCACACCACTGCGAACACGCCCGATCTCGTCTGATCTCGGAAGCTAAGCACGGTCGGGCCTGGTTAGTACCTGGATGGGAGACCGCCTGGAAATACCAGGTGCTGTAAGCTATTTTCATTTGGGGTAAAAAAAATCATCCTTTCTCCTGTTTAAAGTCCTGTCTGGTGCCAGGAGCAATTGCTTTCGGCCACACCACCGTGAACACGCCCGATCTCGTCTGATCTCGGAAGCTAAGCACGGTCGGGCCTGGTTAGTACTTGGAGGGGAGACCGCCTGGGAATACCAGGTGCTGTAATCTATTTTCATTTGGGGTAAAAAAAATGATCCTTTCTCCTGTTTAAAGTCCTGTCTGGTGCCAGGAGCAATTGATTTCGGCCACACCACCGTGAACACGCCCGATCTCGTCTGATCTCGGAAGCTAAGCACGGTCGGGCCTGGTTAGTACTTGGAGGGGAGACCGCCTGGGAATACCAGGTGCTGTAATCTATTTTCATTTGGGGTAAAAAAAATGATCCTTTCTCCTGTTTAAAGTCCTGTCTGGTGCCAGGAGGAATTCCTTACGGCCACACCACTGCGAACACGCCCGATCTCGTCTGATCTCGGAAGCTAAGCACGGACGGGCCTGGTTAGTACCTGGATGGGAGACCGCCTGGGAATACCAGGTGCTGTAAGCTATTTTCATTTGGGGTTAAAAAAATCATCCTTTCTCCTGTTTAAAGTCCTGTCTGGTGCCAGGAGCAATTGCTTACGGCTGCACCACCGGGAACACGCCCGATCTCGTCTGATCTCGGAAGCTAAGCACGGTCGGGCCTGGTTAGTACTTGGATGGGAGACCGCCTGGGAATACCAGGTGCTGTAATCTATTTTCATTTTGGGTAAAAAAAATCATCCTTTCTCCTGTTTAAAGTCCTGTCTGGTGCCAGGAGCAATTGCTTACGGCCACACCACCGGGAACACGCCCGATCTCGTCTGATCTCGGAACCTAAGCACGGTCGGGCCTGGTTAGTACTTGGATGGGAGACCGCCTGGGAATACCAGGTGCTGTAATCTATTTTCATTTGGGGTAAAAAAAATGATCCTTTCTCCTGTTTAAAGACCTGTCTGGTGCCAGGAGCAATTGCTTACGGCCACACCACTGCGAACACGCCCGATCTCGTCGGATCTCGGAAGCGAAGCACGGTCGGGCCTGGTTAGTACCTGGATGGGAGACCGCCTGGGAATACCAGGTGCTGTAATCTATTTTCATTTTGGGTAAAAAAAATCATCCTTTCTCCTGTTTCAAGTCCTGTCTGGTGCCAGGAGCAATTGCTTACGGCCACACCACTGCGAATACGCCCGATCTCGTCTGATCTCGGAAGCTAAGCACGGTCGGGCCTGGTTAGTACTTCGATGGGAGACCGCCTGGGAATGCCAGGTGCTGTAATCTACTTTCATTTTGGGTAAAAAAAATGATCCTTTCTCCTGTTTAAAGTCCTGTCTGGTGCCAGGAGTAATTAGTTACGGCCACACTACTGCGAACACGCCGATCTCGTCTGATCTCGGAAGCTAAGCACGGTCGGGCCTGGTTAGTACTTGGAGGGGAGACAACCTGGGAATACCAGGTGCTGTAATCTATTTTCATTTGGCGTAAAAAAAAAAGATCCTTTCTCCTGTTTAAAGTCCTGTCTGGTGCCAGGATCAATTGCTTACGGCCACACCACTGCGAACACGCCCGATCTCGTCTGATCTCGGAAGCTAAGCACGGTCGGGCCTGGTTAGTACTTGGATGGGAGACCGCCTGGGAATACCAGGTGCTGTAATCTATTTTCATATGGGGTAAAAAAAATCATCCTTTCTCCTGTTTAGAGTCCTGTCTGGTGCCAGGAGCAATTGATTACGGCCACACCACCGTGAACACGCCCGATCTCGTCTGATCTCGGAAGCTAAGCACGGACGGGCCTGGTTAGTACTTGGATGGGAGACCGCCTGGGAATACCAGGTGCTGTAATCTATTTTCATTTGGGGTAAAAAAAATGATCCTTTCTCCTGTTTAAAGTCCTGTCTGGTGCCAGGAGCAAATGCTTACGGCCACACCACTGCGAACACGCCCGATCTCGTCTGATCTCGGAAGCTAAGCACGGTCGGGCCTGGTTAGTACCTGGATGGGAGACCGCCTGGAAATACTAGGTGCTGTAAGCTATTTTCATTTGGGGTAAAAAAAATCATCCTTTCTCCTGTTTAAAGTCCTGTCTGGTGCCAGGAGCAATTGCTTTCGGCCACATCACCGTGAACACGCCCGATCTCGTTTGATCTCGGAAGCTAAGCACGGTCGGGCCTGGTTAGTACTTGGAGGGGAGACCGCCTGGGAATACCAGGTGCTGTAATCTATTTTCATTTGGGGTAAAAAAAATGATCCTTTCTCCTGTTTAAAGTCCTGTCTGGTGCCAGGAGCAATTGATTTCGGCCATACCACCGTGAACACGCCCGATCTCGTCTGATCTCGGAAGCTAAGCACGGTCGGGCCTGGTTAGTACTTGGAGGGGAGACCGCCTGGGAATACCAGGTGCTGTAATCTATTTTCATTTGGGGTAAAAAAAATGATCCTTTCTCCTGTTTAAAGTCCTGTCTGGTGCCAGGAGGAATTCCTTACGGCCACACCACTGCGAACACGCCCGATCTCGTCTGATCTCGGAAGCTAAGCACGGACGGGCCTGGTTAGTACCTGGATGGGAGACCGCCTGGGAATACCAGGTGCTGTAAGCTATTTTCATTTGGGGTTAAAAAAATCATCCTTTCTCCTGTTTAAAGTCCTGTCTGGTGCCAGGAGCAATTGCTTACGGCTGCACCACCGGGAACACGCCCGATCTCGTCTGATCTCGGAAGCTAAGCACGGTCGGGCCTGGTTAGTACTTGGATGGGAGACCGCCTGGGAATACCAGGTGCTGTAATCTATTTTCATTTTGGGTAAAAAAAATGATCCTTTCTCCTGTTTAAAGTCCTGTCTGGTGCCAGGAGCAATTGCTTACGGCCACACCACCGGGAACACGCCCGATCTCGTCTGATCTCGGAACCTAAGCACGGTCGGGCCTGGTTAGTACTTGGATGGGAGACCGCCTGGGAATACCAGGTGCTGTAATCTATTTTCATTTGGGGTAAAAAAAATGATCCTTTCTCCTGTTTAAAGACCTGTCTGGTGCCAGGAGCAATTGCTTACGGCCACACCACTGCGAACACGCCCGATCTCGTCGGATCTCGGAAGCGAAGCACGGTCGGGCCTGTTTAGTACCTGGATGGGAGACCGCCTGGGAATACCAGGTGCTGTAATCTATTTTCATTTTGGGTAAAAAAAATCATCCTTTCTCCTGTTTCAAGTCCTGTCTGGTGCCAGGAGCAATTGCTTACGGCCACACCACTGCGAATACGCCCGATCTCGTCTGATCTCGGAAGCTAAGCACGGTCGGGCCTGGTTAGTACTTCGATGGGAGACCGCCTGGGAATGCCAGGTGCTGTAATCTATTTTCATTTGCGGTAAAAAAAATCATCCTTTCTCCTGTTTAAAGTCCTGTCTGGTGCCCGGAGCAATTGCTTACGGCCACACCACCGTGAACACGCCCGATCTCGTCTGATCTCGGAAGTTAAGCACGGTCAGGACTGGTTAGTACTTGGATGGGAGACCGCCTGGGAATACCAGGTGCTGTAATCTATTTTCATTTGGGGTAAAAAAAATCATCCTTTCTCCTGTTTAAAGTCCTGTCTGGTGCCTGGAGCAATTGCTTACGGCCACACCACTGCGAACACGCCCGATCTCGTCTGATCTCGGAAGCTAAGCACGGTCGGGCCTGGTTAGTACCTGGATGGGAGACCGCCTGGGAATTCCAGGTGCTGTAAGCTATTTTCATTTGGGGTAAAAAAAATCATCCTTTCTCCTGTTTAAAGTCCTGTCTGGTGCCAGGAGGAATTGATTACGGCCACACCACCGTGAACACGCCCGATCTCGTCTGATCTCGGAAGCTAAGCACGGTCGGGCCTGGTTAGTACTTGGATGGAAGACCGCCTGGGAATACCAGGTGCTGTAATCTATTTTCATTTGGGGTAAAAAAAATCATCCTTTCTCCTGTTTAAAGTCCTGTCTGGTGCCAGGAGCATTTGCTTACGGCCACACCACCGTGAACACGCCCGATCTCGTCTGATCTCGGAAGCTAAGCACGGTCGGGCCTGGTTAGTACTTGGATGGGAGACCGCTTGGGAATACCAGGTGCTGTAATCTATTTTCATTTGGGGTAAAAAAAATGATCCTTTCTCCTGTTTAAAGTCCTGTCTGGTGCCAGGAGCTATTGCTTACGGCCACACCACCGGGAACACGCCCGATCTCGTCTGATCTCGGAACCTAAGCACGGTCGGGCCTGGTTAGTACTTGGATGGGAGACCGCCTGGGAATACCAGGTGCTGTAATCTATTTTCATTTGGGGTAAAAAAAATGATCCTTTCTCCTGTTTAAAGACCTGTCTGGTGCCAGGAGCAATTGCTTACGGCCACACCACTGCGAACACGCCCGATCTCGTCGGATCTCGGAAGCGAAGCACGGTCGGGCCTGGTTAGTACCTGGATGGGAGACCGCCTGGGAATACCAGGTGCTGTAATCTATTTTCATTTTGGGTAAAAAAAATCATCCTTTCTCCTGTTTCAAGTCCTGTCTGGTGCCAGGAGCAATTGCTTACGGCCACACCACTGCGAATACGCCCGATCTCGTCTGATCTCGGAAGCTAAGCACGGTCGGGCCTGGTTAGTACTTCGATGGGAGACCGCCTGGGAATGCCAGGTGCTGTAATCTATTTTCATTTGCGGTAAAAAAAATCATCCTTTCTCCTGTTTAAAGTCCTGTCTGGTGCCCGGAGCAATTGCTTACGGCCACACCACCGTGAACACGCCCGATCTCGTCTGATCTCGGAAGTTAAGCACGGTCAGGACTGGTTAGTACTTGGATGGGAGACCGCCTGGGAATACCAGGTGCTGTAATCTATTTTCATTTGGGGTAAAAAAAATCATCCTTTCTCCTGTTTAAAGTCCTGTCTGGTGCCTGGAGCAATTGCTTACGGCCACACCACTGCGAACACGCCCGATCTCGTCTGATCTCGGAAGCTAAGCACGGTCGGGCCTGGTTAGTACCTGGATGGGAGACCGCCTGGGAATTCCAGGTGCTGTAAGCTATTTTCATTTGGGGTAAAAAAAATCATCCTTTCTCCTGTTTAAAGTCCTGTCTGGTGCCAGGAGGAATTGATTACGGCCACACCACCGTGAACACGCCCGATCTCGTCTGATCTCGGAAGCTAAGCACGGTCGGGCCTGGTTAGTACTTGGATGGAAGACCGCCTGGGAATACCAGGTGCTGTAATCTATTTTCATTTGGGGTAAAAAAAATCATCCTTTCTCCTGTTTAAAGTCCTGTCTGGTGCCAGGAGCATTTGCTTACGGCCACACCACCGTGAACACGCCCGATCTCGTCTGATCTCGGAAGCTAAGCACGGTCGGGCCTGGTTAGTACTTGGATGGGAGACCGCTTGGGAATACCAGGTGCTGTAATCTATTTTCATTTGGGGTAAAAAAAATGATCCTTTCTCCTGTTTAAAGTCCTGTCTGGTGCCAGGAGCTATTGCTTACGGCCACACCACTGCGAACATGCCCGATCTCGTCTGATCTCGGAAGCAAAGCACTGTCGGGCCTGGTTAGTACCTGGATGGGAGACCGCCTGGGAATACAAGGTGCTGTAATCTATTTTCATTTGGGGTAAAAAAAATCATCCTTTCTCCTGTTTAAATTCCTGTCTGGTGCCAGGAGCAATTGCTTACGGCCACACCACCGTGAACACGCCCGATCTCGTCTGATCTCGGAAGCTAAGCACGGTCGGGCCTGGTTAGTACTTGGATGGGAGACCGCCTGGGAATACCAGGTGCTGTAATCTATTTTCATTTGGGGTAAAAAAAATGATCCTTTCTCCTGTTTAAAGTCCTGTCTGGTGCCAGGAGCAATTGCTTACGGCCACACCACTGCGAACACGCCCGATCTCGTCTGATCTCGGAAGCTAAGCACGGTCGGGCCTGGTTAGTACCTGGATGGGAGACCGCCTGGGAATACCAGGTGCTGTAAGCTATATTCATTTGGGGTAAAAAAAATCATCCTTTCTCCTGTTTAAAGTCCTGTCTGGTGCCAGGAGTAATTGCTTACGGCCACACCACAGCGAACACGCCCGATCTCGTCTGATCTCGGAAGCTAAGCACGGTCGGGCCTGGTTACTACCTGGATGGGAGACCGCCTGGGAATACCAGGTGCTGTAAGCTATTTTCATTTGGGGTAAAAAAAATCATCCTTTCTCCTGTTTAAAGTCCTGTCTGGTGCCAGGAGAAATTGCTTACGGCCACACCACCGTGAACACGCCCGATCTCGTCTGATCTCAGAAGCTAAGCATGGTCGGGCCTGCTTAGTACCTGGATGGGAGACCGCCTGGGAATACCAGGTGCTGTAAGCTATTTTCATTTGGGGTAAAAAAAATCATCCTTTCTCCTGTTTAAAGTCCTGTCTGGTGCCAGGAGCAATTGCTTAAGGCCACACCACCGTGAACACGCCCGATCTCGTCTGATCTCGGAAGCTATGCACGGTCGGGCCTGGTCAGTACCTGGATGGGAGACAGCCTGGGAATACCAGGTGCAGTAATCTATTTTCATTTGGGGTAAAAAAAATGATCCGTTCTCCTGTTTAAAGTCCTGTCTGGTGCCCGGAGCAATTGCTTACGGCCACACCACCGTGAACACGCCCGATCTCGTCTGATCTCGGAAGCTAAGCACGGTCGGGGCTGGTTAGTACTTGGATGGGAAACCGCCTGGGAATACCAGGTGCTGTAATCTATTTTCATTTGGGGTAAAAAAAATGATCCTTTCTCCTGTTTAAAGTCCTGTCTGGTGCCAGGAGCAATTGCTTACGGCCACACCACTGCGAACACGCCCGATCTCGTCTGATCTCGGAAGCTAAGCATGGTCGGGCCTGCTTAGTACCTGGATGGGAGACCGCCTGGGAATACCAGGTGCTGTAAGCTATTTTCATTTGGGGTAAAAAAAATCATCCTTTCTCCTGTTTAAAGTCCTGTCTGGTGCCAGGAGCAATTGCTTAAGGCCACACCACCGTGAACACGCCCGATCTCGTCTGATCTCGGAAGCTAAGCACGGTCGGGCCTGGTTAGTACCTGGATGGGGGACCGCCTGGGAATACCAGGTGCAGTAATCTATTTTCATTTGGGGTAAAAAAAATGATCTGTTCTCCTGTTTAAAGTCCTGTCTGGTGCCAGGAGCAATTGCTTACGGCCACACCACCGTGAATACGCCCGATCTCGTCTGATCTCGGAAGCTAAGCACGGTCGGGCCTGGTTAGTACTTGGATGGGAGACCGCCTGGGAATAACAGGTGCTGTAATCTATTTTCATTTGGGGTAAAAAAAATGATCCTTTCTCCTGTTTAAAGTCCTGTCTGGTGCTAGGAGCAATTGCTTACGGC